>NW_028076783.1:4008310-4572509 GCF_014824575.4 Sturnira hondurensis | reverse complement strand
TCTTCATTCTTTTTGAGCCTCTTTTCCCTTTCTTGCTCTTTCTGGGAGATTCTTTCTACTGTGTCCTCCAACTCACTGATCCGATCTTCTGCCTCATCGATCCTGCTTTTCATTCCTTCTACTGTGTTCTTCAGTTCCGAAATTGTATTCTTCATTTCCTCTTGTCCTTTGGTGATAGTTTCTATTTCCTTTTTCATGTTGATATAGTTTGCGGAGAGCTCATGGTAGCTCCCCTCTAGTTTCTGGTAGCTCATTGTGAGCTCTTTGAATTTCCTGATAACTAGTGCTTTGAATTCAATATCTGATAGCTGACTTGCCTCTCTTTCATCTAACATTATTTCTGAGACTTCCACCTTTTCTTTCATTTGGGCATTGTTTCTTTGTCTTCCCATTGCTTATGAGACTCTTCTTGTTAGCTTCAGCTTCTTAAATTGATCTGTTCTGACTCCCTAGGTTTATGGTGTGAACTTCTGTGGTAGAATTCCTGTGAAATTCAGTGGTGCAGTCTCCTGCAGGTATCTTGATGTTCTCTGCTTCCACCTACTCCTTTCTTTGTGTGTGTGTGATCAGAGTTGCTGGGCTCCCGCTGAGTCCTCTGTGGCAGACGCCCCGACTCTGGCTCTAGACAGAAGCCTCTGGGCCCTGGAAGCTGCGGCAGCAGCAGCTCCGAGGTCTTTACGAGCCGGCCAATGTCTGCTGGTCCCGCCGCTGCTGCTTTTGACTTTACTCTGGGGTGTCTGGCTCCGGAGGGCAGCCGGCCCTGCCGCTGCCGCTTTTGTCTTTACTCACAGGTGCCAGGGTCTCAATGAGTCCTCTGTGTCAGACGACCCTGTCGCTGGGCGCAGGCGGAAGCCTCTGGGCCCCGACCGCTGAGGCAGCCAAGGCTCCAAGGTCTTTATGCCTGAACTGTGGCTTTGAGAGGTGAGTGCTTTTTTCCATGGCTGCAGCAAGCAAGTGGCAGAGCTGGGAACCAGCCCCGACAGTGGTGGTCCCAGGTGCCACTGTTCTCCACTACGTTCAGTGATGGCTTTGGGTCCACAGACCACTCTTTTCTGAGCATCTCCACAAGAGCCCCACTCAACCTCAGCTTCATACTACTTTGACTTGTGAGGCTTTTAAAAGTAATTCACCTCCCAGGATTATTCCCCTCACCTATAAAGTGGGGCCAATAGCACCTACCTCACAGCACTATTGAGATTAAAAAATGTTTTTAATTACAAGCCCTTTGTAAAATGCTGCCTAAGTGTGGGGAAGGAAGGGTTGACCAGAAACATTCTCCAGCAGTGGCTAGTCCAGTTCAGAACTAATCCTACCTTTTGTCAGCAGCTTCAAATGGGTGGTGGGGGTGGGTAGGTGCTAAACAATATAGTAAATTCATGTAATTTATCTCATTTTTGGAAAAACCATAAAACACCTAGAAGGTTAACACATTAGTCTTACTTCCTTGACATCTTGCTGGAAAGTTTCTGTGTTGTTAAATGAAGGTTTGAACCACTGACAAAGAAGTTTTTTTCCTAAACACTGATAGAAGGTGACCCTGGGACACAGGAAAAGAGGGTCACAGGGGTGTCCAACACGTGCCCTGGGGGCCACATGTGGCCCAGGATGGCTGTGAATGCAGCCCAACACAAAATCATAAGTTTACTTAAAACATTATGAGATTTCCTTGTGGTTAGATGTCACAATGTATTTAATACGCGGCCCAAGAATACTCTTCTTCTCCCCGTGTGGCACAGAGATGCCTGAAGCTTGGACACTGCTGGTTCAGAGAGTGTTGCCAGAGGAAAACCTGCTGAACTTGACCGCACGGCTCCTGTCAGCTCGACCCACCTGGGACTAGGATGCGCACCCCTAGTTGGAAACAACTCATATCTTTTACAAATATGTATCTAGTGCCTGCTCTGTGACCAGTGATGCTCTCACTCTCAAGATACTGCAGTGAACTTTTAAAGGATAATTTTCAAAAATAGGCCAAAATCGGGACTCTCATACAGATACAAAATGAGCACGTGTTCAGGATTTCATCAATGAAGAACCAGGCAGGTTTTAAACCAGTTCAAAGGTGGAGTCAAGGAAAAGACACAGTTAGTAATCGCCAATATCTAAATAAATTTGTAAATGGATGCAAAATTGGCTTCTTTCACCATAGGGGAGGGAAGTCAGAACAAATATGTTCACCCGTAATGGCTTACATCTGAGTGGAAAAATCAATAAAGTAGGTAAGTATATACAATACATAGTGTGCTTAATTGTGTGGGGGGTGGTGGGGGGGCTGCGGGTACAACGATCAGTTGGCGGGCCAAAGAAGACTCTCAAAGAGTAAAGCAATTGAGGGAATATATGAATGTCAGAACCCAGGCGTCCTATTTTGTAAATTTAGGAGATTGGATTCCAATTCCAATAAACTTCTGGTTTCTTCCAGCTCAAGTACTTTATGGCTCTGACTTTATTCTGGTTGTGTGAAGCTGTCTGGGAACATTTTGTCACATGGTTCAATGCTCCCTTCTCAACAGTCTCTGAAGGATGACTGATGACCCTGAACCTCAGGAAGGGGGGAGGTAGTGAACGATGCCTTGCTACATGCTAGTAACACGTGACTCAGCCTGGGAAGAAATCTCAGGACCAGCAATCAGGCCAAGGTGGGCATGGCGCATGCCCTCTGCCTAGCGTAGCAGACTCTGCCACCCTGTTTATTATTATTCTGGCTTCTCCCTGGCTCACTCGTTCCTGATGTCATTCCTTCACTCACACATGTCTTCCTTGACCCAATGCAAATGAAGACTCAGAGTTAAGGATGAAATTGTCAGCAGTGGTTCCACTTCTGGATTGTTCTCAGAGTACATGACTCACACGCGTGGCCAGATGACCCCCAAGGATGTGTGGGACACCCACAGACAGGCCTCAGAGAAAGCACGCAGCAGGAGGTGGGCAGTAACAGGGCCTTTTAAAGATGGGCATCCTTTGTAAAGGAACAGGCCATGGGAACCCTCAGTCCAGGCAGAAAGGGAGACAAGCAAATGTTTCAAGTCCAAAATGATCATGGCTGTGGGTACTGCCTTTGCCTATACAGCTGTTGTTTTCATTCTGGTGTCCAGCCTGGCTCTCTTCTGGGGAGCTGCCCCCACTCGCACCCAGGTGACACTATGCTCTGGGCCCTGGTCATAACTCCTGGCTTTTGTCTGGCTAATCGAACCTGGACTTCCTCCCTGTGGCTATGTGGCTCAATTCAAAAAGGAGGTCATTGCTGAAGTATTAGGAAAGAAAAACACTCTTTTCTATAGAGAGTGCTAGGTTCTTGTAGAGCAGAAACCTACGATGTCCATTTTAACACACGGCACAAATTGCCTGCCCCCAGCTTTCGCTCTTCTGAAGAAAGCCATCCTCAGCCTGTGCTAGAGAGGGGCCCCTTTAGCTATAATGTTTCACAACACATAAGCAAAACAACATTGAGAGGATACACACAAAACATTCAGCATGGAAGAAAGAAGACTATTAATCAATATAAGAGGGGGGACCCTCGAAAACCCCAGAATTATCTTCTTGAGGGCGGGCCCCTTTCAGCACAGACTTCCCCCACTAGGTGAGTGTTCTGGGAACCCATCTGTATCAGCATACCAGCTGGCATTGTTGTGAGAGGCTGCGTTTGGCTTTAGTGAATTTTTTGTTGGACTCTTTCAATGTTTGCCTATTTCATGATGGGTGATTTAAGAGCACACCTGTCCATGTGTTCAGTAGTTTTTGACCAAAAACAACATAGCTCCCATGCCCTGCCCTCCCCATTCCCCCGGTCTCATCCTGAGCAACTTCGTTGTTGCTATTTCCATCGATGAAAAAAATTCTCAAAGGGAAACATTTTGCCGATGTGGAAGAGGGGAAACAAAAACAGCAGAAGCAACTACAAGGCATCGAAGTCAACAAGTTCAAAAACTATTGCAAGTGGTTGAAAAACTCGATGGGTAGATTCATCATGTGGAGAGAGCTTTGGAGGTGACTGAAGTTTAAACATATAAGAATAAATACACAATTTATTCTTTCCATTACTTTTAACAAGTACACTGTTTTGGGGTCCCTCCTTGTACGTGATGGAGAGATTGCTGATGATATAAACTCTGAGACCCTGACGAGAAAAGAGGGGAATGGGGTGGGGTGGGGGAGGAAGAAAGTGAAGACAAGGAAGAAGAGGGAAGGGGGGGGGGGGGGGGAGGCAGGCCCGCTTTGGGTGAGCTGGGTTAGCAGAGGTTTTCTGGTGTTCTTCTCCACACGCTGCATATGCAGCAGGCCAGAGTGTACTCTGTGGGAACTCTTTCTTCTAATAACACCTTGACCTCACTGAGTCAGGACTGCAGAGCACTGTGACAAAGTCCTCTCAAGAGAGAGAAACTGAGGCAAGAGACCCGGCTGGGCAAGCAGATAACCTGGCATTACCTTATCTAGGCTAGGGTTTAGAGCGAGGAGCTGGTTGGCGTTCTAAAATATTGCTGTTTTCTTCTTCATCAAACACCCCTCTCTTTTAACCCAAGAGGCTGCGCCAATCTTTCTCTAGTCAGGATCCAAAGAGTTCAAGGAATGAGGATGTCAATGCCAGATGTCCAAGCCTCTCTCACCTCTAATCATTCCCCCTCCTTCTCATTTTCCAAAAACAAGGTTAATATTGAAACAAAAACTGTGAAGCTAAATTTTGGGGTTTTTTAGCGAAGTTTACCTCTCCACGTATATTTTTAAAATAACTCTCATCTCTTTTTTAAAAAATAAATTAAAAAAGAAAGAAAGAAGCCGATTTGCATTGTCTGCCTTGGATTCCAGAGACAGCCCAGCCCAAACAGGCCTAAGCCCACTTCTGTTGGGACACCGGTCTGTAGACAGCAAACAGGTACTCAAGGGCTGTGGAGTGACTAAGACTGATTTCTCTTCGATGTTGATGGAGCAAGTCAAACCAGTGGTTGGGGGGAAAAAGAAAACTCACTGAAACTGATGAAAAAGTTAGGTGAGAACAGAGTCTTCATACATACTGCACGCCTACTTCAGCTAATACTGCCCCTACTGCCAGGAAGAACCAACGGTGGCCATGAGGAAACCTGAGCAAGACGCTACTTTGTAGGCATTAGTGAAATACTGGATTTTTCCCTCCCTTGAAAATGTTACCCACCTAAATGAGTCCTAGTGATCCCTCAAAACCTGACTCTTTTCTAATGCTTTAACCTCTGGACCCTACCAGACCTTGGGCCCGACTCCTTTATGGCATGTGCCACCTGGCTCGAAATCATTTATTTACGTGACTACCATCGTCACTAGTGACCACATGAACTGCCATTTATTTTCATTTTCCAAGCAGAGTGCCTGATAAAGAGCAGGCCACTTTTCAAGGGTTGAGGGAGAAGTTAATACATATCTGGAGAAGTCATTGAGCAGATGATATTTTAGGAGACAGGGGTCCATGGATCAAAGGATAAGACTGCTTTCCCAGGAGGCATACAACCTATGCTAGTCTCAAAATCTTTTTTTAAAGATTTTATTTATTTTTCTTTAGAGAGGAAGAGAAGGAGAGAAACATCAGTGTATGGTTGCCTCTCATGAGTCCCCTGCTGGGAACTGGCCTGCAACCCAGGCATGTGCCCTGACTGGGAATCGAACCGCCATACTCTGGTTTGCAGGCCCGCGCTCAATCCACTGAGCTACACCAGCCAGGGCTCAAAATCTTTGTCTACAAACTAGGGATAGCAACACCTCCTTTACCAGGTTCATGTAAAGGCTCTGGAGATAATCCACTTTATAAACGCTTCATTAATTGCGGAGCCTAATAAGAGATCGTCAATATTATCAGAATCACATAGCCTAAACTCCTATTTGAAAAAACACACAACTACAAAAACTTCAGGGTATAGCTAAGACTTGCTGTCTTCCGTGTTTTTACCCAAAAGACACTTTGGTAGGGCGAAGACCCTGGATCTGAAGTCCCACTCCCATACATGAACCTAGGCTTTGCCACTTAGCAGTAGCAGAACCCTGGGAAGTTAGTTACTCAGCTCTCTGTGCCTGGGTCTTCTCGTCTGAATACTGGTGATAACAATACTACTTAACTCAGATTTACTGTGAAGGATAGAGAAGTTAATGCATTTAACTTAGCTCTCTGAATAGTGCCTGGTTCACTGTAAACAGGAAGACTGAGCTGTCCTTTTCCTAAATGCTACTAGTAAAATCCTGATAGACATGCCTCATCCCTACTGTATCCTTATCCTATAGTCAGGAGATGCCTTATATCCTGATGGTAATATGCCTTCTTACTCTTTCCATCAATCTCCTCTCTGTGTGTTCTTCTATCAATTAGTGGGGGCCATCACCATTTCTGTCCTGTATTCCTAAAATGGTTTCCTAAACAACTCTTTCTCTTTAAGTGTGCCCATGTCCAGGTTTTCCTCAACACTGAAAACAGCATCATCTGGCCGCACAAAAGGCGAGTTGGCCTTTATAATCCTCAGTGGACTCCTGGTCCTCAGATTCAAGGTCACATTCCTTGACTTGGCACACAAAGCCCTTGGGGATCCCTTTCTCCCCCCTTAGCAGTCTCCACCCTCCACTGCACTCTGGCTGTACTGAATAAATCACATGCACTTCCGTCAACAAGCCAAGAGCCAAGCTCTCTTTCAGCCTGCGGCCGTCATGCATGCTGGCCTTATGCCAAGAACTGCTTTTCTTTGTCTTTTGCTAAATTGATCACTACTTGTCCTTACCAGGCCTCGGATTAAATATTATCTCGTTCTTTGCCAATTCCCCTAACCTAAAGAACCCAAGTCCTTCTACAGTACCCCGTGCTTAATTCTGCTACAAATATGTGTAATAGCAACACCTGTGCATAGTACGCATCAGCAGCAGGAGCCCCTCCCCCATCCGTTCTCTCACCTTCTGTGGTTTCAGGTGCCTGTAGCAAAGTGCAGTCTGAAAATACTAAATGGAAGCTTCCTGGAAATAAACAAGTCAGTAAACAATGCAGCGAGACGAAACCTTACATCATCCTGCCTGGAATGTGAATCATCTCTTAGTGCCGGGTGCCCACCCTGACACAACGCCCATCCGCCAGTCAGGTGCTGACTATCTTGGTTTCCAGATCAGTGATTGGGGTAGCTTGGTGTTCATGTTTAAGTCATCTTTATTTTACTTAATAATGGCCCCTGAGCCATTCACATAACTTTCATTGCCATGATTACAATTGTTTTTATTTTATTAGTTATTGTTGATCTCTCACTGTGCCAGATTTGTACATTAAACTTTATTACAGGCATGGCCGTATAGTAAATAACATAGTACATACAGGGTTTGGTCCTATGGGAGTTTTCAAGGTCCACCGGGCGTCTTGGAATGCATCTTCCATAGATAAGGGGGACTACTGTTCTGATTCATTTGATTGGTACTTATTTATTGTACCTACTATGTGTCAGGCACTGGGTATACAAATGAATAAAGGAAATGTGGTCTCTTTAGCATCCTTTATATTTAGCATTCCACATACATGATCTCAGTTCTTAACAATAACCTTGCAAATTACCTTACTTTTACCTCAACATGTAATTCTTGAATTTCCTGCCACAGATCCGAAACTCATCACTAAAATTTAATATAGGTAACTACATACTGTACTTAATTAATTCTTGACTCCTGACTATAGTGCTTAGAATATGGTTTCAAAATAAACATTTGCTAAATAAATATTACCCAGTCACTGCCGTGACCACACACACCTGAGACACCCTTCTTGTCTCACCTATGTTAGAAAATACCATTTCTCCTTGGTTGGGTAGAGACAAAAATCATTTTTTTTTCAAGAGAACTTTACTGGAACATACACACAGAGAATTTAACAGAAAGTAATATCTAAGCATTCAATACATTTCAATGCTTTTATTTGTTTTTAAAAATTTTTTATTTGTTTATTTTTTTAGAGTGGGGAAGGGAAGGAGAAAGAAAGGGAGAGAAACATCAATGTGTGGTTGCTTCTCATTCAACCCCTACTGGGGACCTGGCCCGCTACCCAGGCATGTGCCCTCCTGGGAATCGAACTAGCATCCCTTTGGTTTGCTGGCTGGCACTCAATCCACTGAGTCACACCAGCAAGGACAAATGATTATATATTTCAAATTCTGTATTAAGCAGGGTACTTTTGTTATTATAGATATTGTCATAATATCTATAAATAACTGCCTCTTATGAGGCAGTTATTTAATTATGATTCACATTTCAGAGGTGAAGAAATTGAGGCTCAGAGAATGTTTAAATCCCGTCTATATTGGTGATCCCTGACCTTTTGGCACCAGGGACCAGTTTGCTAGCTTGCCTGCCCACCACTCACCTCCTGCTATGTGGCCCTTTTCCACACAGGGTGGGTTAGGGGCCCCTGCTCCATGTTAACAACAAATAACCAAAATGGCAAAGTTGAGGAGAAAACACAGGCCTGCCACATGAAAAGCTTGAACTAATAATCATTATACCCTATTGTCTTTCTAGGGAAACAACCCAAACCACAAAATCCTAGGAATGGATGTGTTCATAGCACACAGATCCTTTATACTAAGGTTCCTCAAAACCAGCCACAACAACTTTTGTCTAAAAAACCTACCCTGCTCTTTTCTTTGGCTCTGCCTGGTCTGACTAACCTGGCCCAATAATACTTCTCTTTTTCAATTTTTAAGTCAGGGATCAGTGTCATCCCCAACACCCTCTTCCCTTAATTCCATTTTCCTCTACAGGCTGACGTTAAATTTCTTACCACTAATTGCATAATAGGTGAAGAAAGGAGATGATACCTTACAGTCAAACCCCTTTAGATCTAAAAGGAGCCACCACGATGGTAGGCTTCCCTTGGGGAAACCTTAGTATGTGTAACCTGCATAGATTCTAGGGCCTCGTGTGGCCCTCTGAAGGTCAGAGTTGCATTTAAGGACAAATTTTGCAGCCACCAAAGACAGAAGTGATGCAATGTTAACCCAAGTCTGACTAGGACTATTAAAGGAGCTCTGTGATGTACCTCACAGAAGCTTTTGAAAAGTATAACTTCCCACTTTAATTTTCACACTCAGAAGCTGATCTCCCAAACATTCTGATATTTCTGCCCCTGGGATCTTTCTCCTTTAGCCTGTATTCACCTTTTCTCTTGAGACAGTCTCCACCTGTGTGGCATCCACCTGCTGCTTCAGGGTCTGCCATGCTCTCTGTCCTCCTCATACAGTAGCCCAAATCCCCCTGAGTTTAATGTTTGGGGAAGGGAGGCATGGAAGCACAGTGGTCCCCTGCTTATCCACAGGGTTACATTTCAAGAGACCCAGTGGATGAATTCTGTATGTACTATGTACTGAACCCTATATATACTATGCCTTTTCCCATACATACGTACCTATGATAAAGGTTAATTTATAAGTTAGGCATAGTAAGAGACTGACAACAATAATAATAAAATAAAACAAAGCAATATAGTGTAGTAAAAGTTACGTGAGTGTGCTCTCTCTCTCTGTCTGATAACTCAGCCAGCTACCGATGACTCATGGGCAGGCAGAGCGCATATGCTGGACAAACGGACACGTGCCTCCCAGGCTGGACTGAGCGGGATGCTGCCAGATTTCATCATGTTCCTCAGAACCACCATTTGTAAGACTGAAAATCTAAGTCCCAGTGAGGCAAAGACCCCACACCATGAAATGGGTCCAGACTTGAGAAAAGAACTCGTAACTCCACACTTGCCATCCACAGGATGTCCCAGAAGACTCCACTGCAGCAAATACAGCCAACAAGAGACAGGGTTTGCTGAACCCAAAGCCTGTGACCTCTCCACATCAGGGTGTGGAGACTCCTGTGGTTGAGTGGGCTCCATCAGAGCCCCCACGACCAGCCTCTGTGCCCTCAGGACAGCAAAGAGAAACACGTCAGCCCCTCAAGTAATCATCCAACTCTCTCCAGCCTGGTGCTTCCCACTCCACCAATGGCCTGGCTTTTTGTTTTTTTTTCCATCTAATCAATTGCATTACACATTTATTGCCTCGTTTTTCACCCTGTTGTAGAGATTATTACTCGAATACGTCTTAG
The DNA here is from genome assembly GCF_014824575.4 of Sturnira hondurensis. Lineage (NCBI taxonomy): Eukaryota > Metazoa > Chordata > Mammalia > Chiroptera > Phyllostomidae > Sturnira > Sturnira hondurensis. The sequence continues at coordinate 4,562,441 of NW_028076783.1, read as the reverse complement.
TGAATTGGAAATGAGCAGAAAAGAATCACTTATAGACTTATTAGGAAGACATGTTTTCCTTGCACGGATATAAAATCTTCATAAACTATGAATAAACTAAATTCTCCCTTGTTTGTGTCATGAAAAGGAAAGAGATGCTGCACTGATATACATAAAATTAAAAGACCTCCTTAAGGATTCTTCAGCAGCCCGCTTTTTCAGGAAGAGGGCACCTATTGTGCAAGAACAAGAGACGTTGAGTGAGTCATCCTCTCTCCTGCTTGGAGGTCACGGCTTCAACCCCCAGCCATCAGCCTGCATCAACCTGAGAATGAAGGTACAGCAACAGCACGTGATGTTTTCATCTCCCTCCCTGTTCATCTCAGTGGCTTCCCAAAACTCTTCCAGGTTCTCATCCCCGGTGAGGGAGACACAAAACAGTAGCCATACTTCATCAGCTCTTCAGGTTTGCCCAAGGTCAAAGCTGAATACATGTTTTTTGGTAATTTGTCCAAAGCTGGTGACATGTAGAACCTTTTACCTGGAAGGAACAGAAACCTGACAGGGTTTAACTGAAAAGGATTTAAGTGAGTTCCTGTAACTGGAAATCTAGAGGTGGGGAAGGCTACTGGAACCCTTCAGTCAGGCCACTGGAGGATGAGTTGGAGGGTGGGAAGAGAAAGAGAGAGACAGGGGAGAGGCAGTGAGAAGGAGGGGGGAGCAGAAGAAAGGGAGGGGGTAGGAAAGAGAATAGATGATGGGGGAGAAGAAGACGGACAGGAGGGAGCAAGGGGGCAGGGAAAGGAGGAGGGAAGAGAGGCAGAGAGAGTGTTTGTCAAGAACACTTGAGCAAAATCATGGCTGGAATGGGCCTACAACATACTATAGGAGAATAAGAAGATGCAGGTGACTAGAGTGAAACGCCCCCGTATGAGGCAGGTGGTCCACGCAGGAAGGAGGGGGCACACTGTCTGGCTTGTTCCCTGGTGGAAGGGTCAGGGGGAACTGATGAGGCTTAGTGGACAGGAAAAATCCCTTCCTGGCTCCCTTCCCCAGAGACCTGGAGCTTGCCCAGGCCCTCCAGACAGAATTAGAGAAGGCAGAAGAACAGGCAAGAGAAATGAATCCATGGCTGACTTTTGTGTGTCTGTGGGGGTGATATGAGCTTTTGCCCTTCAAAGTTGGGAAGAAAAACACAAGTAGTTCTACTCGCTGCAGGCAGCCATCCTGGCTGGTGAAGGTGAAGATGGCACTGGAGGGGTCGTCCGGAATGCCCAAAAGTTCTGAGACCCAGCCCTTACCTCTGCTCCAGTCTTGGGAGTCTGTTGGAAAATCTCCCGACACACTGGAGCCTGGGGGTGCAAACATCCTGGGAAACCCACCCAGGTGCTTTTTCTTACTTTTCCCTCACTTAAAAAAATTAGTTAAAACCAAATTAACACACTGGGAAGTACAGAGAATCAGAGACAAAGAAGAGATAATCATGTGCTTAACAACCAAATATTTTCCCATGCTTTTCTTAAAATTTCTACCTGGGAAAAAAGGGGGGGGTTACAAACACACCAGAACCCCTTCTCCAGAGTACCACCATCTCCCATTCCGTCACTCCCCTCCTACAGGAAACCGCCACTCGGAAATATGTGTGGGTCTCTCCCACCTGTGTGCTCCTTTTTACTACAGATGTACACAGCACTAAATAACAGATATTCACTGCAGTGTGTGCATTTTCAAAGTGTCCTATGGTCACATCTTTTTACTGTTTGCCTTTTCAAAGCAGTGGATTTGAGCTTTATCTAAGTTGTTGATGCATCGAGACCTATTCATTTATTTATTTCTTTTTAAAGATTTACTTTCTGAGAGAGGAAAAGGGAGGGTGAAAGAAAGGGAGAGAAACATCAATCAGTTGCCTCTTGCATGTGCCCTGACAGGGAATCAAACTGGCGACCTTTCGGTTAACAGGCCAATGCTCAATCCACTGAGCCATTCCAGCCGGGGCTCGACCTAGTTCATTTATTATAAATGTCACATGCGATTGCATTCTATGATGTTACCACAATCTATTAATCCATTTACTGACTAATGAGCTTTTACCTTGTTGCCAGTTTTCACCATGGCAACAATAATGCAATCATCATTCTTCGACCTGCCTTCTTATGCACAGTGTACTAGCTTTTCTGGGATAAATATACAAAAGTCCAATAGCTGGGCGGCAGGGTATGCAAGTATTCATCTTCCCCAGACACTGCCAAATTGCTCAAAGTGCGCGATGCATCAACTTCCCTGAGCTGCACCAAAACGTCCACTCCCCTTGGGGTTGCTCTCTTAGAGAAGCCCAGTGACTTTCTACAGGAAGTCCAGTGAAAAGACATGGGCACAGGTATTGTGGAGTAAACCCACCAAGACTTGCACTCTGTCTGCTACTGTCTCCTCTACCTACCAGCAGTACAACCTTGGACAAAGTAGTTCCTCCAAGTCCCTTCCCCCGCAGAGGTATAAGAGTCAGACCACCTACTAGAGTCCCTGATCGGATGAAAGGAACGAACCCAACACTAGGCACAGTGACACCTAAGTAGCTCTCAGTGAGTGTCTTTTCATTTTAGGCCTCTATGCTATAGATCTCAAAGTCTATATACTTCTGGGGTGATCCCAGTGGTGCAAAAATGAACAGATTACGAGAAGCTAGAAATGAGGAGTCACTTTTCTCCCAGGTACTGAGGTTTCATGAAAGCACAGAAGAAAATATCGTGAGCGTGAGGGCCTGGGTGGCATTGAACGGAACTACAACATATCCTGTTTAATTCACCCTCCGGAACTGTGGGCTTTTTCCTTCCTGTCTTCGTTTAAAAAAAATCCAAAGAATATATCACAGGAATGCTTTATAAAAAGTCCCCACGGAACGCTGGGTGGCAAAGAACCCTGAAAGGCAACACCTACTTCTTTCCATTAAACCTCCAGGGGGCTACTGATGGTCCTTCATAAACCTGGCAGAAAGCTCCCGCACACCTGCAATGGCAGCGCTTTCTCTAGATGCCACAGGAATGAGAACATTGAAAAGGCTCTCTGTCTAGGGTGTTAGCAGAGGATGCCAGCACTTCAAACATGTGTGGGAGGGAACCTGAGAATAGGGGAGAGGCTGAGAAAAATAAAGGGAGTTGCAACTGAGAGCATGAGAAGGCTGAACACCTATGTCAGTGCCTAAATAGGGCAGCCTGCAGGACAGCTCTTGTTTCCCAGAAAAAGTGAGTAATGGATCACCTGTGCGGAAAATGCATCCTCCCCTTTGTGTTGCAAGAAAGAAAAGCACATTAACTGGATGCCCACAAGTGCTACTGCTTAGGAGTCCTGAACAGGAGAAAAGGCAAGGCATTAGACTGTTTGGTCATTAATAAGTGGATTGGAACGACTGCATCTGGGAGTGTTAGGATTCTGTACAAAGAACAACACGGTGAGTTGGTGAGTCACGCTGTCTAACTGGGTTGACATTCCTTCCTGTCTGAGGCAGAGGAATTTAACTATGAGTAAAGATGCTGATGGGAAAGGTCAAAATAAGCATTTCAGGTACCAGGCCCTTTTTGCCATTCCTCATCCTTCCAAGCTGAGCAGGGTGAAAGTCTGAGCCTAAAATTGTAAGACCAATTAGCAGGATGGATGGGAAGACATTAGGAGAGAAATGTTCCCCAGCTCAGCAAAATCTCATTAATTCAAATCTCATTTAATAAGTTGAACATAAGCTAGAATGAAATTTACAATATAGTGCAGCTATGAAGAACATGGACTCAAATACCAGGAACCTGTCTATTAGCTTTCCTAAGTCTCAGTCTTCTCACCTATGGAATGGGGTTGAGAATAGTACCTTCTTAATTACTAGGTTGGTGTGGGGATGAAATGGGACAGGGACTGCTAGAGGCTTAGCCACAACTACCAGAATATAACTAGTGTTCAATACATTGGAGCTATTGTTTTTATTTATAATAATCACATGACTCCAGTCATGGAATTTCTGAGCCTGAAGTGAGCTTGGCAATCATCAGGTGTAGCGCTTTTCCAGAAACTGAAAGGGGGCCCAGACAGGCTCAATGACTTGTCTGGGGACACTCAACTACCTATAGTCTCGTATGTTCCAGGGAGCCTTGCCTGGAAACCTCTGCCACCAGCGTCACAGGGGTTTGCATCTTATGGCCAAACGGGAGCTACCATTAGAAAGGACTTTATGTCTTCGTTAAATCAAAGCCACCTAGAAGTGACTGATAAGCCAGCAGTTCCAAGTAGCATTATAGTACTTAAAATAATGAAGCTGCTTTAAAATAGAAAAGGAAAGAACAATCAATCAATCAATAAAATACGTGCATACACACAGTGAATTCAGAATTGCTGGTGCATGGAATCATCTTTTCTTCTGTAAGACTTCTGAATTTATTTACTTGTGTATGTGTGCGTATGCCACTTTTGCAGAAGACAAGAGCAGAAGGCAGGAGAGAGGGAAAATGAAGGTAAAGAATGAAGAGAAAGGAAAAGGGTAGAAACCCTCAGCAGAGGGTTCTGTAAAGAATCCAGCATTATAGTCCTGGCTGGTGTAGCTCAGTGGATTGAGCACCAGCCTGTGAACCAAAAGGCTGCAGGTTTGATTCCCAGTCAGGGCACATGCCTGGGTTTCAGGCCAGGTCCCCAGTAGGGGCCATGTGAGAGGCAACCACACATTGATATTTTCCCCTCTTTCTCCCTTGCTTCCCCTCTGTCTAAAAATAAATAAATAAAATGTTTAAAAAATTCAGCATTATACCAGCCACTGGAAGCTGAAGGCCTGGGGCAAAATGAATCTAGTTTTGGCCTCTACAGTAGGTCTTCTCCTCCACCCACTTCCTTCAAATCAATTCAAGGCAATTTTATTTAAAAATATAAAGTTAAATATTAGATTGACTCTGCTTTTCAATTAAAATGTTCTTTGCTTGACAGACTTAAGACACCTTTTTATACGAGTTTTTAAACTCATTGTATTTGATGGGACTGGACAAATTAATGACATTCTCTTGTGTAGTTTTTTTTTGTTTTTTCCCATAATTCAGTTCACACACATGCCTGGGTGTGTGTGCATACCACAGGCCAAAGTTGCTGAGATCTGAATTTAATTAAAAAGCAGGTTAGTTAACTTGTAATAGTTTCTACTTTAACCAAAACATTTTTAAAAGCTCCCCTTCCCTCCCTCCCTTGCTCTCCCCAGTTCATTCTCTCTCCCTTCCTTCCTTACAGGGGATCCAGCACAAACCAAGAGTGTCTGATCTAATGAAAAGCTATTGTGTTGTCCTGAGGATAGGATGATGACTAACATAATTTTTTTAAAGATTTTATTCATTTATCTTTAGGGGGAAGGGAAGGAGAGAAGAAGAGAAATATCAATGTATGGTTGCCTCTCACGTGTCCCCTGATGGGAACTGGCCTGAAACCCAGGCATGTGCCCTGACTGAGAATCGAACCACCATCCTTCAATTCACAGGCCTGTGCTCAATCCATTGAGCTACACTAGCCAGGGCTTAACATAATTTTTAAGCCATCTTTTAGTAGATCCTTCCACCGGGCCCCCTAAAATCCCAAACCCAAACCCAGGGCCCCGTTTCTTCCAAGTCCCGACAGCCACCCCTTGCACGCTCAGGCCCAGCTCGCTGAGACTCCGGCCTAGCAGTTGTGCCGGCCTCCAGCAACCCCAGCCGCATCCTCATCCCATCAGGGCTGCTCTCGGCCCAGAAAGAAGGGAAAACAAATGCAGCTAATGAGCTGGAAAAATAACACACCCACCTGAGTCAGTATGAGAATCAGATGTTTTCTAGTTTCAGGAAAAGGGAAAAGAACTTAAGACAACAGAACGACGGCAAAAGAGAACCTTCCACACCTTTCAAACACTCGCACCACAGGTAGTACCACAGGTAGCAGCAATGTGGGTCTCCGTCTCCATGCCCTCTCTGCAGTCAGCATAGCTTAACAGGTGAATTTAATGAAAAAGCAGGTTAGTTACGCAGAGTACAACCAGCGTCTGGGTTGTCCGGGGGTGTGGTTTCCAGAGTGCGTGGCTGAGAAATGTGGTGAGGCAGAGGGTACAGCACAGGCCTGTTCTGTTCACCACTGGCTGGATGCCGCACAGACATCACCGTCTGCAGTCATGTGGGCCTGTCTGCCTTGTTCATTGATGCAATAGGTAGTGGAATTCAATACTATCTGTTAAAGGAGGCATCTCCCCCAGAGGCTGACAGCACAGCTGGATTCCTAGCAGATTAGCCATGACAGTGAAGTAAATGCAGACTCAAGTACATACAGACCCCACCCCTGAATCTCACCCATATAACATGGCAGGCACTTGGCTTACAGGGTAACGCTGCAGACCAGATCAACCGGCACCCTGCAACACACGGCTGTTGTTTTTCATCACCCAGTGTTTGTTCTGAGGGCTGCCCGAACCAAGTGCCCCACACTAGTGGCTTCAAACAACAGAAATGTATTCTGTCACAGTTCCAGAGGTCAGAATCTAACGGCAAGGTATCAGCAGTCTTGGATTCTCCTGGAGGCCCTGAAGGGAACTTTGTTCCACACTGCTCTCCTGCCTTCCAGAGGATGCTGGCCGTCCTTGGTTCCTACATACATTATTCCAGTCTGGCCTCTGGCTTCACGTTCCCTTACCTGCATGTCTTCTCTCCTTCCCTTCTAGTGGTGCCTACCAGTCATTGGATTTAGGGCCTTCCCCAATCTAGGATGATCTCACTCTGAGATCATTAGTTACATCTTCAAAGATCCTTTTTCTTAATAAAGTCCCATTCACAGGTGCCAGATGGACACATCTTTGGGGCACCATTTAACTCACTTTATCCAACACATATTCTTTTGTCTACTGGCACACCTCAATTCTGCCTTAGGGAACCCCAGCTCTTCCATTCCCAACCCACAGAACTTGGGTGGGCTCCCCCGGACTCCAAGGGTAAATAGATCTGTGGTTTAGACCAAGCCACTCAATAGCCCAGCCCCACAGCCTCTCTGCCTGGATCGGCCTACAGCCCAGCTTTCCAGTTAGATCCGGTTTGGGTCATTTTGTGGAACTAATGGGGATAAAACTTCTTCCCATTGAAGTTTTTGGGAAAGTTAGAGGAAAGGCGTGCATGAAAACAAAAGTGCATCTCTATAGAGAAGACTCAGGCTGAGAAGAGAGCAGAGAGGTCCTGGATTCAACTATGCCTAAAGGCAGCCTGAGATTTCACAATTGCCTGTTCTACACTTAAGACCCTGTCTGGCTTCATGTAGCTGGGGGTTGAATTTCTTTGATTTGCAAACATTTAAAAAAACAAACAAAACAAACTGACTAACGTGTTATCATTCATTCCTTGACTATTTGGGGCCAACCATGAGCCCTGTGGTGCTAGTTGCTGGGGATAAAGCGGTGATAATGAAAGACATGTTTCCTGCTTTCAGGAGTTTATAATCTCATGGGAATTGTTGAGCTGTTTTAATGAGATTTCTGCACCAAGCTTGGAGAGCATCTAGAGTTCAGTCCCACCCACCTTTTCATAGAGGCACAGCGTGTTAAGAGTAAGATCCCTAAACCTGGAGAGTCTGAGGGCTTTTTCATTAGTTTGCAAACCTGCAAAACAGTGTCATCACTGCCAGTGCCCCAGGGAAAGACAAAAGTGGGAAAATGAGGGTAAACGGAGAAGATGGACTGCACACTGGTTAGCCCTGTGCCGCAGGAAGGAGCCTGCCCCCCACCCCCCGCAGGGTATTTTTAGCCTCCTATTCTTAGAGACAGCCACAGCACCCTGGTCTGCTTAGTACTTCCGGATGAGGGACCACCAGAGATAACGAGAAAATACAAGCTTCTGGAGCCAAGGGCACCCCACAGGGAACCAGTGTCCCAAGAAGAAATCTAGTGACAGCCCCTCCAGGGGAGCATCTTTCCAGGTAAATGCACAGAGTAGCAAGCTGGCTACATGACTGTGTAGCATATTTAACATGTGATCATCTATTTCCAATTAGGCTATAAATCCCTTGAGAATAGAAACTCTAGGGGACGTTGCTCTTTCCTATTGGCACTCAGTGTTTAAAGCTCTTTCGCATATTAGGGAATCCTGCATTTCATGAACTTTGACCTGAGTCCCTCCATAGGAGCAACACAATCATCACCATCATCCTCATCATCCTCATCATCATCTCCATCCCAGGCTCTTTTGTGGTTGGGGCTTGGGCACAAGGCCCAGGTTCTGTCAACCAGATGTGTTGAACTACCCGTTCCCGATGGGAGAGAGTGGGGGCTCTCCTGCCGTGGGCGGTAAACATGATGGGCAGCCCCTGTGTCCACGGGCGGTGTGCCGGGCCGCTGCTTTCCCCGGGAGTGCAAGCCGAGGCATCTGGGTCCCGGTGGCCGTGAAATGCTGGCTGGTCCTGCTGCATGATTTTGGATGGTGTTCCTGGCCGCACAGCCTCTAAGCCTGCTTCTTTTGTCTTCCTGTAGACTCAGATCTTCTGACTAAATTCCTTTTCTTTTCCCAAGAGAGTTGGCATCTGCTGTTTGCAACTAAAAACTCTTCGTTTCTTTATCTTAGTTAGCTAATCCTTACGAAGGAGGTGTTAGCTAATCCTTAGATGAACAGTTGCTTAAATATGTGATCCTCTTTCATCACCCCCCATATTAATTTTGCCAGGCAGGTATCATTCTTTTTCCCAAGCCCTCCAACAGGTGGGCAATGAGGCGTGGAGCAGTGAAATGACTTACGAAGTCACACGGCTGGCAGGGAGCAATGCCTTTCCATACTGCATCAGAGGCCACATATACTGCTGCCTGTGAATATAAGGATAACCACGGCACCTCTTATGTCTAATTTGTGTGTTACTAGCTTTACCTTGAAAGTCATGATGGAAGGTTAGACAAGCCCTGCACTCCTGCTGGTAACCACCTCCTAGAGCCAGGCTGACTGCTATGCAGAGGCAGGGCTCACAGTGCCCAGCTTGCAACAGTCCTTGGGCTCCATGTGGTCTCACACCCCACCCTCCTCACTCACAATACCTGTGGGGCTGCTGACCTGCATTCCACCTCCAGACAGCACAGAAGGCAAAGGAAACACACCACTGTTTCATTCCTAGAAAGGCATTCTGGATGCAAGGTACTTAAGACCCAGACAAAACAAACAGATGAATGTAGCACCTAAGAAGCCAGGGTTCTATTCAACGGTCAGGGTCCAACCATAGGTACAGGGCACAGGGGTGAGAGGAAGGGTGTTCAATGCTTCCTTGTCTTTGCTTCATGCTGTACTCCCATGCACTAACCTAAAATCTTTCTAAAATAGTGTTCAAATGAGATCATGCAGTGTACTTTTAATTTTTTCTCAATCACAGTTTTAATTTCAGGTTACAGAAGCATTTGTGTTGTGTAGTTACCTTAGAATATAAGATGGTCATGAAAAGGAGAAACGACTCTAAACACACGGCTGTATTTCTCAACCCAAAGAAAATCATTGTCAGGGTTGTATCTCCCATTTTGAATTCTTGTGATGTGTTTTAAATGATAAATTTCTCTACTAAGATACACTTTTGCCAGGGCATACTTCAACTCCCACAAGACACTGGCACAGACCATTTGAGGTGGGAAGAGTGAAAACAAGGCCTTCCCAGGCACGGGGGCCACAGAAGAATTCTTGAGAAAGTCAGAGGTGAGGATGGGGAGGGAGAAGGTTCCTGTCAGTCTCCAGAGGGGACAGAGCCCTGCATCCCATTTGGCAGAGGCAGAGATGTAATGGTGTGGAATAAGTACCCCAGAGCTTGGGATCAAAACAGACACACACCCCCGGACGGAAAGATGAAGTCAATGAGGCATGTTGCAGTTAAAAGAGTAACCTTCCAGGGGTGGAAAATAAATATAGCAGCCTAGATACACTCCCACTCCCAAAGAAAGACAGTCAAGGCTGACGCGTTGGGGAAGAGGAAGATAAACTCAAACCCCTCCAGGAGACAGTCAAGGAAAGTAAGTGAATACAGGCCAGGCACAAGGGAAACAGGGAGGAAACACTTTGAGGGGATCTTAAACACACAGGAATACTCTTCGTTTCCACTAATAAGAATTCTGTCTCACTTTTGGGGAACAGGGCAGTCTTCCTCATTTATCTTTCATTTTCACACTTTAGGGAAACATTGCTTCACAGCAGGAAAGACAGCAGGGCAGATTCGATGACAAATAGAAGCTGACAACAGATTTTCATCTCAGGGAGACAATTGGAAGCGGTGGAGCTGCTAGACGTCCGGAGAACTCGCAACCCTCATATCTGAAGCGCTGTGCCCCAGGCAGACTCAGTCACGACCCAAGGGCAGGGACGGAGCCTGAAACCAATGCGCAGTTCTAGGAACACAGGTAAACAGCATGGCACTGTTGTTGTTGTTTTAAAGAATGTCTAGAGCTGCACACTGCTTTCCACTCCATGTAGAAATAGACATGGTACTTTCATGTCTGCTATGTCACTGGAGCACACAGTTCATCCAAAGGTAGGCTGGAAGGCATTACTAATACCATTAATGGAAGGGTAGGGGGTGAAGGGGGGGGAATGAGTAGAAATGGTGGCTCAGAAGTTATGTGATTTGCCAATATGATCATAAAAATAAGCACTGGGAAGAATGACTCATTCATTTATTTTTAAAGAAGGGGGAAATTTCATGTTGATTCTGAGTAACGTTTATAGAAAACACAATGAAGTCAATTGTTTTCTTTTTCTAAAAATACTTTGACAAAAGCATTAAATTCAAAAGACTATAAATGGTTGGGAGGCGAGAAATATGGTTTCATTTTTTTCTTACAAAATTGACTCATACTTTGAGGACTCAATGCTGATAGCCACATGTATTTCATAGAACAGATTCATTATTTTCTCCTTAACTTTTAACTATAAAGCAGAAAAATACAGGATAATATTTTAGATTATTATAAAAATACCTTTTAAAGATTGAGAACTATTCACTTAAAGAAAACAGTCTAACGCAAAGAATCTAGAACAAGCATCGCATGCGCGCTTAGTCAGGCAGTGATCTCCCCCGCCTGGGTGGCCTCTTTGGAAAGATGAATATAATAACACCTGCGTATGGAAAGGGAGATAGGTGTTTATGAAGTCTCTTTCTCTCTCTCAAAATTGCCAAGAATTCCATAGACATGAAATAGTGTAAGGTAGGCTGACATGATTGAAAAACCTGTAAGTGTATATACCATGTTTTGCATTAAATTGAAACACCAGCAGGCCTCATTCTTACCATGTCTCACCCCAACCACGCCCATAGCCTCAGGTGGCTCCAGGTAAGAGCCAGGTGATCTACGGATGCCTGGGATCCCGGTGCACACACCAACCACACCTGTTTCTCTAACCAACCACACAGTTTTCTTGCCTCTGACCCCACACTCCCCAAGGACCACAAGGACCACACTTCCCTCCATTACCACTCTGATCTAGCGTGCTTTTTATTTTTTCCCCCAATCCTTTTGTCTCAGAAAGTCTCAAGTCTCATCTCCAAAAATTACCTATACAAAACAACGTATATTCCTGGAATTAAGAATTATACCAACTTTAGCTTAAAATCTAATTTTATAAGCTTAGCCTCTCTGATCTGGTTTTTGTAACCAGAAACTTGGGATCCCAAGGCCTACCTCAGAGATTGTGCTACAGGTAGAAAGATGTTTTGTATTCTGTATCTATTTATATCAAAGCCTACCATTAAGAAATTATCCAATAAGCAGAACTTATTAGCATTGGCTTTAATATGATTTTTATTGTTAGCAGAAAACTCCACAGGGTCAGCAGTTAACCCTTGATCACCCAGAACTGTGTAACATTCAAGTGAGCATGTATGTCCTGCACTCATCATCCCAATTGCTAAGTCACAAACTTCTTGAGGGCAAGGACCATTCATTCAATATTTCCCGAGTGCCATCTTTCCCCTAGACACTTCACTCAGACCTGGGGCTCTCATGCACACTGCCTTCCTTTGTTCCCACGGAGCTTACATAGTGAGGAGTGGCAGCTCGTCAACAGGTAAAAAACTAACAAATAAAACCCCCCTGCAAAACCTAAAAAAGCTGTTCTTTGCAAAAAGTGCAAGTGAAATAACTACATAACATGATAGAGATACCCTGGGAAGGAAAGATACGAAGCTGCGTTTGACAAAGGGGGCAGGAGGGCTCTTCGAAGACACAAAGAGGAGCAAGCCACGCACAGACCTGAGGACGGAAAGTAACACAGGCAAAGGAAGATCAAGCTCCGATCCTGAGGAAGAAACAACAGAGAGAAGGGGGAAGCTGAGGGAGAGGGGAAGAATCACACAAAGTGATGTTGGAGGGGTGGCCCGGCTCCACATCTCACTGGGCTATAGGGAGGGACAGACTCCAGGCATGGGCCTCTGATTTTATGGTTAAGCCGTGTATCATTTGCTGCTGGATGAATTCTAAGATTAGTTGGCTGTTTCCTCTTATTTTTGTTTGCAACAGGATTTCATCACTTGCTTTAGCACCTGGCAAGAAAATACCTGATGTCATCCCCAGGTCCCCTGTGTCCCTTCATCCAGTCATCTGCAGAGGACAAGTGTCCAGGGAGGAACCCTTGAGCCACTTCAAAGCCCGCCCCCTCCCACCGGCTGGGTCACACTCCGTGTGGCTGCCCAGCGAGAACTGCTTCAACCCGTGTTCTGCTGCGACTCCCTGGCATTTGGGAAGTTGGCTCCGTTGCCTGAGGAAGACATTTTAGGAGAGGTTTCCATAGAAACTCAAACTTTCTCTCCAGCTGCTCATGTAGTTTATCTCTTTATTTTTAAATGCACATTATTTTTCTTTCATCAGCTTTTGGGTTCTTGATTCTTTGGGCACCAGAGAAATAGCACCAAATCTCTGGGAACATCATCCCTTTCATTTTCCTTTAACAATGGCTTCTAATTGTGTTTCTGTGGCTGAGAGGAAGAGGCGTAGAGGTCTTCTGCCATAACTAAGCATTTCTGATATTATTCTTCACTCTTGCCCTGACTGGTGTGGCTCAGTGGGTTGGGCATTGTCCTACAGGCCAAAATGTTGCTGGTTCGATTCCCAGTCAGGGCACATACCTGGGTTGAGGGCATATGAGAGGCAACCAGCCAATGTTTCTTTCACACATTGATGTTTCTGTCCCCCTCTTTCTTCCTTCCTTCCTTCCCCTCTCTCTAAAAATACATTTAAAAAAATCTTTACTCTTCCTCTCAGAATCCTTTAGATGGCTGGCTCTTCATCACTAGTTTACCATTGACAGCATTGGATTTCCATAAAACGTCTTACTACACACATCATCCAACCTCTGTCTCCTTGCCTGTTCTCTACCCTTGACCTTGACCTTGACCTCCTCCCCAGATCACTACAATCCCGATTGAGAAACACCTGTAGTTTCTTCTCAAAAGCTTAGGTCTTGCGTACACTGGGCCACCAGGAGTACCATTTCTTCCAGCTTCCTGTCTTGTGCCCATTCTTAATTTATGTTAAGTAGTGGGCATCATTCCCACTAGTTGACATAAATTAAGTGGAGAAGTCCTGACCTGCCAAGCTCTGATTAGATCACCTGTAATGTTTTCTTTTTCTTTTTTTTTAAGATTTTAAAAATATTTTATTTATTTATCTTTAGAGGGGAAGGGAAAGAGAGCAGGAGAGGAATATCAATGTATGGTTGCCTCTACCAAGGACACACAATGTATCATGTGTCCCCTGCTGGGAACTGGCCTGCAACCCAGGCATGTGCCCTGACTGGGAATCGAACTGCGATCCTCTGGTTCGCAGGCCTGTGCCCAATCCACTGAGCCACACCAGCCAGGGCTGTAATGTTTTCTTCACAATGATTCTCATTTACAATGAAACCAACATTTGCGATGTCTCTGTCCATTAAAGTGTATACTCCTTAAAGAATCATCTTCCTAATTTCTGTACCAATAGTATCTAGCAGAGTATTTTGCTATGAGTAAGAGAAAATGATTATATTAGGGAAGTAGTTATAGTGAAGCCCAAGAAGGAAGAATTAAGTAGTGAAACCAGTTGTTTTGTGCATTTATAAGGATAAAATTTGTTTTCTCCAAGGAAACAAGAATATATGTCACCTGTCATGACACGTGGGAAAAATAAATATGTCTCAGTTTTAGCAAAGCCATCATCTGATGGGGTGTGACTGCAGTGAAAGGCACAGTTGAAAGCTGTACCCAGTGGTGTGGTAAGGGAACCATGGGCCTCTCCACTTCTTCGGTGCACAGCTGAGCAACAGGTGAGCAGGACAGCCAGCAAGGGCAAAATTCTCTCTCCACAAAAAATGGCAAGAGAGAAAGTTAAGGGGAACAAAAGAGGGGGAAAAGAAGGGAGTGGGGGAGGAGAGGGACAGACAGGACACTCAGGAAAAGGAGCTGAGCCACATGGAGACACCACATGCCCTTGGGGAGGGAGGACAGGAGGCAGCGCCAACAGGTGGGGAAGTAGAGGACTGGCAAAGAGAGCCAACCTGCACTCCGGGAATCACAGAACCCTTGACAATTTACAAGTCTGTTCTGTGCAAATGGATAGACACTTAGTGAGACACCAGGCAGGAGGCTGATATGTGAGATGATTTAAGCCTGTAGGTTAAACTTCATCACAGCAGCTAAGATAGTTACTGAGTCTCTTGCATGTTTGCTGGGTGCCTCTGACATAGTGCTGTGTGAAGTCTCCACAATAACCTGTTTGCACCAACGAGGAAACCAAGGCTCAGAGAGCTTGAAGCACTTGCTTATAGTCACACAGGGAAAACGTGGCAGAGCCTAAGTCTGTCTTCAAAGCTGGGATCTTGCCATTACAGTACCCTGTCCTGGCCCATAAATGGGGCCTCAGGGAAAAAAATGAGGACCATATCTGCAGCACAAGGAGGGAACACTACAAGGTGGATATAATGTGGCAGTCAAGTCAACTTTCTAAAAATGGAAAAGCTGCTCAAGAAGGAATAGAATCTGTGAGGCAATAACCTAACTATAGGAAAATTGAACATAATGTTCCTTTTGAAGCCAATCTAATTATGTTGCCCTCCTTTCCAATATCCTCCAATGATTCCTTACTGCACTTGGGATAAAACTCAAGGTCCTCACCACAGCCTATAAGACTCAGCACCATCCAGCCCCTCCCTCCCTCTGCAGCCCCACCCAGCAATCCACGGGCTTCTCCAGTCTGCCCTGTCCTGAGTTAGGCAGGCCATCCTCTTCCTGCTCGGGGCCAACCCTCCATCCCAGAGATTCCATACAGGCCCATCTGCCTTTATGGAAGCTTCTACCTTCTATTCCTCATCTAACTTCAGGAGATTTAGACCTTCCAAATAGCTTTCCCAGATCTCAATGTATTTTTTCCCATACTTTCCACTTTCTCCTTGCACCTTGCACTCTGCCTTTGTATCGCAATGCAGTGATAACCTCTGCATATTTACTCACATGGTAATTTGCTTAACACCTGCCTGGCCCTACTAGATAATTGGCTCCAGAAGGGACCAT
The DNA here is from genome assembly GCF_014824575.4 of Sturnira hondurensis. Classification (NCBI taxonomy): domain Eukaryota; kingdom Metazoa; phylum Chordata; class Mammalia; order Chiroptera; family Phyllostomidae; genus Sturnira; species Sturnira hondurensis. Next base: position 4,546,949 of record NW_028076783.1, on the reverse strand, counting down.
TTTCTTATTCACTGTAGTATCGCCAACCCACACTACAGTGTCTAAAATGTCATGGGGTTATGAGAACTCAAATATTTCTTCTTGACTATTGCAATGAACTTCATGAAGGAATGCTCCAGGTCCAACAGGAGTGAGGAAGTGAGATGATCATTGAAAAAACTTCTAGTTACAATCAGGACCTGTGTGTTAAAGGTCCACACTAGATAGTGTGACCTTTCCACACACAATATCACTTTCTGAAGCATGCAGCAACTTCAGCTATTCCTGAACAGTGGGCATCACTGGGGGAAAAGGGGGAACTGGCTCCTACTCCCAGTGCTCCCTGCCCCAACACTGCTGTCCACACTGGCCTGGTTTTAACATACGCATGAGCTATCATTTTTTAAAAACTATTTTTGTTTTCTCATGTATTTGTCTTATACCCATTCCTTCTTTATTCTAAACAGCAGTCAGAAAATCAGTGCCATGGAGGTCCAGGTCCTTGCTTATCATTAGGGAAATAAAATACAAAATGAATAGCCAAGAGCATTAGCACAAAAACAGTCTGAGCCAGATCGGGTCTGCACCTGCTCAGAGTCACCAAGGTGTTTCCATGCAAGTGAAATGGATACCACAGTCCCAGGATTTCAAGTTTATGTTAGACTGAAGTCGGAGACCTGAACTCTGGGGAAAACAGAGAATATGTAAATATGTAAATAGTTCTAGACACTAAAAAAGAGAGGAAGTAAGATAAACAAAGACAGACTGCACAATGCCACCTAGCTTCTAAAATAGTTCCTTCTCCAAAGTCTTAACTGGGTATCCGCTAATCCGAAACAAGGGCCTCTAACCACATAGGAAGTGTTATACTCACACAGTTTGATTTTCTAGTTTGGTAGCTTTTTCAGTGGTGTGATTGTGTTTTCAGAAGAGAGAGTAACAGGAGACCCTAGATGTTTTCCTTGCATTGAGAGAAATTTCCACTTCTGCTGCCAACCAACCCTAACCCCCCACCTCAGGTTCATTCACCGAAGACCGACTGTGCACCAGGCACAGGGCTGGGCCCTGGGGGATGGAGGGAGCAGAAACTGGAGGGCCCATCTTCTCGGAGTCCCAGTCTAGTGTAAACACGTATCCAGCTTGTCATCATAAAAATGTCTGTCCTGCTATTCAGATACACGCACAGTGCCACTCTGTGTCTCACAAAGCTCTTTCACATGCATCACCTCCCAACAACCCTGTAAGAACAGCATGGATGTGAAGAGTTTCTCTTTTTCTAACGTAAAGGAAATGAGGCTTACAGCCCCAAAGAACTAGCCACAAGTTACGTATATTATGTTCTTGTGACTACTCCAATAGGAAAATAACACAGCAAATGTTTAAAATGCATTTATAAATGCTAATCATTTACATACATTACCATAGTTAATTATTGCAATAGACCTATGATTCCTACTTTAACAATGGTAAAATTGAAGCTCAGAGTTTGAGTAACCTATTGCAAGTTAATCATTCAGGAAAAAAAAGAAATAGAGACTTGAACCTACGTGACTCTGTAACTGGCATTCAGCCATGGTCAACACAGTATAAGCTGGTTATATTTCTTATTTAATCAGAAGAGCTATCATTATAACCAATTTGAAAATAGAGAAACTGAGGTCCATAGAAGTGCAAAGCCACATTCAAGGTCATACATACAGTCCAGAGTGTTGAAGTTAAAATAGCACCTAAATACCCAAAACGTGAAATACAACCCACTTTTGCACTTGTCCCATAGTTCTCAACTAGGCACAACACAGAGAAAAAGATATGTAGAAAGATCCTCTGGTCTAAATTGTGGTTTCAAGGTGAAGTGGAATGTACTCTCCTAATGGACCTTGACTCAGTCCACGTATTTGGGTGTAATCGAAGAGCTGAAAGTAGGACATTTATAGTCTCAGATGGCTTCGAGCCTTTCAACACCTCGTCAGTGCTGGAGCCCCTGCCGTAAATGAAATTTGATTCCTGCTGATGTGTCAACGTTAGCCTATTTAAAGAGACTGACATCTCCCTTCCTTCCAAAGAATGATGTTAGGAGAACCACTCTCGTTAATAAGAGTGTAAGATAATAGGAGGTACATTTGAGTAGAATATAGGGTTCATGCAAGAGTGAATAGGGAGATAAGCTGGAGAAGAAGATAAAGTTCTATCATTCATCCACAGAAAAATCACTTAGTACTCTCTATACGCCTAGTACTGCATGTAGATCTAGGGCACAGAGATGAAAGTGACAGATACAGACCCTAACCCCACAGACAGCACAGTCTAGTGGACCATGATCGGCAGGTTCAGAGTTTGTACGTCTTCAGGTGCTGGACACCTACTGAGTGTTTTCAGGAAGGCAATTATTTGCCCATAGCTGTTCCTCCCACAGATCAGGGACTCAGAGGTTATAAGTTCCTCCCCTTCGACCTCCATAGCTGTACTTGGCGATGAGGTAGCCACTAGCCACGTGTGGCTATCGCGTACTTGAGACACAGCTAGTCCCGGGTGAAGTGTGCTGTAAGCGTAAAAATCACACTGGATTTTAACAGCTTTGTGTGAACAACAACAACAAAAAAGTAAATCTCATCAAAACATTTTGTCCATTAACAGTATAAATAATGATGATAAAGATAATATTTTGTACGTACTATTGGATTAAACGTTACTAAAATTAATTTCACCTGTTTCTTTTTACTATTTTAATGTAAAAAGAAAATTCTCATTTACATATGTGGCTTACATTTCCTGTGGCCACAGGAAATTCTCATTTACATATGTGGCTTACATTAGACTTCTTTCGGGCATTGATATTCCAGAGAATTCCTGATAAATGTTCATTTAGGCTTTCTTGAAAACCTCTGCTGACTGCACATTCACTGCTTCCTGAGAAACTCCATTCTGTGGCTTAATGGCTCTGGCTGCTAGGAAGTGGTTCCTTTGGATAAACCACAATCTGTTTTTCTGAAGATTTTACCCACTGGGAACCATGATGCTCCGGGGGTGTCTGACCTGCAGACTGCAGGCTGCACGCGGCTCAGGATAGCAATGAGTGTGACCCAACACCAAATCATAAATTTACTTAAAACCTCTTTTTTGCTCATCAGTTTTTGTTAGTGTTTGTGTATTTAATGTGTGGCCCAAGACAACTCTTCTTCCAGCATGGCCCAGAGACGCCAAAAGGCTGGACACCCTGCCAGGGTGTCCTCCCAATAGTGGCCTTCAGCCATCCTTTCCCTCCCCCTTCTGCCTGCCCTAGATTTTCCAATCTTCTCTTGTTTCAAGTAAACACCTCCAGTTGGTTTTATTACTTCTTGCACTGTATGTTGTCCAGGTCTCTGATGGTCTCTCCACTCTTCTCTGAAACATTGTACATCACCCGTCCTCTTTCAGAAAGAAAGAATGCTGGCTGTCTGGCTGGAGGTAAGTGTGTATGATGGTTTGAAAAACGCTTCCACTTGGAATCAGAGGTGAGGGTGGTGCCCATCTCTCCTGCACTCTGCAACCTGGCAGAAGCTACTTCACCTCATGTACAAAAGCGTACCAAAGACCACAGCAAAGTGAAAGCAAAATGCAACATCTCACGACACGATCTCCACAGCCAATCTCTGTTTTTAACTGCCCAGCATTCATGTCTCCTGCCATTAAAACCCTTCTCCCATTTCAAATTGTGTAATTTTTCCAGTGTTTGGAGGGAAGAAGGGCAAGCTTGCCCTACACCTCCAGCTTCAGGGAAGTCCAAGCCCGGGCTCGGAGGGGCAAAGTCACAGGTCGGCTCAGTGCCAGGCACTGGACTCAGCAAAGGCAAGTGTTCCACGTGCAGAGGGCCTGCTTGAGAACACAGCCGACAGAGGAAGCAAACCTGAATATAGGGCGTGGGGATAAGACTTGGTAACAGAGTTCATGTCATTGGACTCTGCTTCTACATGTGCTTCAAGAAATATACTCCATGGTTTTTTTTAAAACTGAAATAATACATTTATTTTTTCCCAAATCTAGTATGCGTTTACAACCAACACAGCCTGATGAATTGTTGTCAGTCACTAAGAGACTCCCAGGGCTTCTGCCTCATTTCAGGCCTTTCTGGTCTGTCGCACAGGAACCCAGCCTCGCAAACGAGCAGCGGTGTTTTGTCAATAAACACGGAGAACCTGAGTGTTAAGATGGCAGAGGGGAGGGATGGGGGGGCCCAGATTCTGAGTCTCTGTCCTTTCCTTTTAAGAAGTATATTCATCAATTTTCCCCCTTTGTCATGGAAAAACTACATGGTCAACCTTTCACTTATTCAAGTTGTCATTTTGTATTAAAATAATATTTGTTATCTCCTCTGAGGTATGTGACAAATAATTAAATAACATTACAGTATGCCTCATGAGCGGGCAAAGGCAGGTTTACAGTTGTTCATATGGGAAATAATACAATCATTAATAAATAATCCTACAAGAATAATCTCTTGTGTTTTGCTTACTCACAACTGTAAACCTACTATGGCCGACCCCTTATAAAATCCCTGTGTGTGCAAAAACAAATTGACTTCCACTAGAATTCACAGCGCACTTTATCTGCACTTGTGATTGATTCTCAGCAGGCAGCACCTTCGAACACCTCAGCCTTCTGGGTCTCTCCCCACCCCGCCCCTAACATCCTAACAAGCCAGTCGTATCACAGCACCCTAGAACTGGAAAGAGCTTTAAGAAATGGCTGCTGCTCTGCAGCCTTCGTGTATCGACAAAGAGTCCAGGGAGCGAGAACTGACTTTCTTAATGCCCAGCACAGCTGGAGACAGAACCTGGGCAAGAGTTCAATGCTCCTGAAATACCTCTCGGCTTCTGTGTGGTGAGTAGAGCTCCTCCTTCAAAGGCCTCCTTCCATTATGCAAATCATCTCCAAATTTTTTTCTTTCACAAGATCGGATGACTCTATCTTGGTGTTTATAAAGTGGGCTTCCTTGGTTGGGGTACTTAGTTATTGCTAACGTGAGGAACTGCTACTATTTATGGACGAGGCACCTGCTGCTTGTTTATGGCCACTATCTGGCACAGTCTTCGTAAAAACCTCTTCGGGGTTTGTACTTTTAGAACTCCCTTTGTACAGAGAAGCAAGCTGTGGTTTAGAGAGGCTATGCACTTGGCCCAAATCAGACATCTGATAAATGGTTAAGTAAATGGGGCCGAATTCAATTTCCAGCTCTGACTCCAGAGCCTGAGTTTTTGACTTGAATATTCTATATCCTCAGGGAGACTCAGCAAACTGTTTCATTAGATCATGTCTGAAAACAGACAAAGCTTTAGAATTAGAGGCGCTGCTTCCTCACTGACCTGTAACATGTTTTCAGTATAGTAGCAGATGTGCTCAGAAACGTCCCTGTCCAAGTCCTCTGAGCTAACTATTTAAATGCATAATGACAGGGGACACAGGAGTTGAAAAGTTTTAGTTTGAGATGATAGTTAATAAGCCCAGGAGTTACTGTGTGTAAAAAGCTATTGTTTCAGGAGCTGCAGGTATTCCCCACCCCTAGTCTAGGGGACTACAAGCCATGGACCTTTGTGCTCCAGAGGAGACCACAAGCAGTCAGGTGGATGCAAGCCACTGTGTTCCAGGGAGAGACAGTCCGCCACCCAGGGCACAGATAAAGAAAATCACCCCGGACACAGGACACAGGACACAGATAAAGAAAATGACCAGTCAGTGGATGAAAGGATGTTAGGGAAATTGATAGACTGCAGCTTTTAACCTCTTTCCTGCATTCCAAATCCTTTATCTACATTTTTGCCCCCTTATAAAAAGGCTGGCTTAAAAGGAAACATAAAACAGTCTGTTAGGGTACGTACCCACCATCTTCTCAGATTGCCAGCCACCTGAATAAAGCACCTAGAAAGATTCATTCCCTCCTGGTGTGGATCAATGGATTGAGTGCCAGCCCATGAACCAAAGGGTCACCAGTTCAATTCCCAGTCAGGGCACATGCCTGGGTTGCAGGCCAGGTCCCCAGTATGGGGCATGTGAGAGGCAACCACACATTGCTGTTTCTCTTCCTCTCTTTCTCCTTCCCTCCCCCTCTTTCTAAAAATAAATAAATAATTTTTTTAAAAAACAGACTATAATTTAAAAAAGAAAGATTTAATCCCCATCTCTGCTTATTGAGTCTGGTAGGTGACAGGCAGCACAAACACTGGCTTTTCTGGTTTCAATAGTAAACACATGTCCAGAAGCATGGGTACACCTAAGCTGCATGCTCACTATTTACCCTGTTCACTATTCATTGTTTACAGAAATTTCAAAAAGAGACAGAAATGTAGAACATGCACAGAAAAGCAAGAGTCATCTCTTATTCCCACTGTGGCTCTGTCCTCACATCTTGTAGACCACACCTATTTGCTTATTTACATAGGGGTCTCATTTTCAAAACCAGAGAGGGTTGTACCTGCACAGCCCCGGATCTGATAAGACAGTGCTCTGCCGCTGTGTCACAGGTTCCCCAAACTGGTAGCTTCCAACAATGCACGTGGTTTTTTTCATTTGTTTGTTTTTAAAGAAACTGACAACTTATTGTAAAACTCCTGTGAAAATCCAAGGGACACAGACAGCCAAAGCAATCTTGGCAAATGCACAACTTCCGATCTCAAAGCCGTGGTAATGGAGACAGTACGATGCTGACATGACAACAGACACAGAAATCAATGGGATATAATTGAAAGTCCAGATATAAATCCCCACATATACAGTCAATTAATGTTTGACAAGATAATTATATGAGAGAAAGAACAGTCTTTCCAACGAATTGGTCTAGGCCAATTGGAAAAGCAATGAAGTCAAATCTCTACTTCATACCATATACAAAAAATAACCAAGAATGGATCAAAGACCTAAATGTAAAAGCTACAACTATAAAACGCTCAAAAGAAAACATAGGTGTAAATCTTCATGACCTTGGATTAGGCAGTGGTTAATTAGATGACCCCAAAAGCAATGAAATAAGAAACAGATAAAACTCACATCACCAAAATTAAACACTTGTGCTTAAAAGGGCACCATGAAACAAGTGAAAAAAGATAACCCACTGAATGGAAGAAAACTTTTGCCAACCATGCATCTGATAAGGAACTTATATCCAGCATATATAGAGTTCTGTCCAGAAAAAGTGCAGCCATTGTTAATATAAGGAAAACATTTTGTGCAACATCAGTGTAACATGGCAGCTAAAGAGAGTGGGTTGGAATGCGTATGCATGAACAATGACAACTTCACTCTACTAGTCAGTGGGGGTGGTAGAGGCCACTGAGTGAGCATGTGTACTGTGTGACAGTTGCATTCAAAATGCCTCAGTGAGTAGAGCAACAAATCTGTATCAAATTTCACATTAAGCTTGAATATTCCTCCATGGAACTATCTGGATGATTCAGAAGGCCACAGCTATGGGCAACTGGTGATTGGCAGCTCCACTACGACATTGCTCTCACTCATGCATCACGTCTGGTGCAGAGTTTTTTGGTGAAACATCAAATCACCCAGCTGACTCAGCCCCCCTGCAGCCCGGCTTTGGCGCCCTGTAGACTTCTGCCTTCTCCCCAAAACTAAAATCACCTTTGAAAGAGAAGAGATTTCAGACCATCAAAGAGATTCTGGAAAATACAACAGTGCGGCTGATGGTGGTTGGGAGAACTGTGTAAGGTCCCAAGGGGCCTACTTTGAAGGGGACTGGGGCATCATTGCCCTATGTACAACATCTTGTACCTTCTTAATAAATATCTCTATTTTTCCTATACATGGCTGGATACCTTCTGGACAGACCTTATATAAAGAACTGTTATAACTCAGAAATAAAAAGACAAATAATCCAATTTAAAACGACAAAAAATGTGGATGGACAGCTCTGCAAAGGAGATACACAAATAGCCAATAAGCACACGAAAAAATGCTTAACGTAATTATTCAGCACAAAAATGAAAATCAAAACCACCGTGAGATGCAACTTCATACCCACTAGAATGGCTATAATCAACAAGACATTGTTGGTGAGGATGTGGAAATGTAAATGGTACAACCACGTTGGCAAAACAGGTTGACAGTATCTGAAAAAGTGAAACATAGAGACCCAGGAATTTTGATTCACACACGTGTGTACGTGCCTGTGTGTGTGTGCACGCATGCACTCTAGAGAAATGGAAATCATCTGGAACCATGTGCCCTGGCCCAAAAGTCCAAGAAGCCGAAAGACTACCCAGCAGTTTCAGTTGCTGCCGGCTCAGCTGCTGTGCCAGCCCAGCCAGGCGAGCCAGCAGGACACCCTGCTGCTGCTCGCGTGAGCTGCTGCAGTGCCTCACGTCCTGCTGCAACTTCCAGAGCCTCAACAGGCTAAACGGTTACTGTTCCATCTCTGATCTCCAATCTCGGGCAAAATGTCTCATGTGGTCTGCGTTAGTCCGCAACTGTGCGAGAAGGGAACTCTGGAAAGCATAGCTCCCATTCAGCGCAGTTCACACGAACTGACCTCAATGTTCACAAAAGCATTTGGGCAGTGACATTGGGAATGCTGGCAGCACAGAGATTGCGTACCACCCGCAGCCAGAAATGCAACGTGTGCTAAATTCCCCCCTTTTAAGATCTCTTAAAATTAAGAAAGCTTCTGCAAGGGATATTTTTAATGATTTAAATTCAAGTTTTCAATTAAAGTTTACATTCAATATTATTTTGTATCAGTTTCAGGCTTACAGCACAGTGGTTAGAAAATCATATACTTTACAAAGTGTTCCCGCCGATATTTCCAGTACCCACCTGGCACTGGATGTAGTTATCACAATGTTGTTGACTATTTCCCTATGCTGCACTTCACAGCCTTGTGACTATTTCCAAACTGCCAATTTGTACTTCTTAGTCTTTTTGTCTATTTCATCCAGTTCCCAAACCCCTCCCCTCTGGCAACCACCAGTCTGTTTTTGTATCTATGAGTCTGTTTGTTTTGCTTATTTTGTTCTTTAGATTCTACCATAAGTGAAATCAGATGGTATTTGTCTTTCTCTGTCAGACTTATTCACTTAGCATAATACCCTCTAGGTCTATCCATGCTTTTGCAAATGGTAAGATTTCTTTCTTTTTTATAGCCAAGTAATATTCTATTATATACATAGCAAAACTTTTATCCACCTATCTTGGCTATTGTAAATAATGCTGCAAAGGACATAGGGGTACATACATTCTCTCAAACTGATATATTTTTAAAATAAAGTTTCTCAACCTCACACTATTGACGTTTTATGCTGGATAAGCCTTTGTAATGTGGGCTATCCTGAGCATTGTATGGTGTTTAGCATCATCTTTGGTCTCCATCAGCTGGATGCCTGTATCACAGTCCAGACAACTGAAAATACCTGCAGACAATGCCAGGTACCTCCTGGGGGCAGAGTTGCCTCCAGTTGAGCACCATCACTTTAAATGATGCTAAGTATGCACCATCTTTGTTTTAGAATAAACTCCTTCCTAGTTGATTATGCATTATGCTTCATATACATTTAATTCCCTAGACAATGTCTTTTGATTATATGAAATCCTGCTTTACATAGACATTATTGATAATTCACTACATTGGAGGAGACTCTTTGCTGGTTTCGCTTTGAGTCACAGCTTAAAAGCAGGGCTCAGGTGGTCAAGGTCGCTAATTAAAAACAAAGTGAAGGCACTGGCTTCAGAGGAACCCACTTTGATTTCAGCAAGGGGAAGGATACAGCAGAGCACAGATGGCCCTAGGCAAACCTTTGTCTGTTTCAAGAGAGTTTACTATTGAAGACCACAGAGATGAGGCCCTCACAATGATGAATCATATTTCTTAACCATTTCAAATTCTTTCATTATTGTAAACAAACGGTATTTTTTGGTTGTTGTTAGAGTGAAATTGTTGTTCTTAGTCATATACTCTTCAGTGACCCATTCTGTAATACCTGCACAGTTCAAAAATGACTCACTGGATGAGATACTTAAAGAGAAGAACTCACAGGCTGCATCTCGCCCTTTGCCAATCACACTCTAACCCGAGGACAGAACACTCAAAACTGCAGGGGTCAGGTAGGCAAAGTTACGCCCACAGCAAGTCTTAGGAACAATGGTGAACACTTAAAGATGTGACTTATTTCTGCCTATAAATGCCATTAAGGAAGATGTGCAATAAAGCCAAGAGTCTATATATTTATATGAAACTCATTGGCAACTGATTCAATTTTTTGAAACCATTATAAGGCAACATTTTACAGGGAGAGAGTGTGTGTGGATGCATGTATGTTTGTGGGTCAAAGCAGGGCTCAGTTGGTCCAGCTGAAGTGCATGTATTTCTTTGTATATATGTATGTATGCATATATTGTTTATGTACATATATGGAGGGTATACACATGTGTGAGTGTGTCTGCAGGCTGAATTCATCCACCGGGAGGCTATATTATTTTTATTTTACCAACCAAGAGGTAATCAAGTTTATTAACAACAAGGCAGGGGCGACTAGTTAGTTCAGATGACTCTTCTCTCTTCCCTCAGCCTCAGCTTCTCAGTCCATCAATAACCCAGTATAGCCCCACACAGTCAAACCATCCTTGGTAACCCTACTGTTACAGAGATCAGTAGTGAAAACTTATTTCTAATTTTTATGAGAGAGAACTGAGGGTCAGAGAGCTTCCATGACTTTTCCAGTGTCACAAAGCTAGGAGGAAGTAAGGCCAGGGCTCAGGGGCAAGTCTGAAAGCTCCCCCAATGCCCTTTGGCTGCCGAGGAATGATGTCTAGGGCTCTGTGGAAATTGCCTGCTTTAAATTAACATAAATCTATGAGGGTTCTGTGTGCAGTCTTTATTCCTGAAAGAGACTGTCTGGTCCTGCAGGTCCCTAGGTGAAAGTCTGACAAGCGTCTGTGTTGAAAATAAAGTATGCCGTATTGCGTGTGCATCAGTTTCGTGGCTAACATTTCAGCTCACTACCTTTTAAACCCCTTCAGAACCATCACAAGCTGAACGTACAGGCTTTACTGCTTCTAAATATTTGAATTCCAATTTTGAGGCCTGCCAATCTATCCAGACTCATTAGTTGGCTTAACCTGATTTTCTCTGCTCTGTGACAATATTGTTTATTATTCGCTAGGCTGCATTTGACATAAGGAAATTTTATATCAGGTTTAGTCAAATATATTGAAAGCTGCTAAAATGGCCCCCTTTCCCCAAATTCGCATAGCAGTGCATTTTCCCCCTCTCCAGTGAATCTGTTATCAAAGCAATTACAGAGTTTATCTACATTGGGAAGCTGGCAAACACAGAAACCCAGCATGACATGAATCTTAGGCTTTGAAGGAAAAATGAAAACTCTGCCTCACACCCCTGACAGCCCTGGTATGGAGGGAGCACTCAGACCTGCAGGTGACTGGGCTACCTGGTAGCTTCCTTTGTGAAAAAGGAAGTGGTATTTACACCCCACCCAGTGATTTCCTGCAACTTTTCTTTCTCATTTTGTAACACTAGTAAGAAACTAACATGCTTAAAAAAATATCAAGAAATCATCCTAATTCTTGGATTGGATGAATAAGGGGAAAAGAAATCTCAGTAAATCATACCAGTTCTAGCTTCAGAGTAACTCATTCTGAATAATTCACTCTTTTACACCTCTACCTGCCCTACTTCCATTCTAGTTTGAGTCAAAGTGCTCGGTCTTCAAGATCTTCTAGATTCCAATGGTCCCAATCTCGTTTACATTCTGCCATCTGCAATCCATTCACCACCCAACATTTGTGGCAGATACTGTTTATTGCTTTCCCAGGAAGTCCTTTCTTACTCAGTAACAGAAACTTGAATTTCTTCTGGCTACAAATATACTCAATTTAGAAGGCCTTACTTCCTAGTCTGGCATTCTTGTCGTTAGAAGTAGTTAAATATTTGGAAGTCATTGGGAAAAACTTCCAGAAAATAGAACCAGTGCCAGGTAGCTGTCATATAATCCTAGTGCCCTCTTTCCTCCCTTCTGCTCTCTCTGGAAGGTAGGAGGGATGCTGGAGCTCTTGCAGCTATCTTGTAATGTGAGGACACAAGCCAGGGCCAAAAATAGCAGAGCAAAAAGACAGGATCTTTGGTCCCTGATGATTTCATTAAGCTGCCATGTCAGCCTCACACTGCCTTCTTTAGATTTATTTCTACATCAGAAGTCATTCGGATATGTTTGAACCCCCACTGGGACAGCTGAAAAATCACCTTTGATCAAGGAGGCAATATGATAATTTTAAAAGGTAAATCAGATCAACTCACTAACCTTTGTAGATTGTTTAGATCCTCATATACTTGCCATGGCTTATGTGGCCATAATTGCTTCAGACCAATCCTGATCAAAGCACCCTACACAGCATTTTGGGGGTGCCTCCTTTCAGTCCCTCATGCTTGTTCAAACTGTCCCCCTCAGAATCACTGTTCTCAGTGCCTTGTCAGCATGGCAGGTCCCTTCCGTCTTCCTCAGGTACCACCCGAACAGCACTCCTTCCCAGGAACACATTCAGGCTTTCCCCAGCCAACAGCGGCTTCTCAATGTAGCTTTCTGCCGTGTCTGTCATCCTGTTCGTTGTCATCGTGGCGTGAATCATAGTCCTTAATGGCCTTTTCTAATCACTTATTAGTTGTCTGTCTCCATAGAGTAGAGGCCTTGTTTGCACTAGAAGCACCTTGAGGCTCAAAGTCTCTATTAAACAAATGCGAAGTGAATGAAGTTTCCATTCCTCCTGTCCACAGACCTTAACTCCAGCTCCACTGCTCTCGTCACGAGTAAACTTGACCATATGAGGCCCTCCGCAGAAATGCCTCCTGTAGTTGTAAAATAAAATAAACTCCATTATCTAGTAACTATGTTCTTTTGTCATCTGGCCTTGTACCTATTCTCCACTACCCACACTTCCTGAAACGTATCTTTTATTCTCTCCATTTTGCATGTGCAGTGTGCACCAATGACAACATTCACCTGGCTGAACCCAAACTGTCGAAAAGTTTCCTGAGGCACCGCCTCTTCCAGAAGACTTGCTGGACTCTAACGCTCAAGTCCAGGGGAGTGGTCCCTTCTTACAGAGCTGTAGAGATTATCACAATAAAGCAGTGAGCTTTGGGAGCCAGTGCTGTGGTTTGGAGGCAGACAGCTTGGGTTCAAATCCCAGATCTGCCACTTACAGGCTATGTACCCTGGAAGAGTTTCAGGTGTCACCTATAAAAGCTGAGATGACTGCAAGCTGAGGCAGGATACATGACTGACATCCCATACCACATGTAATACGCTTGGTCAGTTTTCAATCAACGGTGACTATATTATCATTACTAATTACTACCTAACAGTGCATAACACCCTGGGAATGCTAGTACCATATTTTAATAGTGGAATAAATATGGTGCATCTTCTTGGCTGTTTTCTCACCGTTACATTCCACAGAGAGAGCAGCTTGTTATGCACCTTTCTGAACCATAGTGTTGAGTACCCTACCTTGCCCAAGCTATGTTTATGATAAACTAAATCTACTGTGATGGGGATGCATTCAACTTAATTTTTAGAAGTACAGTGGTAAGTTTGACTTTGTGCCTGGCACTGTGCTAAACGTGGTCATGGTACCCACCTTCACGGAGCTGTAGTGTGTTCACAGGAAGATAATCCAACAGGCAATGGTGGCTGTGAGAAATGTCGTGAAGGGAAAAGCACAGGAAGCTATGGGAACACAGAACAAGGGGATTAAACCTGAGCTAGAGGGACCAGGATGCACCCCCTCCTGCATCTCTGAAGTCTCCTACAGCCTGCCACAAAGCCTCGCCCGTGGCAGGTGTCCACGGCTGTCTGTCCCTCTCTCTGCATGGAGTGTTTGCATTTGCTGTTCTGCTTAATGTTATTCCCTTTCAAACATTAGCTCTCCAGATACCCATCAGATTTCACAGCCTTGATGAAGCTTGATATTCAGGAGATGATTAGATGCCTCCTGAAAGAGGAAAAAATAAAATTTGCAACCAAATGCAAACATCATTTTACTCTTATTTAGAAGAAAGCTCATTATCTTGCCAGGCCAGAGGGAGAAAAAAACCATTTGAAATTCAACTGAGAGGAACGCTGACCACAGGGTAGGTGCTGGGAGGATGGGAAAAACACAAACATAAAAGAGTGAAATAAGCACAGAAAACCCACCAAACTAAATAGAAATGCCAGGGAGGAAGGTGTGTGCTAACGTACTAGGACAGCCTTATAAAAAGAAATTGTCACTATCAAGCTATATTAACAAGTTATATAAACAAATAATTATAAATAGCTGCAAAGGCATACATTAGAGATTTTGGAATTTTCTTCCAACCTAGCACATTGATGCCATACAATGAAACCATTAGTCTCAGCTCCATCCTCTGAGCGATGGGCACAGACTGTGGAATAATGGATTAAAAGTACGTGCTTTGGTAGAAAACAGAATTGACTTAAATTCTGACTGTGATATGTAACGGCCATTGACTTGGGTAAAATAACTTCTGTGAACCTTAATTTCCTCCTCTGAAAACGAGGTAACCTCTATCTCATGAGGCTGAACCCCATCTGAAAAAAGAAAACATGATAGGAACCTATGCTGCAGGTTAAGTTTCCTGTTAATGATGGGGGGAAACCAACCACGTTTTCTCTGAAATTTGCCAAGCTTTGTAAAATGCAGCAGACCTCAGCTTTCCAGGGCAAACAAGATAGCTCCCAGTGAGGCAACTGCCAGGTTGATTGCAGGGGCTGAGAACCGCTGGAGCGAGTCACCAACTCCGAGATTGATTGAGATTCCTGTCTGGGCTGTGTTTGATTAGTTTGTCCATGACAGTGTGCAACCCAGTCTCCACGGACACATTCCACTGGATGCAGAATAGCTCCATATTCCCAGCCTCAATTGCCATTCAGGAAAGAGGCATGAATTGGTATCATTAGCACATGTTCATTTATTTTAATGGGGCATTAAGACTGATTTATATGTCAGCATTAAAGGAAAAAACTTATTCCAGAATTCCACCTGTGTGAGAGCACCGGACATTAGCTTGGCAATAAGCCTACCAAAAGAATGAACAGCCATGACCCCAGTTCAGGAAACTTGCGTCTCCCTGTGCCATCAGGTTGGTCAGCAGAAGAGACATATACCGAGAATCCCATTCATCTGCGTTTCCTTCTGCCACACAGCAACCTTCGCTGCAGGAGAACTCCACTGTTAGCAGAGAATAAAATAATGCGTGTTCTCCTGAACTTCTCAGAACAGCCTAAAGGCTGCTGTAATTCCTTTTAATAGAAAGGCTTCTCTTTCTTTTATTGGTAATACTTTAAGATAATGGTAAAATCACTACTGAATTCACTACCACACTTCACGACAGCGTTGAGAGAGCTTACCTCCCTGTTTCTCAACCGTGAAGTCAAGAAGAATGCCTTGGGTTATCAATCTCCGTACACGATCTCCCCCTCAGCGTTAGTTTCTTCCTAACTCCTGTTTGCTGTCCCCTTTTTTGATAATTGTCCCTTCCTCTCTATCATTAATAACTGGTGGTTTTATTAGAAAAGAACAATGGTGGGGAAGATGACAAAACTCATGCCTGGTAACATCAGGCTGATTCCATTGAAAATATGGGGAAAATAACTTTTTAGAAAGAACACTGAAACAATTGGTTAAGAGGAGTTTCTTTTTTTTTTCAGTGCCAGTATATGCATTGATGTAGAGAGGTAAATATTTAGTGGTTTACTTGGAAGCTATTTTTTTGAACCTCTGACTTGCCCATTAAACCTTAAACTATGAACAAGATCTGACAGTGAATGTTCACCAATGCATCTTGAGTTTTTATTAATACTTGTCACATAAGGTGCACAATAACTCCATCTAAGTAGCAGACTGACAGGGGCCTGAGTTGGCCAGGACTGCTCCTCCCTACTTTCCTTCCTCGATAGAGGAGGGATATTAATAGGCAACTATCCTGCAACTCGATTTCACGTAGACCTTCCCCAGCTCATGTGGCCTCTCAAGTTTATCCCTGGGCCTTGATGCAAGGATCGTTCCATTATGCAAACCAATGATAGGACATTCATGATGACAGCCAATAAGGAAAAGTTATTTGAAAAATTAAGATCTAAAAAGGCAAGAGTGCTACAAAGTACCTCAAGTCTCTTGACTAAGAGACTTCTCTATCAGAACTTAGGTTCTGATGCAATAGTGTCAGAATTTTACTTTTGGCCCAAGTAAGGAATGCAAACCAAATTTTTTTTTTAATTTACAAAAGGCACTCACATTTCAGTACAAGATCCTCTTCATTATTATTGTTTTCTATCAAGGCGAGAGCATCTCAGGACATGGAACATGGTCCATACATGCAACTACTTCATGCTGGCTTGGCAGCTGTGGAAATATGCCAATCTTTGTATTCACAGCACTTCACCCTTCAAAAAATAAGTGCAATAAAGCCTCCAAAATTTCTACACATATTGCACTTTTATTTTCCGCCTGAACACAAGACATCTCCCAGGTGATTGTGATCTTTATGAATTAAAAATAAAGTATATGGTTTCTACCATCAATCTCCCACATCTTGGATTGCACGTCTTGTTAGTTGGAAGTGAATTCATCCATCTTTTGGCCTAACATCATGAGTAATTTCACATGAGAATCAACTCTAATACTGTTAGAGCTCATCAAGAAAGATAACGGCCCTGCCAAAAAGATCTATTTCTTCGGGTGTTCTTTTTTAGTGAAGGGGAGCTTTGGAGAAGCAAAGCAAGGCTAGAATGACATTTCTGATTTTTGTAGGCTTAGCTGATCCTGCCGGATTCTTAAGAAAAAAATGGCTCTGTCAATCAGGGAGACATTAGATTTAAATTACTTATTTTTGTAGGGCTACCTAAATCTTTCCTTTATGCCACACATCTACGCTGGTAAATTTATTCTTTAGTAGTTGGCGGTTTCATCCAGGCTGTAGAATGGAAACAATTCAAGAGAGCATTCCCAGGAAACAACTGCAATCAGATCGTGGAGCCTGGGGCTCCCAACTAAGGCTTGAAACCTGAAGCCCACTGATCTGTGAAAGTGATGAGACAATCTTCTCGACTCCTCTCCTCTTTACAGGACATGTTATTATTTCTAAGGTAAGTAGAAGAAGGAAACCATGCCCATACAGGAAGTTTGAGCAAAAAGGAATGTTTTCAGTGACAGAGAGACAACCGGCCATGTCTAAACACAGCGAGGTGATTTGGGGGAACAAAAGCCTCATTTCTGATTCTATCTATTGATACATGACACACATATCCAGATTCTAGCATAATCCTGGCTTTGATGAACTATAGAACATACATCTGCAGCACTCCAGAGCCAAAATGAGGTAAATCTATTATTAAAATATCATTTTCAGGAAAAGGTAAAATCACCTTTTACCAGTATACATATAAAAATGAACTCATACTGAAGATTTTATTCAATTCAGGCAAGAACTGGGAGAGGCTGTCATCTGCGCGAAGGAAAAGCTACAGACGCAGACACGACTGTAAAGTGAAACGAGCTTTAAACGGGTACAGAATGGAGACAGAGAGGTTGGCTGGTCGGTTTGTCCCTCACAGAGAAGGGGCAGCGAAGCAAGCCCAACGGACCTCTACCAGATCAGACAGAATCTGCATGCCTGTCAGATACCTATAATTGGCAGAAGTTTAGAATAGCTGCAAACAGAACATACGGTACGAGGTGGGAAGAACCAGAATATCAGGTACAAGGTGGGAAGCTGTGCCATAGGTACCGCCTACTTTTCCACCGAGGCACAAAGAATGAACTAAGCAGAGGGGACAGGCTGCAAACAGCCCATCTGAGTACAGACAGGAAGCCTACTGCCCGGCTCCTACTTAGTCACCTGCATCTCAACTAGCCATTGCCCCCACTCCACAGACACCCCGGACAGGGCTGCTTGAACTAGGACTCGACACTTTCCTTCTTGCTCTGAATTGGTTATGAACACATGGAGCAAACTGCCCAGACACAAACCCAGGATTCCAACAGGGCTGTGCATGTACGGATGCCTTCTACATACTCAGTGATTTCATGGATCTCTATGAAGCGCCTGTACCAAGACCCTCTCTTCTAAGGTTATGACTTCTTAATGTTGTAAAGTAAACGTGAAGCTAGAAACAAACTACCTCAGGAGATTTTAACGAGGGGAAAACACCCAGTCACCAAGCCAACCTCAAAACAGGAGACATCTGTGAAGAATATAGGCATGGTTCACTGCCTGATATCACCATGTCATTTCTAATTGTCCCCTGACTTCACCTTCCTGCTGTCACCATCATAACCCATATTCTATAATGAGCAAAAAAAAGGTATGGCTGTGGGGATGTTGCCAGCCACTCTGGATGTACTAGTTTCTTGTCACACTTAAATCTGTGCTTTAAAGAATCCAAGTTATTAATGTTCAGCAGATAAAGAAAACAAGGCCTTATATATTACGCACCAGACACAGGAAACTAGATTTCTATCAAGCAGCCATAAAATGGCCCTAATAAAAAAGAAACAAAGGAAATGTATTGGTCATGTATTCAAAAGCAATTTTCTAAGAAAACAAAGAGAATAATGGAAGATAATTAGTAAAAGACACGCAATTCAGTCTATTCCAGGCCAGAGGCAATCACCTAGATAAGGAGGATGAGGCAGAAGATGTACAAGACTTTCTTTCCTTGATTAAAATGAACTTATTTGCTGTTTTAATATTGGGCCTCTGTAGCATTAATAAAGACAACAGCAACAATAATAGGGTTTTATGGTAACCAAATGAGCCCATCATCAAGAACAGTTTTGAACTGTCACAGGAAACTGAGGCATATTAAAATGAGTTCATCTGAGCAGACACTGACCCCAATGAGGCAGCACCAGACCCAAAGCGGTGAAGAGCGCGCTGCCCACAGGAGTTCTGGGAGAGACTCGCACAGAGAAAAAGCAGAGGTGAAGTAAGGAAATCGCTGTATGGCTCTTACTTAAAGCCTGGTGATTGGTCGTCCCTAGGTTTCAACTTGGTAACCTTGTGGCATTTACAGGCTCAGACTGTGTTTTGCTCAGCTGGGCTGTCAGGACATTAGGGTGACCTCAGCCTACTGACCTCCTTTATTCAATTATCTTAACAAAGCCAAGACAAAACTGGTACAAGCAAAGCTTTTTTTTCTTCCCATGGCTTTCTTCAAGTTTTGTTTGACTTCATGTTGCCACCTGACCGCGGAACTTGTCAGCAGTCACCAACTGCTCTATACTAACGGTTCTCAACCAGGGGTCCATTTTGTCTCCCAGGGGACGTTTGGCAATTCTCCATTTGAAGAAAGGACAAATTGTTAAAAATAAATTTCCTTATAAAGGGATAGGATGCAGTGGCCCCCTCTTCCGGTCTTGAAGGAGTCCCCCAGGAGACACTGTGGGCTAGAACCCTCTAACACTCGGGTTGCAGACAGATTGCCCCAGGGATGAGAAAAACCCCACGTGCAGTACGGGGAGATGTCTCCAAAGGCACAGGCCCAACACCGTGAAGTGTAAAAGCAATGGAGTTACTAATGCTGCTAACGTAGGGACCCATCCTATCTCCCATCTCAACACATAAGTGTCTATCAGGGAGAATTAACATGTCTTTTGGGGAGGTAAGATATTTCATTATTCATTCAGAGGAGAATTAACTAAACAAATAGCTACTCTTTAATTCAGAAGAGAACTTTGTACTTGCTTTGATGTCTAAATTCTGTGACTTCTTTTTGACTTTTAGTTTCCTGAAGACTCCCTATAGGCATGTAGACTGTTGTGTTAATTTAATAATCACTCTATTTCTTTTGATGTGTTGGTAGGACATTTATTTTCCCCACATTGGAGCTATTTTGGTTATTACAGCAGTGGGGGTGATGTAGTTATTAGTGGGCATCTGGTGGTTAGAAGCCAAGATGCTGCTAAACATTGTGTAATTCACAGGACAGCCCCAAACAACAAAGAATTATCTGGCCAAAAACATCAATAGTGCTACGGTTGAAAAGCCCTACTCTAGGCCAATGGTCTTCAAAGTGGGCTATTAGAATAAAACATCACATTTCTACTCATATATTGTGATAAGTGCTGGTGATGTACCATTCAGATTTCCTTTCACTAGCTGGGGCACCTGTCTTCCGGCTGCTGCCGGTGGCGGCTAATGGATCCTAAAGGCTCCCACCTATACAAATCTTCAGGGGGTTGCCTTTGATTGACAGCCACCCCCTGGCCAAGAGGATGCCTGGGAGCGTATGCCGTTCCTGGGGTCATAATAAATCACTGATGCTGGGGGTAAAATTCCCGACCCCCTTACCTCTACATGAGGCACCCACTACTGCAAACTTTACACTCCAGAGCTGCCCTGAGACCAGGCTGAGGCTAGGCTTCTCCTGAAATCGGGTCCTCGCCACCTTCTTCTTCTGCACAAATCTGCTTTCCTCACCCCCTTCCAGCTTTCTTTTCAGAGCCATCTCCTCAGTAAATCACTTACCAGAATCCAGCTTTGCTCCTCGGGGACCCAACCTAAGACCTACATGCACCATCAATCTACATTAAGTTAAGAAATGAAGTTTCACTGACATCTCATGCTTGGATTGACATTGGCACAGTCATCCTGTCCCATATGTCCAAGGTCATAAGCCACACATGGCATCCAGGCAACCTGAGAAAGAGCTGGGACTTCTGTGACACAGAAGTGGACAGGGGTGACCCGGCTCATGTTTTGCTCTTGGCATACTGTAAAACATCATACCAGGTTAAGTCAACTTACAGACTACCTTATCTAGTTTTAGCTATGCTAAACTTTGCAGGGGTGTCCAAGCTGTGGCCCATGGGCCACATGCAGCCCAGGATGGCTATGTATGTGGCCCAACATGAAATTGTCAATTTTCTTAAAACACTATGAGATTTTTTTTGTGTGATTACATATCACAGAGTATTTAATGCGTGGCTCAAGACAATTTCTCTTCTTCTAGTGTGGCCCACGGTTGCCAAAAGGTTGGACACCCCAGTTAAAGAATGAACAGTGACATTAAGAAATCCTTGCAAAGAAACCACCAAATGTAAAATAATATTAATGATGCAAAAACCAAGGAAACGGCAGGACCGCCATGTCTATCAACCTTTTTTATCTGCCACAGACTGAGGAAGAAGCAGTGAAGAGCCAAGTGATTCTGCTAAGAAATCAGTAAAATGCACTGAAATTCATAAGAATTTTTAGAAATATGGATTTATATACATCAAATATTACCTTAAATATTGATGTTATTATATGAGATATTTGGTAAAGGTATAAAACCTTCTTAATATGCATGAGAATATAAAGTGCATGTTGATAGGCTAAAAATGGCTTCTCCCCCCAAAGATATTGAAGTCCCAATTCATAAAATTTGTAAATGTTTTAAAACATAAATATGTAAAAAAAATCTTCACAATTGTGATCACATTAGGAACTCTGAGAGGTAGACACTGTCCTGGATTATCGGGGTGGCCCTACAATCCATTGTGTGTATCTTTAAGAGAAGGAGGCACAGGCAGATGTGTCAGACACAGTGGAGGGTGAGCTCAAGATGCTGGCTCTGCAGGTGGGAGTGGCTTGGCCACAGACCAAGGTCTGGCAGCAGCCACCGGAAGCTGGGAGAGGCGAGAAATGGATTCTCCCCAAGAGGCTCTGGCAGAAGCTCAGCACTGCTGACATCTCAGCTCTGACCTGTCCAAACCGGTTTCGGATTTCTGAACCCTGAACTGTGGGAAAATAAACTTCTGTTGTTTTAAGCCATGGAATCTGGGGTTATTTGTTGGCACAGCCACAGGAAATTAATACAGCTTGTTTCATCAAACTCTCTTTTGGGGTCTATGTAAGTTTAGTAAGCTACATGATATGAGTAATATTTCACATGTGATCTGTACATAATTAATTTTTTTTCAAAAAGACACATGATACAATAGAAAGAAAACTTGAAAACTACCCCTCACCAACAGGGCAAATTACCTAAGATACTTTTTCCTGTTGTTACTGCCTGCAAAGTATTTTAAAACAATTTATGCAAGCATTAAACACCAATTTAAACAAACTTTTAAAGACATTAAATATTATTTCCCATGCAGATCCAAAATTCCAGGCTGTCTTGGAAAATGAAAAGGTCTGGCAGCCCAGCACCCACACTCCGATAGGTAACATTTGGGGGACAGTGAATATCAGCTGCCCCTGCAGGGTACCTGTTCTCTGGTTTCCACCTGGGGAGCTCACACCCAGGTCATCAGCCCCCAGCCTTCCCAATACCCGCCCCCCCCATCACTTTTACATTCCTCTTCTCACTTTCTACATTCTGCCCTCTGATCAGTAGCAGCAAGTCCATGAGGGGGAAAAAAGTGGGTGTCACAGTTCTTCAGTAGACGAATAATAATTAACACAGTAATGCCACCATAAAAACACTCCGGCTGGTTCTCACCAATCTCCTAGGAACTATTTCTGAGAAAGGCAGCCAGGGTTCAGTATCAGGTATGTCTCTAATTCGAGGGAGACTTCAAGCACTTAAGGACCTCATGCCTTCTCCAAGTCTCCCGTGACACATTCTCTGAAACAGAGCAGGGTTTCAGAGGGTGGCAGAGAAGAAACAGACTCGGTCCAAGTTCTGAAGTTCTGCGTGCCACACGGCTTGCCTGAGACCTCAGTGGGGGCCGAGGTGGGGCTGGCATGAAGAGAAAGCCCACGGGCAGAGCCCAGGAGCCCATGCCCACTCCGATGTGAGCACACCTGCTTTTACTTCGACATGAACTCCAAATCCATGCTGCTCTCTCGGGTCTGACTGAGCAGCCACATTTCAATCACTCTCCCTTATTTTGTTCCCTAGTCTTCCTTGTGTTCTTTCATTCCCACCAATGCTCCTGCTTACTGCAAGGCATGGATTAGATCCCTGTCCTGTTTAAAAACACTTATAAGACTGCCTGCTCTTAGGATCAAGTGCATTCCCCTGCCATGGCCCACACATGGTCTGGCTTCTGCTTGCCTCTCTAGCTTCACCATCCACCACACTCCCTCTCATTTGTTCACCTCCACTCCCTACTGTTCTGATTTCCAGTTTACAAATCTGACAAACCGCTTCAACCTCGGGGCCTTCTGTCCTACTAGTCTCTCTGCTTGAAATGCTTCGTACCCCTTCTTCCCTGAGCCAACACTGCTCATCCTGTATGTGCCAACACGAACGCCTCTTCCTCAGGGAAGCCTCCTTATCATTTAGGAAGTTTTCAGCTGTGAGCAAGAGAACACTGTAATTTAAATGGTTTAAACAAAAAGAAATGTATTCCCTCACATAATAAGCCATCTGGAGACAGAGTTCCAGGCTTCATTCAGGTATTTAGTAATCTCATCAGGGATCCTAGGTTCTTTCCATCTTTCTGCTTCCTCCTTGTGTTCCTAAGATAGCTACGGCGATACAGGCATCACAGGGAGACCCTTAGCTGCCATAGAAGGAGGCAGCATTGCCCTGCATGGCTGTCTGTATCAGCATGCAAGACATTTCCCAGGAGCACCTGCGCATACTTCGCAGTTCCAGCTGGCCAGGTTACTTGTTAACTGCAAGGAAAATGGGAAAATGAAGTATATTTTTCATTTCTAGAATGAGAGTCTGACTCTGCTAAGAAAAAAGTTATAGATAAACACAAAGTGGTACCCCCGCCAAATGAAATTATCTTTTGGAGGCAAGCCCCTTGTAGTACAGGTTAAATGGGTTCACAGTACCATGGACAGAGTAGGAAGCGAATGTTTGCCAATAATACAGTCAACTCTGTAGTTAGAGGCAATGGTTTGAATCCTGGGCATGGACATTAACTTGCAATATGACCTCAGGCAACCATTTAACGTGGCAGAGAGCTGTTTTCCCAACTGAAATATGGTGATAACACTGATAACTTCATAAGGTTTTATTAATTCACAGTGAGTGAGGGAATCTCAGCAAAGAGCCTGACCATACTTAACTCAAATGACTGCTCTCATTGACAGCATTATAATATTTATGAACAATAATTATATATTGTAGGAAATACTTGCATCATTTTTTCCTCACCTATATCCTAATCACAGGGGTCTCCAGCAAAAAAAAAAAACAAAAAAAAAAACCACAAAGACCATGGCCATTCCCTCTTCTGTTACTAGAAGGGGTGGTTATGAGAGCAAAGGGACTATTATAGGCCCAGGAGAAAACAGAACTCTTCACCAGTCTGAGGTCAAAATCTAAAAGCTTCCTCGAATCTGCACAATTCAGCCTGACTTTGTGTTCACATGAGGCCTCCCCAAAGTGAACACCAGACCTCTTTAACACCTTTCAACTGAAAATCCTGTGAATCTATTGAGAAAAGGAGGTAGCTTTCTTCCCAGCACATTTATCACCATTGTATCCTTGCTCTAGTCACTTCTGAAATCCAATTCAATATGACAGAACCCATGGTGCTGTTTTTTTTCCCTTAAAAAAAACAATATTCTGAGAAAATGTAAATATCCACAGAGAGAGAGAGAGAGAGAACGAGCTAGCAGGTGCACACGGTCACTTGTGGGGGAGAAGACGACACACGGTGGCTTCAGAATTGCTGTCACACCTCTCAGAATCACATTTTCGCCTGCCAGGAAGCTGTGCTTTTAGAGTGCTCTGTGGTCTCCAGCTCCCCGACTGTGACTTCAGCCTCCCCTGCAAAAGCCATACCTTCCTGGGCAAAAACAGAAGCAAGAATAACCAAGTAAACAAAGCCAGGTGCATCTTGAATGTAAGTTTAAAAAAAAGAACACCTTTTAAGGCAAAAGACTAAAGAGCTGGTTTTGTATCAGAGTGCTTAACATCTTGATCAGGAACTGGATTTAAACACACACGTACCACTGGGTGATATGTATATGGGGGAAGTGAGAATCTCTAGGAAGAAAATACATTTACATTTTATAATATTATTGAAATTCTCCTTCCTTTAGAAAAATTTCCTGACCACATTTATATTCCAGTTTTGGCGATTCTTCCACAAAACTGAGTGAATACTTGTCATTTATAGTTGGGATGACAGACATAAATAACTGGGTTCTGAATGATTTGACAAGTCAAAAAAACAATGGACTATTTCTATACACAAATAATTTATGTCAGAGAAAGCTACAGACTGGTTAAGTTTAGGGACATTTAATTAAATAAAAACAACTGAAAAAAATTGATATGAATAGAATCATCATATAAAATAGCATTTGGGTGATTGACTGAAATAGCTGTCACCAAAATCAGAATAGCTGAAACCTCACAGAGAAAATCTAAATGTCTAGATAAATAATCTCCTATACAACCTATGCACTCTTGAAATGGACTCATATGGAGATGAGTTCTCATGCTTTGTTATTTATAGAGTTTTGTTTACCTTTTTCAACAGTAGCTAAAATGGAGAGTGTTCTTTATGGTGTCAGCAATACTTGCTTAATCTCAGAACTAGATTCATTTTGTATTAAGCTTGAAATTTGAGGTTCAGATAAATCTCCATATATGTGACATATCAGTCATTTAACTTGTCATTTATAGGAACATAAAACAATGGCAATTTCATGGATATGTACATCTTCCAAATCAGAATGTCTAAAATAACAATCAGGATCAAAAACTGAGTGTCAACCCGATATTTTTCCCTCCCCCAAGCAAAATTTGCCATTGAATGCATTTTGAAGAATTAGTCAAACCGTGAAAGTATGGAGGCATGAGAAGAAATGTATTGTATTAAGGAAGGTGAAAGTTAAAAAAAATAAAGCAAAGAAAGAACTACTATTAGAGTTACTTGCTATCCTGCTATCCTGGAAGGTTTGTTAATTATAGCACAGGTGAAACCTTCAGTGCATCACCGTCTGAATCGCACAACCAGAGACATTCTTCCACTGGGCTAGCTACAGTGGCAACTAACAACAACAACCACCCTTCCCATCATTGAAGGAGGAAAAAGGCCTCTCTGTGCTATAAATATCATTTAACCCTTACCTGACCCCTAGGCACTGACACACAGAGAGACAGGGAAGGCGGAGCAAGAGGTGAACGGACAATGAAAAAATAGGAAAGACAGACTGAGGGTTCTAACATGTGTTTGATAAAAGTTCTATAAGAACACAGAAGATGGAAAAGCAATATTTGACTAAAAGTGACAGAAATTTTTCCAGAAGGAGAAAAATAAATTACATTTCAGATAAGGAGGACTGCTTCGATACAAAGATACACAGAGCAAGTCCATAAGGACACACGGGGCAAGTCCATCAGGATGCACAGGAGAAGTCCATTAGGATGCACAGGAGAAGTCCATAAGGCTACACAGAGTAAGTCTTTGCATAGACGCATTTCCATCCCTCTCCAGAAAGGATAACAACAACAATAAAATCTCAAAGTACCAGAGATCAAAGACCAATTATCTTTAGAGGGATGACAATTAAACTGAAAGCAGTCTTTTAACTCAGCAACAACAGTTGTTCATTGTGGGGAGTGCTAAGAATAGTCAACCAAGAAATGTTATCCAACTAACCACTTAAAATCCAAAACAAAATAAAGAATATATTGGCAAATGAAGATGAAGGAATTATCCAAACCAAAACAAAAATTAAAGCATAAAAAAGTTAACCCAAAGACACGGAATCCACAAAAGCACAGTTAGCACAAATCTTGATATAAAATATTGATAAGCTTTTAGTTATCTATAAAAATAACTGTGTAGTCTTATTTAACTTGCACTTTGAAACACATGTAGATTACCCTGCAGTTGGAAGAGAGAGGCTGATTCGGGAGGAAGGGTTCTTGTCTACAGCAGAATGTCTCATATCTAGGGTTGACTGATAAATGTGGAGGGCATGCTGGGGTGGTTGGAAAATCGGCATACTGATTTCATTATACTACAGACTGGTTCGTGTAAGAGTCATTAACGAGCAATAATTATGCTGAAAATTATGCTGAAAATTAGGACATGTATGATTTTTGTAATAAAGTGCCCGACTTCATCATCGATGTCTGCTGACGTGTTGTAAGCCTCATCCCTCTCTCTTCCCTGTCTGACCCACATCTGGGTAAGTGGATAAGACAGCCTGTATGGGGGCCTGGAGGAGTTTCAAGTCAATCGAGCCCCCGCCTCCCCCCCCACAGGAACCCTTATCCAGGCTGTACTGCTAGCCTCAATAAAATGCCAGTCTCCTGTCCCCACTCTCTCTCAAGCCAAACCCTGTTTGGACCCCTTGAGAAGCCCCTGTCCTGCTTTCATTCTTATTCTCATTCATTCTTTCTCTTGCAAAAAAAAAGTCTCTTTCTGTATTTCATCTCTTTATACTTTGTTCTATTATTTTGACACCAGTCTCTTCTACTAGACTGTTAGCATCTCATGAGCATGCACTGTGAATTATCCATTTGGGCACCATAGAAGATTAGCTCTTAAACACTCATTAGCATAGAATCAAAAGTACAGGATGTTGGGGTGGTTATTTTACTCTATCCCCCCAAAAGTTGATTAAATATAGGTAGGCCTAGGCAGCACAGACAAGCTTATTGAAAAGCAAAATAAACTCTACAGGGGAATCCAAAGCCCATCCTCAATTATTAGCTACTGTGCTTGAACACAGTACAAAGTTCACACATTAGAGATGTTTAGTAAGTGCTTGTTAAAGAGGACTTAGTTTGTGCCATACCCGCCCTGTCACTGCCTTTGCTCCCAGTTTCTTACAGACCTCTCAGAGTGAGGGCTTTTCGACCTATGAAGTTTTATTCTTTTGCCTCAGTCTGCCTTTGCTGATATCAAGCTGAGCTCTTGGGTCACACTCTTTCTGCTTCTCCACCCATAAAACTGGTAAACATTGTGAAATCCATTGGCTTCCTGGAGCAAAGGTGCCATTGGAAAACCAGAGCCCAGAGATGATGGACAACCTCAGCCCAAAGCATTGATACTCAGTGCCTACGTGGCTCAGACACGAGGAACTGAACAGTCGCAGCCGGCATCTTTCTGATGAGATTCGCTGTCTCTGTGACTGTGCAGCCAAAGGTCTGCAAGCCTCTCAGGATTAAAGATTTTAGCATCAGCCTGTTTCCAACAGATGGCAAAATAAGCTGGAAAAATACAAAAGCAGCAGTTTATTAACTAATGGTTCTTTCTGTACACTATGTTTGATCAGGCTTAGAAGCAAATTGACTGTCATGGCTAAGCAAATAATGGGGAGCAAGGGACATCCTTGTTTAGAGGTTGAAGCCTGATGTCTTCCCAGGACAGGATCACTGGGAAGGGTCCATCTCCCCCACCTCCTTTCCTGCCCCACACTTTTAAAGCTTCACCATCACCTTGCTGATACTGGGACCCCTCTGAGTGGAGGTGGAAAAGGGTAGAAAGAGGGCTAAGGGGTGCTCTGCAAGGCAGCACATCCCACACAAAGACACCAAGCAGAACCATCATGGTGCAGCGGAATCAGTGCAGAGTCAACGACAGTGGGGAACCCCTGGGTTTGAGTCAAGTACGATAGCAGTTTCATACTCACACTCAACCTGATTCTAGATTTGTCAGGGACGAGAGTGAAGGACAGAGAGAAAGGGCGGGAAGAAAATTCTAGAACCTTACAAGAACTATGCAATTAGTTTATCATGAAGAGCTTGGGAAGCACAAGCAGCATTCTTTTGAAAACTACCTAATGGTGAAATTCCAAGGGCTGAGGGCCCTCCCCTCTTTTGACCATGCAAGCTGTGCAGCCAGGGCCCCAGGAAGGCTGATGTGCCCCTTGCAGCTTGGTGCCCTGCACACTGGACATACCATTGCACACCCCTGTTCACCTTCTTCTGGATTTCAGAAAACCCTCTGCATCAGTGGAGTCACAGGAAGAACTATAGGTAGTTACAGGATGGCTAAGATGGATTTTTCAAAAAGGTAGATCAGCCAGGGGGGATTGGTATGAACTTGTCAAGTAACAAGTAGCGTGACCTCATCTGTTCTCACAGGCTGACGACCCAAGAACCAAGGTCAATTAGATGTGAAGTCCTTTCCTAATGACAGACTTAAATGGAGCATGAGGTAACGATGGCTTTGTAAAAGTTATAATACTGTAGAGAAGGAAGAAATACACTGAAACATTCCACCAAAGACAGAATCTGATGGACGCTGCCATCATGCAGGGACACCATCCAAAGGCCCAGCTCACCACTGGCTTTGGCATGAAGTAGCCATAGGCTCGACCCCCAAGTGTGGCTATTCCAAAAGCAGAGGAAAATGACTCAGAAAATATGTTTGCTATGGTCTGCAGCCAGGCCGGAAGTGTGTTTTTCTTTTACATAAATAGTTTTATCTTTCAGTCATTTTGAAAGTCATGTCCTAGTTAGAATAGGTGACATTTTCATAAGCTTTCCAAAGTTTAGTTTGTTTTCTTTATGGCAGTCAATACTATGTTTCAGAGCTTTATTTTCTTAATCATTGTATCTATTGTGCTTATAGGTCTCTCACAGACTGTAGGCGGCTTATTGTACACAAAAATACGGGTCACTGAAACCAAGCCACAAGCATTAGCTGACGGCCGCTGGTGGGCACACGCTTCCTGGGACCCGGCCGTGTGAGCAGTCAATACGAGTCTGTTCTACAGTTGCTGATGATTGATTTGGGGAGAACAGACCCATGCATGGACAATTGGCCAACAGGACAAAATGGTTTATAATTAGGTGGTGTATTGTGTGACAGTCTATTAGCGTGATAGATCAGAAAAGGGATCGATGTGCTTTGAGTCACTAAGGAAATTTTCAGAAAGGCTTGTTTTATGTTGGCAATTGAAGGCTGGGAGAGAACAATGAAGGAGGAGGTAAGAAAGAAGGTGAAATTAAAAACAATATTTTGGCCACCTAATAGCTGGAACTTTTCTTGTGTTTGAAGAGTTTCCTACCATGTAAGGCAGAGGTGGCTTACCAAAATAAAGGCTAAAAATGCCACATCGTCTTATTCTCTTGGCCCATCTGTTTAAGCATGGACACATGAGCTCGGTTTGCCAGATTAGATGGTCACACCCTGAATTGTTCACCAGAAGCCAGACCCTGAAGGAAGGAGGGACCACTTGCCAAGTGGCCCACTATAGAGAATATTTACTGGACAAGTTTGAGGTACAATTTTGGGCATTTTTCCCAAGCTCGTGGCCTGAAAGCTTTGCTTTCTGGCTCTTGTGAGCTGCCACATATTATTTTCATAAGTGTAATTTTCTGCCTGAACTACAGGTGGTTTCTGTTGTTTTCTGCTGATAATCCCGGATGAAGTAGGGTTGAAGCACAGATGGAGACACCAGAGGCAAGATGTAGAGAAGAACCGGCCCATGGGAGGAGTTTCAGAGGCAATGACTTGGCTTGGGGACTAATGGAAAAGGAGGCATTAGTGTTTCTCACATCTACCTGGCATGTCCTCATGGGCTGATCAGATGACCACTGGTCACCTGACACTTAACAAAAAGAGAGAATGCCAGTTTGTGATGCCAGTCTCTCAACGTCCCTTTTCTTCCAAGTTGGTACCAGTATACAATACTCTCATGACCCCATCAGGCTCCCCAGTTGTACTGGGAGCAGAGGACGTCATAATGAGACTGCTTCCACATCCCTTTCTTCTCTGAGGCCCATACTATAACCCTCTGGGCTAAGGCCAAGGTGAAGAGTCTGAAGATACACTGCAGTGCAGTTTTCATTCACTCCACTCCCTCCGCTGTGCACCCCATGACAGCTCTGCCAACCTGTACACTTTAATCCCTTTTTTACCCAGTTTCCCAAAAGCCCTTCCATCTGGCAGCCATCAATTTGTTCTGTGCATCCATGAGTCTGTCTCTGTTTTATTTTGTTGTAAGATTTCGCATATAATTATAATCATAGGGTGTTTTTCTTTCTCTGTCTGACTTATATCACTTAGCATAATATCCTGGAAGTCTATCCATGTTGTCTGTTGTGAGTGGTAAGATTTAATTTCTTTATGGCTGAATAACGGCCCCAGGTGGATACTAGACTTACCAAGGGGATCAATCATAAGTTCTGTAAATGTCTAGCCACTGTGCTGTAGACATGAAACTAATACTGAATGTCAACGGTAATCGAAAAGTTAGAAAGTAATGAATAAATACTATATTGACAACCTGCAAAATCAACTGCCGGGGAGTTGTTAAAATGCAGATTCCTGGGCCAGTCCTCCCAAGACTGATTCACTAGATGGCTGGGGACAGCCCTGGAATCTGCATTTCCATAAACCTCCCAGGCTCTTCTTGAACATATTAAAGTTAAGCAACCAGTGACCTAAGGACTCTATCTGAGCACATCATCCAAAAGAACTATTTTAGCTGCTGACAGGGGCCGGATGTTGTGCAGAGTGTCTCCTCAAATCTTGCCCGGCAGAAACGAGTTCTGCTTCCCTCTGCTTTGCTTCCACGTTGACCATTGCACCAGAATGGGGCTTTTTTGATTCTTGCAATCCCCTCACAGAAGCAGGACGTAATCATTTGTTCACCCCTTCGTCTTAATCAGGGCTGCCGAAATTAATGTTAACACAGGGACATATTATCTCATAGCAAAGCCCGGTGGACCAATACAAAATATTTCTAAAACCTATTGAAGCACCAAGTTTAAACCAGAACGTATTCATGAATCTTGCATTTATCTTCTCCAAATGAGGTAAGCTTCCCTTCCCAAGGATCAAAAGATATAAGGGGAAAATAAGTCTGGGTAGATCGAAAGGAACCAGATGTCCGGGAGAATTTAAACTTCAAATCATGGGCAGAGGGAGGTTTCGGGGGCATGACCAGGACAGCAAAAATTAGGCTGTTGCTGTCCCCTCACACTTTTCTTGATCAAGGCAGTGCATGGACACTCAAGAGGGCCACGTCTGCTTTCTGGAAGAGGGTGTTCTATTTGTTTCCTGCTATAACAAATCACCCCAGACCAGATAACCGAAAGCAAAAGAAATGTATTCCTTCACCATCTTGGAGGCATAGTTCTGGGAACAGGGGCAGCCATGGCCCCAGTCCCCCTGGAGGGTCTTGGCCTCTTCCAGCTCCTGGTGGCTGTTGGGCCTGTGGCTTTGCAGTGATGTCACATCAAGCTCTGTGGCCCGGGTCACAGTGCCTCCTGCATGTGCGTAGGTCAAGGCTGCCTCTGCCTCATCCTCACAAGGACACATCTCACTGGAGTTAGGACCCATCTGGTTAACCCAGGATAAGGCCCACCCCTCAAAATTCTAATCACATCTTTTGGCATATAAGACAGTATCCATTCTTACCACAGAAAGTCAATACACACGGGTTTCAGGAATTAGGGTGTTTATATAGTTCAGGGGGGCATCACTCAGCTCACTACAGAGGTCTTAACTTTAGATTTAGAAGGAGGCTATATTCTTTTAAGTGCAAAACTATAGTTTCCATTCAATTCCCAAAATGTCTTGATTCAAAAAAAATTATTTTTAATGACTGCTTTAGTAAAGGAGAGAACTGGAAGATACTTGGAGAATATGCAGCCCGTCTTCCTCAACTGCCAATATGAGACTTAATGAAAATTTTGCTTACACTCTCCCCCCTTCCTTCTCTCTCCCTGGGAGCCCCTGGGCTGCTCTGAGACAGCTCATAGGGAATCCTGCACTGGCTCCCCAACTGCTGGACAGAGCGGAAGTGCCTGTCACTGTGCCATGTCAGCCAAGTCACTGCTTCTCTCTGAACTTCAGATACCACTGTCCAGAGCTGAAACACTTTTCATCGTTGTTTCCAGGAACTGTATTACTTGAAAAGGAATTACAACCTCTAAGATAAGGTCTTCTTTGCTTTCTTGTTTGCTACACAGGCCATTCTAACGAGCACCCAGAGTGGAAGTCCCTGAGGCAGAGGCAGCCCTGCAGGCGGTCTGCCTCCCCAATCCCATGGGTTTTCCGAGGGCACCTGCCCCACACCTGGACGCAAAGCCGCGTGCACCTCAGGTGCAACCAACACTCTTCCTTCGATTCTTAGGAGCTCCGAAGAGCAATATGCTCAGTGGTCAGGGACCCCCTCCCTGCTTGCTGATTCACCCCGGGCAGTCCACATACTTCCACTCGAGGTTCTCCCCAGGCCTGCCTGCTGAGAAGCTGACTGCCAGCAATGCGCTCATCAGAGGAAGGCATCCACAGAGCATGACTGTCCGACAAAGGGGCCGAAGCACTCGGATTTGCTTTCCACCAGTTCCCTGCACACCTCCACACTTGAACGCAATCCCTCCCCAGAGGACCCCTGACAAAGATGTAAAATCAGAAGAACATATCAATGAACCGCATCAGTGACACTCCACAAAGTCAGCATAGATCAAATCTCCTTCCAGTCAGTCTGCAGCCTTCATTAAGCATCACGATCACTCACTATCCACCTTTCTTTGCAGGCTGTGTGAGCAGAGAGAGCACAGAACACTTATAAATGCAGGGGTTACGGGGCTCTGAGAAACATACCCTTGAGACTCTACAAAGTATGTTTTAAGCAATGGCAAGCATAAATTCAGCCTGTAGAGTTATTCAGATGAAAGGCACTGTATAAATGTAGCTCGTTACCATCATCATCAAGCAACTGTTCAGATGAGCCAAGCTCTGCTCCTGCACCCCACTTCTCCCCACCCCTCTTAGGGTGAAGAAAAGGGTCAAATGTATCCCTGTACATTGGCAGCAGAAAATGCAGCTCAGGATGAAATTCTGCCAGTTGATTTTTTTCAGGCCTAGAGTCATTAACAGGGCAACTGCCCTGTTCTCCACTTAAGAATGCTTTGAACTTTTTAGACAGGTCACGTACTGACCTCAGTCCTTGTGCCCCTTAGCAAATGAAACACCCTTCCCATCTAGTAAGCAGAAAGAAGTGTTGGCACCTGGTGCTGAGAAAGAAGGGAGATGAGTGGGCATGAGGGCCCTGGCGAGGACTTGGCTGAACTGGCGCAGGTAAGGTCAGCACACTGTACAGCTGGCATCAGTTAAACAGAACCTCAGAAATGCTGATGGGCAGCACCAACAAAAAAAAATGGTGGGCTATGCCATGTAATTAAGGAGACTCCTAATGCCTCTATTGAGTGCACATGGTTAAGTGTTGGCTCTCACTTGCTGTGAACCACGGCTCTCAGCAAAGTGTGGGGATGGGCAATGGGTCTCAAACTAGTGCTCACCAGAGTCGCCTGGTGCAGTCATGAAATATAGACTTCCAGGCCCACAGTTTCTGACTCAGTTAGTCCAGGTCTGGCTCTAAAGTTTGGGGGTTTTTTGGCACGGCCATAGCTGATGCTGATTCTGCTAGTCCAGGGAAGACACTGGTGTAGGGCAAAAGGCCAGTGTTGTAAAGGGAGAAAATGGGACTGGAATTGTACCACTTGTGTGCTTAGTAACCTTACGTGCATCAACACCCCCTCCAGGGCCTTTGCTGAGACTCTGAACTAGATCAGTGCTTCTCAAAGTGCATTGCTTTTCATCTGCAGCCAAGCCACCCAGGCTGCTGGTGAATGCAGGTTCCTGGAGCCTAGACCAGGAATCAGAATCCTGGGGCTTATACCTATTAAAGTCTGAGCACCACTAAACTGCATGCCTTTTAATGTTCCTATTAGCTCAAAGATGCCACCAACTCTGATGGTAAAAGAGAAAAAATGCCATGTCCTGCTCCTGAAGAGATAATATCATCATCTCCAAGTACAAGTACTCTTGGGCATTAAACCCCAGACAGATTATGTTCAAACAGTAAACTGAATCCTGGACACATTCTCAAATCATCCATGTTGCTTATAAGACAAAACCACACGCACAGATCCCCAAGCTTAAACCCACCTTTCTGGAGTCACAGCAGAGGGGAAAGAGGTCAGAAGTTTGGAGAGCAATACAGCTTGAGACTGAGGGAAGAGTAGACATTACGGCCAAAGAAGTCCAGAGGTCTCACAGGCGGGATTCCTTCTTGTCTGGGGAGGTCAGTCCTTGTTCTCTGAAGGCCTTTGCTGATTGGAAGAGGACAACCCACATTATGGGGGTGGGGGGCAATCTGCTTCACTCGACGCCCGCCCATTCAAACATGCACTTCATCTAGAAACAATATCCTCAATGGAAACAGCAGAGTAATGTTTGACCAAATAGCTGGGCACTATGGCCCAGCCAAGTTGACACATACACTTGACTCTCATGCCACCTTCGAATCTACCGTATGTGATTACGTTTCTACCTGTCTCATACCAACAGAAGGTAAGCTAGCTCCACCAGGGCAGTGTTTGTCTGTTTCGTTTACTGATGTCCCCTCAGAGTCTGGAACAATGTCTGGGACCCTGTCTACTGAATACATATTTACTGTCCTCAGCACCCCTTTTCTCACCTTTGTCCAATGTCAGATGGTTACTTTTGGAAAACGCAGAACTTGAGCCCCAATCCATTACTCCTCATACCCAATGCTCTTCCCATTTTTGTAATGGAAAATACATCTTCAAAAATATCTCTAAGCCCCAGGATTCTCCCAAATAAAATGGGTGTCTTTTATTTATTGAACAAGGTCTGTGTTCTTTAAAATCCAAGGATTACCCTTGGACTGGGCTATGGGTGTCCTCTCAGCTACCAGAGGGTGCCCAGGGCTTTCCCTCAGCCTGGTGAAGGAACATTGCAACCCTCCTACACCAACAGTGTGCAGCCCAGGACATAGCGAACAGTGCTAACTGGAAATTCTTCACTGCTTTAATATCCTTTTCATATCTTAGCTGTTTGAGTTACGGGGTTCCTATTGCCAAGGATCACAGTGACAGGCTGTTGTTCCTTTGGTCTCTTGTCCTGCTCCTTTTCCCATCTCAGAGTCACAGCTCTGAA
Organism: Sturnira hondurensis; assembly: GCF_014824575.4. NCBI lineage: Eukaryota > Metazoa > Chordata > Mammalia > Chiroptera > Phyllostomidae > Sturnira > Sturnira hondurensis. Next base: position 4,511,141 of record NW_028076783.1, on the reverse strand, counting down.
CTTGTCAGCTATTTATGGGTAATTCCTGAGCAGGGCTTGTGATGAGGAGAGTTCTTGATTCAGAGTATTTTGGATATTCATAACCTGTGCAGGAAGTTTTAATAAATGGCTGCCCAATCCTGTCAAAGAGAAACAGCATAAAAATTGATACACACTTTTGAAAACCAATTGGTAATACTGCATGTCAAGGAATTTAAGAGTGACCTGATTCTTTGACCCAGCAATTTCACTTTAGAGAATCTATTCTAAATGTCAAAAAGATTTATACTCAGCTATGTCCATCATGGTCTTTGTTCCAATAGCCAGTATTGGTAACAACTTAAATGCCCAATACAAGGTTTTGCTTAAATTACAGCCACTGAATAAAATAAAAACAGGCACTCTGGATAATTGTTTGCAAAGATTATGACATAGAGATAAAACTCTCCATTATGTTTAGTGAAAATTCAGTACATAAAAATATTTTGTAAAATATGATCTAATATAAAACCAAAGAAAGTAAAAACTGCTCTAAAAAGAGACTGGAAGGGAGAAAAATAGATAAAGTTAACACTGTATTTATTTGGCAAAGAAACTATGAGTGATTTTTCTCTCTTCTCCTAAATTTCCTAGTTTATAAATGCAATGAATTTGTACAAATTTTTGACCTCTGTGCTGAGTAAGGACACAGCTCTATTTGTTATCAGGGGACATATATTATTATTTTTATTTAACCTCTTTTACCCATAGCCTACCAGGGGTGTCCAACCTTTTAGTGTCTCTGGGCCACGCTGGAAAAGGAAGAGTTGTCTTGGGCCACACATTAAATACACAAACACTAACAAAAACTGATGAGCAAAAAGAATTTTAAATAAAGTTACAATTTTGTGTTTGGCCACATTCATAGCCATCATTGGCCGCACATGGCCCATGGGCCACAGGTTGGACACCCCGGGCCAAGATGAGCATGTTACATTTTGCCTCTCTCAGCTGCTGTATGTTTTTCCCCCATACCCATCCTTTCACTAACTAGTCCTTGAATAGAGTGACACAGTAACTTGTTGTCCAAACCTAGGCATTTCTGGGAGGAAAGCAGGTGCTATTAGTCATAACTCAGAGACCACAGGCATAAACCAGGACCATCCTGGGTGAGCAGGGAGGTGTGGTCACTCTTCCACTGAGAGGCTTTGCTTTGCCAGGTGAGAATCGGAGTCATGTCTCATTACCAACTGTCTAGCAGGTATAGACGCAGGACCAACTTTCTGCCATTCACTGATTTTGCTGCTGAAATACAAGGCCAAGGCTCCTAGTGTCCCTGAGGCCAGCTACTGCCTCAGGCTTAATTCTTTGGTTTAATAGTCTGGAGCCTTGCCTTAATCTTTATATTTAGATCCTGTGTGTATCTTCCTCAAAGTCTGCAAGGTCAGCTTTGTATTTAAAATCCTCTTTTTGTGTTTTATCCAGAATTGTTAGCACTTCGTAGTAGAAGTTTCCCCCTTCCTCCCCGCAACCCAACTTTCTAGTCTACGAATTGCCAGCATGCTGCAGAGGTCGATTAGCTGCTCATACATCTCCTGGGGAACTTTGGAAAATGCGTCTTCCGAGCTTCTCTCTGGAGATTCAGTGGGTAAAGAGTGCATGGGCCCAACGGGAGGCACTGCATCAGCTTGCTTCGTCCACGGGGCAGGACTCATTGTGAATTCCCAAAGCCTGGCACTTCGGGACCAAATATGCACTCAACAGCATTTATAGAATAAAAGAGTAAGTGAATGAATGAATGAACAATCATTTACAAAACTGCATGTTTCACTGTTTTACAGTATCCCAGAAAATTATGTAATTCAATTCTATAACCTCAAAATAGTTTAAATAATTGTAGTCCTAATTAGGGGAATGGATATTTATATGTTTTTGACTAGTATACTTTATTGAACATAATTGTTGTGAAAAATTGGATTTATACGAGATTTAACAGAGAGGCAAGAAAACTCTTTGTTCCTCCAAAACAATGAAACACACTGTTTATTAACAGACTGAGTAGATCACTTTAAGAAAATAACAATTCAACTCTCCTAGAGACATTTTACTATGGAAAAAATGTGCACTGGGGTAATGAGTTTGACAATGGAGTTTTTCATAAATGCCACAGACAGGCAAGGTTAAATCAAGACAAAAACCAAGGTTTCCTGGCTCCTGGCTGGACATCATGCCCACAGCGGCTTCTCACTGCCCTTCCCTCACTTCCCAATACCCTTCTCCCTGGTGTCTTCTCTCCTGTTCCTCTCCAATTGGGCCCTTAAACATTAACAACAAAAATGTCTGCCCTTCCCTCTGCTTGTCTCTTTCACTTTAAATCTTGATCTTTGTTACAAGACAATTTTATTACAGTCTTTACTACCTTCAAATAAAACCAAACTCAAACTCCAAGCTTTTTACTTGTGGGCAAGTATAAACCCATAAATAAATCCAGTAGATTTTGGTTTAAATTTGATTTCTTTAAAACGAATTTTAGCTAACCTTTACTATGTGTTGGGCATTATAGTGATTTCTTAAACATAAATGGGAACGCAAAAGGCCCTTTCTCCCACGCAACTTTCTATCTGCTTGAAAAAAGGGTGGACCAGTCAGAGAGGAACTAGAGACAGGACAGGAAACCGGGGAATTACAATGAAATTAACAGATGCATCAGTCCATTGGATGGAAACAGTAGGATATGTATTTGTGAGTAGCAAAGAAACTACTTCCTAAAAACATGAGTAGAGGAGACCCCACAAGGAATAGTGCAGTACCCTGAAGCCAGGAAGAGCTGAGAGCTCTAACTACGCCCGGGTCTGAAGGGGCAAGAAGAGAGGGCAGTTACCAATGAGGAGAGCCGTGTGGAGAGAGCTACCATACAGAAGCCATAGTTTTGGGTAAAAAGACACAGAAAACCCACAGCAGGGCACCCTCCCTCCCCACCTCCCACTCTGCTCACCTCCTGACGGGCAAAATCAAACTGGAAACTGCAGGGTAAGGAGCCTAAAGACCAGCCTCCTGTGGCACACGGGAGGATAGAGATGGTGCACAGATAGGAAGGGGAAAACGGAAGAGACCCAGCACAGTAGGGCGGGGGCTATGATAGTCTTTACAATGGCTCTTATATGTACAGTTGGAGGGTCAAAGGAGGAAGGGCTGCCTGGGAAGGTGATACCTCAGCTGGGATCTGAAAGCTGGGGATCGCTTACTGAGAAAGAGCACCTGAGATGTCCACACAGAGGGAAACAGCCTGTGCAGAGGCTCCTTCACACTAGAAGCCTGCTTCCTTGTCTCTGGTCCCTCCCTTCCCCCTCCCTCCAAGTGGATAGTAAGTTCATTGGAGAAGGGCTATTGCAGGGCCCAAAGGAAGGCCCCGTGGGTAGAACCCTGAAATGAGCAAGAGGCTGAAAGGATACTGGGAAGCCACTGGAGTGCTTCACGCAGGGTATGCATACTTTACTGGGTGCTATAATATTAAGGGAGACCTGAAACGAGAATGAAAAAAACCTGAAAGTCACAGAAAAAAGAAATAATCAAATTATGTTCTGGCTTGAGAATTATTTCATTCCCTATTGAGGCCTTTTTTAACTTTTGTACTAATCTGTTATGAACAGATATAGGTATTTATCTCAAGGAGAACAGTCTGCAGCTTTAACTCCCAGCTTCTTAAAGGGCACCCCACTACTTGTGCACAGCCTGCAACCCCCTGGGGCTTTGCAGTTCTAGAGAAAAGGCAAGGCTCCTGTAATCCTAGGATTCCTTGGAGTTACACAGGGCTGGAGGAAGAAAGGAGTACCATGAGGTCAAACAAAAACTCATAGGGCAGGGAATCCCTGCCCTAGTTTGTGAGTTTGTGCTTTGTTCATGAATAGCTGTGGAAGTTCTCTGCCACAGGAGACAGTTCCAGTGCTTCCATTGTCATGCAAAGTTCCATTGTGTGGGTTCAAAAGCAATTCCTGTGTAGGAGTAGAGTGGAAAACACAAATTCTAAAAGTCCACCAGCAGGGGTTGCCTACTGTAGCTAGAGAACTGAATTTCTCTTCTTCCTCTGTCTCAGTGCTGATTTGCTAAAGAGTAAGGTCCCTCTGTAATCTTCAAATGCATGGCCATTTAATGACACCAGGAGCCCCTATTTGGGAATGCGCTAGGAGGTGGTGGAGGGTGGTAAACAAAAGCAGGAGTCAGGGGCCCTGGGTTCTCATGGGTGATGACTCCTATTCGCCAGGAAGATTCTTGAGTCACCTTGCAAAAGTCGCTCTGGGCAAAAGCATTGCTCTGGGCCTGTCTGCTCATATATCACACCAACAGCTTATTAATTCATTCACTCACTCAACAGTATGTATGAGTGAATGCTCTGTACCTGCCACAGAGGCCTTAAGAATACAGCAATGGCTAAGACAGATTAAAGTCTTTGCTCTAATGAAGTACAAGGTCTGTCCGGAAAAAGTCCAGCCACTACTAATATAACAAGAACGGTCTGCGTGACATCAATGTAACCTGGCAGCCAAGGAGAGTGGACTGGAAAGCATATCCATGAACAATGATGATTTCACTGTACTAGTCAGTGGAGGTGTAGATGCTGTTGAATGAGCATGTACACTGTGTGGCCATCATGCCTGAAATGACTGCGAACAATGAATCTGCATCAGATTTTGCAGTATGCTTGAACATTCCTCTGCAAAACTATTAGATGATTCAGAAAGTCCTAGCTACGGAGAACTGGTCATTGGTAGCTTCATCCTGCTATGCATCTCATCTCGTTCAGAGTTTTTCAGCAAAATTTCAAATCACCCAGGTGACTCAGCCCCACTACAGCCCAGATTTGGTGCCCTGCAACTTCTGGCTTTTCCCCAAACTAAAATCACCTTTGAAGGAAAAGAGATTTCAGACTATCAATGAAATTCAGGAAAATATGATGGTGCAGCTGATGGAGATTGGGAGAACTGTACGAGATCCCAAGGTACCTACTTTGAAGGGGACTGAGGTGTCATTGTCCTATGTACAGTTTTTATATCTTATATCTTTATCAATAAATGTCTATTTTTCATATCACATGGCTGGATACCTTCTGGACAGACTTCGTTATATATGTTTCTAGGGGAGCAGGCAATGATTAAAATAGATCAAAGTAGAATACATAGTATGTTAGATGGTGATAGGTGCTATGAACTACAATATAGCAAGGGAGTGTTGGTTAGATGGAGTGAAGGCAACAGCTAGTGCAAAGGCCCTGAGACAGGAGTGTGTCAGGCATGATGGGAAAACAGCCTGGAGGCCAGTGTGTTTGGAGCAAAGGCAACCACTGTAAGAATTTGGATCTGACAGATAATATCTACTGACTTCTGTATTGCTTTTGCAATCTCCAGAAACAAAGGGGATTGGAATGACCATTTACCATCTCTTACGCTGCCCAGGGAAGAAGGTAGGACTCACTTTTCCAGGCCTTGGCATCCCCAGACAAAGTTTTAAAAATGGGAATGATTTCTGTACTTCGAAGTCAGAAAGCTGGTTTGCTCCTGTCTTTCACTGCTTGTCTGATCACACCTGGTCAGCAGGCCTTCCTCCTGCGTACAAGCTGGCCATTCTCCCGTGGTATGTTCTGCCTTGCTGCTGGCCGCAGAGCCTGCTCTATGGATTCAGTTCTGGTAAAGGATTGGTGGAAGGACAGATTAGGAAGGGAGAAGTAAGCCCTAGTCAACATCAGGTCTAGGGCCTATTCTTCTGGTCTATATATTTCTAGACTGCCCTGTCTTTGGTGGATTATTGGGTTGCTCCTGTGGATATTAAAAATGCCGTTACTTTCATTTCACTAAACTGCTGACCTTGTGTATATTTTTCATTGGCCCAGAATTATGGAAAGAATAAATTTCAATATCTGTTCGCATTTAAATTCTCTGGTCTTCATTAAAAGGACCTATAGTCTGTGGACATCACGGGAGAGAAATATTGTTTATATAACTTGGAAAACCTAAACCAGACAAGCACATACTACAGTTCAGCCTTCAGTGCTGTTCTTGTGCTGATACAAAACCAGTTTCTGTTATGAAATCAAGAAATGTGCATTCTAGCCTCAGTTCTGAAATTAATCTATTGTAAATCATTTAGATAGTCACTTAATTTCTCTGCACTTTATTTCTCTCATCTGTAAAAATGCAGAAACTCCCACTCATTTGCCTCACTCACTTCACTGGTTTTCTATGAGGACTGATGAAGTAATATTGGTGAGAGTTATTTGGAAGAACAGAACAATTATACCATGTTCACATATGTATTCTTACTTTTACTCTTCTTGCAATTATTAAGAGTAATATTTTCCATTTGTCCTTGGCTATATTGAGTGTAGTTTGATCATCAAATGCTCAAGGCCAAATCTCATCAAACTTCAAACTCCCCCTCCCTGGATAATTCTCCCCAGGACTGTCAATAGCATGCTGACAATAGTGATCGCAATAAGGAAGAGAATGGCAACACAAACAGTAATGTGGAAGAGGGACCCAGGATTTGGGATTTACTCCAGCTTGAGGAAGCAACTTGCACACCCTTAATGAACAACGCGAGAGTCCCTGGGATCCAGCTACATCGTTCAGGATAAAAATAATGTTCTGGGCACTTCAAGGAGGGAGAGAACGAGTGGATTGGACTTCTGGGGAGTGTGCCTCCTGCTCTCATTCCTCCTGGTCAAACAGAGGCCACCTTTCTAAGGAAAATGCCTCCCCTCAGCTGCTCAGCGTGGCCTCAGTGAGAAGTGTTGCAGCTGAAAGAAGATTTGGTTTTAGAGGAGGTGAAGTAGCCCGTTGTCAACCCATCAGCGTGGCTGTTTCATCAGGGACAAGGGGGAGAGAAGGCCAAGCAGTGCAATCCGACCCAGGCCACATCCACGTTGCTTCAATACCGTCGGTACTGCTGGGGGAGCTGTGTTCTTTTTTCTTCCAATACCTGGTCTCTTACTTTTTAAAAAATGTAATTGTCTTGTTTTATAAACAACATATATTCATTGTGGAGAAATCAGAACAAACACATACAAGCAACAAAAGATGAAAATTAGATAGCGCATTTCTCTGCCAGCTAGGAGTCCCTGACGTCCGCGCCCGACACGTGCTCCGGGTGCTTCACACACACACGCCCAGCTGGCTCCGCCTCAGTTTTCAAAAGTGTGTCCTGTTTTTGACCTGTTTTCTGCTTACATGTTAAGTTCCTTGTAGTAATTAAAGATAGTGCCACAATTCTGTGCTTATGGTTTATGTCTCACTCCGTGTCAGTGTACTCAAAGGCACTTAACTGGTACTCCAGCGATAAACATCCACATCTTTTTCAATTTTTCACTGTAATAAAAGTGGTATAATGGATATCCCTGGTAGCTAACCTTTCATACGATTGTATTTAATTCATTAGTACAACATTCTAAAGGCAGAATCATTATTATAACAAGAACGGATTACTCTATATTACCCAAGTGCAAGAGATAACGTGAATCTTTATTTTTATAGAGAAAATCCAATCCAGTCCCAGCTTCAATATCCATCATCCTCCCTGCTGAGTTATAAAATTCCCTGGGCATCGTGCAGTCCAGAAAAATGGGGCGAGGCCTCTGTGGTCCCCAGTGCTTTAGTATTGCCATCATCACTTCTCTTGGCACCCACTGCTGCAGTCAGTGGCTAGCTTCCCACCTGGTCTGGCATAGCTACTTGGGTCCCCCTGGGCCCTCACTCCAGCCAGTCGACAAGAAAGGATACAACAGGTTAAGGAAGGCATTGCCTCCTACTATGGCCAATGGCCCTTTGAAGTGCAGCTATGGGAAGAGGCATAGAGCCCGTGGTTCTTTCCTCCTCCAGCCTGGAAGGTGCCTACCTCCTTGCAAACTGCATTGACCCTGGGAGCTGCTTCTGCTCTTGTGTGTCTTTGTCTGGTGGGTTCTCTCTGTACTACACACCTGCCAGTGATTTACCTGTAAATGAAGTGAAGGCAACTTGAACAAAGACTGAGTTGTCTGTCTTCCCAATCCTGGAACCCAGCCCAGCATCTGAATTCAAGGTGATGAGTGTCCAGTACCCCATGCGTTCATTCAGATATCCCCAGTTGGACAGCGTCACCCCAAGGGCACTGTCCTGAGAGATGGGCCTCTCTGCCCCAGGTGCCCACAAAAGTCTAACTCTCTGGTCAGAGTTCCAAGGTGTACAACCTACTCTCCCCTGGGAAAAAGGCCTGTCATTTTCTGCTCTTGAAACACAAATCCCTAATCCCCTCTTTCTCCCAGGTCATAAAGTTTTAAAGGTCTCTTTGGGCTTCCAAAACCTTCAAAACCGATGGTTCCTTTGGGCTCGTTTTATTGGGATTAAACACTTTGTCTAGCTCTGACTCTGCTGCCATCCCCACCCCTGGTTTTAAATGACCTGCAAGAAGCTGTTTAACTCTACAGTTGGACTAAAAGGGGGGAAAAGTAAAAAAATTAATATTTCTAAAATGTCATCACGCATGCATTTAAAGAATTTAATGTATACTTAGCCTCAGTTTCCTCTTCTGTCGACTGACATCTTACTTATCTACAAAGATCTGGTTAAACCAATGCCTCTCCACAGGACCTTTGGTCCCTGTAACCACAAATGTCCTCAGCCAGGTGGCCAATTTACCCCCCAAGGGACAGGTGTTGTCACAACTATGGAAATGGAAGCTACTGGCATCTGGTGGGTAGGGGTCAGGAGTGCTCCTGAATATCCAGTGGTGTGCAGGACAGCCCCCAAAGACAAAGAGTCATCTTGCGCAAAATGTGAGTAGCGCTGAAGTTAACAAACTCTGCTCTAAACTCATATTTGATATTTCATTAATGCCCACAGTCCGTGTTGTATTTGTTTCGTAAGGTTTTCAAGTTGAGAAAGTTTTTTTTCATTGTCCCCCTGTCCCCACACCTTATGTGTAGCTGGCTCTCAGTGATTGTCAACTATCTGGCAAATGCCACTGCAAAAATGCCAGATGACAAGGGGGATACCTCAGAGCAGCTGCGTCTTCCCAAGCCCCCTCTTTAGATTAGTTGTCTCAACTTGGCCCCACCATGCAATCGTCCACAGAGCTTCCAAAACCTATCATAACCTGGGCCTCCTGCAGACCAGCTGAATCAGGAACTGGAAATGGACCTGGACGTGACTGACAAAGTCGTCCCAGTGGCTGGGACACGAAGCCAGGGTTGAGAACCCCCACCTTAGATCATCTGTCAGGGTGTTCTCACATCTGTTCTCATCTCTCATCTCTCAACACGCATTTAATCCCCCCTGTGCCATTGTTATTCACAGAGAGATATGAAAGAGAAAACAGCTACAAGCCTTATTCCTCTCAGACGGATCTGCTTGAAAAACAGGGATCAAAGTCTTAAGCTGCAGCCTCAGGCTCTGATGGCTAAGCCCTCGTCCAGTGTGTGCAGAAGGCATTGTGCAGCTGTTTCTACCACGTTAAGGAATGCATTCTTTCTCCTGTGGCTGTAATTGGCTCTCACCATAGGCCGCATCCCATTACACCTGCTAGTGTCCAGACCTGCCCCAAAACTTGAAGCATAAAGGGCTAAATTCAAACCACAGATAGAGTACATCTCCATTTCCTTGTGGTGTGGTTGTGAAGATTAATATACATCACAGAGGGAAAACGAGAACATCCAGGACTATGCCTTGTCCATAATGTGAAATCCCCCCACCCTCTCCTTCAACATCTTTTTCCTTCTGTCCCTTCACTTTCCTTTTCTCCACTTATCCAACACATATTCCCTGAACACTGTTCCTGGACCAATAAATGGAACAAAGTCCCTGGTGTCATACCTCTTGCATTTTAGTGGGAGTGAAGAACAGGAAGCTGACGGTAAACAGGAAGCAAAGAATAAGATAAAGTCAATGAGTCCTGCTGTAAAGGAAACAAACGAAACTGAAGGGGTAGAGGGTGATGTGTTGGGGCGGTGTGCCTTGGTCAGTGTGGCCAAGGGTGGACCCACAGATGACCTGAGAGCTGAACGAGAATGAGCCTTGATCGCAAAGGTCTGGAGAGAGGACATTTCGGGCAGTGCCAACAAGAAGATAAAGGCCCCAAGGCAGGAACAAGCTTGGAGTTTTCAAGGAACCGAAGAGAGATCTCCAAGGCTGGGCCACAGTAAACCTGAGACAAGGGTACGCAGTGGGATCGAGGGGGCAAAAGATCTTGCAGGTCACGTGGAAGTTTAGATTTCATTTTACACATCAGGGCACTGTAAGCAGGTGTGGCACTGTCTCATTTGCATAACCAATGGTCTCTGGCTGGGCCAGGAAAAGGAAATGTTGGCACATGGGAGTGGTCCCAAGGTGGCCAGGAGACGGCTCCCATCACCTGGATGGGAAAACGGTGGCTTGGATGCCTCTCCAGAAGGGGAGGAAGGCTCAATGTCTGAGTGAAGACAGGAAATTATCTGGGTCTGGGGAAAACAGACGTATGGATTAGAAGATCACCGACTTTGGCCACAAATCCGGTTATATATGAGAAGTGTCTGGAAGAGGTGATGAGGATACGAGTGAACATCTCTGTGAGATACTGAAGCGGTACTGAAGCTGGACATGGAAATTTGGTCATAGGCCCCTAAAGTTAAAAGTCACCCCCAAAATTGTGCCCAACCTTCCCACCACATTGTCAGGGAAACTAAATTTCAGAAAGGAATCGACTTGCCAAAGGTCACAGAGTGAGCTGATGCCAAAAGCCAGCTTTCCTACCGGCCACCTGAGGATCCCTTTTGGTGTGATCACCTTTTAGTATCACAAACAACTCTTTCAAAGAAAGCCTATGATGAGCCAGAGGAAGGCTGTATTCCTGGGCATTCCCTCATTCACCTTCTCTCTCCCCTTCCACAGAATCTTTGTATCTAGCAGCTTTCTGCTTAGACCCCCCTTATTCAGGGGATGGGGACTCCCCTACCTCCACTGGGGCTTCTGCCTCTGTGCTCAGGTGGTCTTTGACATGATCCCTGCCTGGTGCAGATGTAGTTTGCGTCCTTTCTCCACCCACCTGCTTTCCTTTCCTGACTCACTGCTTCTGGCCTGCTCCCAGCTTGAGGGGGTGGGGGGAAGAAGAGAGCTCTTTTGCGCTGCTCCACCAGCCTCCTGCCTCCCTGAGCTTCCCAGCAGACCCAGGCTCAGCCTTGGCAGTTCATCTTTCCTCTGTGTCACACTAACAGGCAGCCAGGGGGTGGGGGAGGGCATACAGAAAGCAATCATGGGATGAGACGAAGTAGTCAAGATTACTGATCAAAAGAATTCCTCTCCATTACCCACAGCTGTGCCTCCCAGGGACAAAGGAATTCTTGAGTGTCCTCTAAGATAAAGAGGCTCCCTTTATATATGTAACATTTGACAGTTTTCATCACTTTTCCACATGATCTGTGACTTTCTGACATCGATAGCCTCACCCACCACCTGCAGATAAATCATGCCTTCCCTGTTTTGTGGCATCGCTTTTTCTCGTAGAAAACTTGTTTTGTTATTTATCACACTATTTCGAAATGATGTATTTGCCTGCCTTCCCTATTGAAATGTGAGTATTTCTAGTGTGAGTAGAACCTTTGACTTCTTTATCTCAGTAGCAACAGAAGTTCTAAGTTAGCCTTAGAAATCCTCTGCGTCTTGGCCCTCAAATCAGAGCCTGTGGTCCAGTTTCAGCATTATCTGGAGGCTTGCTGCAGTGAAGACTATCAACCCTGACCCCGGATCTATTAATTCAGAATGGGCATTTTAACCAAATCCTCAAGGCCTTCATATGCGCATTAAAGTTTCAGAAGTACTCCATCTACAACAGCTGGCAGGAGGGAAAACTGAGGCCCAGAAAGAGGAATGGACACATCCAAGTTCACCGAGCCTTCCTATGGGGAAGCTGCGGGCAGAACCTAGTTCTTACGCCAGTATCTAATGCTCTCATCACTTCCCAGTCTGCCTTTCTGTTTTGCCATCCCTAGAGTCTGACTCATCTTCATCAGGAATTGGTACAGACTTAAAAATGAGAGCTCAAAGGCCACGGAATAATTCTGTCACTTTAAAGCCCAGTATCCATTATCTTGCATAAGCAGAGTTCTACATTATATAATGTAAGGAGCCTTTGAACATCCTTACCCTAAATCTTTCATCTTCACTTCACTTAGGGCCTGGAATTTTACCATTAAATATCAAATATGTGGGCCCTTGCTGGTGTGGCTCAGTGGACTGAGTGTCAGACTGCGAAGCAAGGGATTGCTGGTCTGACTCCCGGTCAGGGCACATGCCTGGGTTGCAGGCCAGGTCCCCAGTTGGGGGCACTCATGAGGCAACCACACATTGATGTTTCTCTCCCTCTCTTCCTCCCTCCCTTCCCCTGTCTCTAAAAATAAATAAAATCCTTTTAAAAAATGAAATACAATATTTAGTTCTTAAAGGTAAATACCCTTGAGCAAGGAATGATTGAAAGTCTCTTCAGTCAGATACTAGCTTAGTGGGAATTATTATCCCTTGCTGAGAGGCACCAAGAGCACACAGCTAGGAACTCCATAGACCCAGGTACCACTGGGTGACTTTGGGAAATAAGATAGTCACCCATCTGCACTCAAAGTATTTTAAATTCTTCTTGGATCATATTACAAAATGGGATTTTCCTGCCTCCTTAGAAGGAAGTGTGGCCTTGTGAATTTCGTGTTCATGGAGAGGTGGGAAGGCATGTGGAACATTTAAGAACCTACACACAGTCTGCCATGCCTGGTCTCTCCCCTGCCTCCCCCACTGCCCATGACTCAGGGTGCCCACTCTGTCCTCCAGGGTGCCAGGCTGAGGACGCGTGAAATGCAGTCTCCAGACCACCTAGGATGGGTGGGAGCAGGAGCAAGAAACCCATCTATGCTATTTTAAGTCACTGATGTTCAAGGCTCTTTTCGTTTTCCTGCTATTTGATTCTCACTTTGGCTCCAGCAGTCAAGGTTCTTCACTCCTCTCAGCTGCAATGTCCTACTCTGTAAACGAGGAAGTAGTGTCTGCCTGGAAGGCCTTGGGGGAGGGTTCTGTAGCAGGGCACCTAAAATGCTCAGGAGAGGGCCTGGTTCACAGAAGGAGCCCAGTATCTCCTCTACCCTCAGCCTTTCACTGGCTGAAATGCAAGAAGGAGACAAAAGTATAGAAACAGCGGAGTAGGGAAGGAGAAAGAACGCTGACGAGGGCCGGGTGCATGGGTCAGGGACCTTTATGAAGAGCTGAGCACGCCATCAGAAGAGCCTTGCGGTGTATTTATCTGGGAAAAATAATATTAAAACTGAATACCACAGGCTTTCTTCAGGGAGAAACAGTCCCAAAGAGGCACCATACAGTTCACTAGGAGAGGCATCAGGGAAGATGGGTAGAAGGTAGTGAAGGGTGTGGTGTCCATATTGCGCATACTCTGCATTTCATATACCACTACCCCCTCCCCACTTATCCAAATCCTCCTCAGCCTTCAAGACTGAGATACAATATTACCTGCTCAGTGATTTACAGATTTCCAACTTCCCAGCTGAAGTATATGCTCTTTCTGAATTTCCGTGATGCTCACGCTGAATGGTCTGTGTCAGCCTCTAGACAATGGCCTTGTCTCATTCCACTTCGCATTCTCCTTAACATTAAGTAGAGCACACCCTCTAATGATAATTGCTTCTATTTATTCAAATAGGTCTGCATAGAGCACTTTAAACACCTTATTCATTTAATTTCTTAGTAACCCTATGAAGCGGATACTATTATTAGTTCCACTTTACGCATGAGGGTACAAAGGCTGGGAGAAGTTAAGAAAGTGGCCCAAGGTCACCCAAATAGCCTTATAGCAGAGCCGATACGGAAACCTGTCTGACTCCACAGCACACTTTAAAAAAAAAACCACAGCACCCTAGATTAGTGTTTGTTGAATGAATAAAAGTGAGAAAATGATCATCAGCTATTTTTAATACACAGAACGGGCCCAACTCTCCTTCCCTTCCTGCCTTGCTGAGTGTGTGCACGTCCGCGTTCAACGTTGTAGGGAATGCACTAAGGCACAATTGAGCCAAGGAAGAGGTGCGGAAAATGGACCCAAGATCACCTCCTTTTCGTCTATTTTGCTAAAATGGAGACCTGCTTCCTTTCCTCTTGAGTATTTTTCCACAAAGCATGAACGTTTGTGAGGATTGAAAGGGAAGGAGAGCAACATTGTAAGAGATTGAAAGCAGAGTGCGACTTCAGATAAAGAGAGGACCTCATAAAAATGTTACAAAGGCCTATGGTGTGTAAGGCAAAGAGGAGCGTTTCCATGTGGTGGTTTCGAAGTTTCGGCTCACCGCCACGCCCTTGGTCCGAAAGAACTTGTCAGATAGCCAGTGCGGGCTGTCTCAGGAGGCTTCTCCGTTGACTGAGATGGCTTTACGGGCCTTACCCGTAGCAAGGGAGCCTGCAGGGGAGTTCAGAGTCCTCCCGCTGCATTTACCTTCGCCACCTTCCCGTAGCACCATTGTCAGTCTCCCACAGCTCACTAGCACCTAGCTGAGCGCTGGACAGGAAGCAGATCCCCAGACTCCCGACCAGTTCTGTTCTCCTAACTAACTTCTGGAGGGCAAGGTCCGTTCTCAGAGAGACCTGCCCGCTGATTATCCATGGGACTAAGGACAAGCCTAACTAACTACAGAGAACAGCTGTTATCAATTCTTTCACGGAGGCCTGGTGGTGGTTCTACTATAAGTGATCGCAATGAATTAGCTAGAATCAGGCTCCGAGCCTTCCCCAAACTGCCATTCCCCTCCAATATTGATTGAGGCTGGGTTCCGGCTAAGAAACGTAACTGAAATCCAAGTACATCATTGCTTCCTGGCAGGCAGTAAAAGCCATAATAAATTAAGATGAGCTCAGTCCCAGCAGATGACTTTAGATGTAAATAGCTTCCTCGTGTCTAAACGTGCTAACCACTATTGCTGGTGATGGACATTGGCTGCAGTTTGGTAGACACCCAGCTATAGCTCCAGATATACTTCAGGGCATAGGCAACCTGGTATGCGACCCTGGTCCACGTTCCATCTGTGGTTTATTCATTTAGTGTTTAATACCAGCTGTGTACAAAACACTGGGCTAAGTAGTGTGCAGTTAGGAAAAAAAATAAATCCAGTGTCAACCCTACCCTCAGAAAGCACCAAGCCTATTAGAAGTCAGATAAAAATATATACAGACAAAAATGTACGGGGGTGAAAAGGTTTTTATAAATTTAACTACCTTTTCTCTTTGAGGTGGGAGTGAGTGTACACATTTGGGCTAAGACCTGGTGAGATGAAATTGCTCGGAGAGAGAGAAGGAGAGTACTTCGAAGTTCCTAGGGACAATCCAATTTCAGGAGCAGATACCAATAAAATCTGAGTTATTGTTTCTATGTTCTCATCTCTGGCCACGACATCCCAGTTATGAGACTCACATACATAAAAATACCCCGAGCTCATCTATTATTCTGTATGAAGTTTCTCCTAGGCTCCAAACAATATTGCCAGACTCCCAGTGCTCTGACCAGATCGCTCCACCTCGACCAAGGCTTTAACATGCGTTCCCTTTGGCTGCTGACACAATAGAAGCCGCACACCTAAATCTGGCATTTTAGGACCTCCACCCCAAGTTGCAGCCTCCTTCGTCCTCCCCACACCCTGGCTCTGGCTCCTCAGTGCTGCTTCCTCCTACCTGGCCTCCCCTGTCACACTGCAGTGCTTTTGCTAGGGTTGGGCTCCCTCCCTCCAGTCTCCACACACTGGATCTCATACTCTCCCTCCTCCCACAGGCCTTCCCAATGCTTCCGACATTTTCTAGCAACGTAATCTCGCAATTTGTTTATCCTGTTCCCCAGTATCCTCATATACAAAAATGTGTAACATTAGTACCTACTTCATACTGATGTGATGATGACCGAACAGAAAAAAAGATGTCTAAAGCACTCCATACACTACATAGTACCTGATGAGCATTTAAAAGGGTTAGTTTTAAGAGTAGCAACCACACGAATACTGCTACTTTTCTGTTCTCTCATTGAAGTTTATACCTAACGCAGCCTTTGCCTACCCAGGGGTCCTTGGGTTGCAACCTCAATCTTTCCCCAAGTCGTGAGCAAGCCCGTAATGGGTAGGTGCCATGCCATGTTCCATCCCCTCTCTGGTGCTGCCCAGGGGCCGCACAGAGCCTTGCACTTAGAGCTGATTTGATGACTGATCGTTAAATCTTACTGAACATGCATATTATAAATGTCATTTTAGCTGCAACTTATATTCAAGAAGAGGCTAATGGCAGCATTAGTCTGAAGAATTAGATAATGTTTCACAGTCTAAATTGAGTCAGACAGAAGAAAATATATTTTCATCCACGCTGAAGAGTTTAATTTACAAGATTAACTAAGAAAAATACAACAAAGTGATGTGTGTATGCGTGGGTATGTTTGTTTCTTCTTACTATGTCAGAGATTTGCCCTCTCCAGAATCCCCATTGTGTGCTGAAGGCTCAATTAGGAGGAGAAAGAATGTTAATACCTAGGATGTAGAGACTGAAAAGCCCCTATACTCTGTGGCTTAGAATATAATTTAGCGCCCATTACAATCAGTGCTGTATGTTAGAAATACCATGGAGATTATGCTGAAACATTACAAGAAAATGACAAGAAGTTAGGTCCCTAAAACCAACTTGATCCAAAACTACCAAAGGAATATGCAGAAGTTCCTAGGTGAAATAATTGTTTATTTAAAAATTATATCCCCAAGTTCTGGCCAAGATGGAGGCGTAGGTAGAAATCCTTCACTTCCTCTCACAACCAAAAGGAGGATAGCAACCAACCTAAAATCAATAAACAACCAGAAGCACCAGAAAATCAAACTGCCTGGAACTCTGATAACCAAGGAATTAAACAGTCAACCAGACAATGAGGCGACCCCTCTGGGCAGACGACTCAGAAAAACTGTGGAGAGGTGGCTAAGGGGCAAAGCTGGCTGATGAGCAGGGTGGAGCTATGCAGGAGGGACTGACTTCCAAGGAAAACTGAGACTCAGAGCTGACTGTGGGCTACTTGGCTGGGGATGCCGCGGTGAAAGCTACTTCCAATCTGATAGCAGAGTCTGTTGGAAAGTGCGCTAGAGACAAGCAGGCAAGCTGCCCTGTTCCCTCTCTGGCTCACCCCCCATGGGCAGCACAAAAGGTTTGTCCTGCCCAGGTGAATACCTAAGGCCCCGCCCCTCACAACTTATCAGGTGCACCAAAACAAAGAAATATGGCCTAAATGAAAGAACACAGCAAAACCTCAGAACTAAGTGATGAGGACATTGCCAACCTAACTGATGGAGAATTTAAAGCCCTGGTAATTAAAATGCTCATAGAACTGATTGAGCTTAGTTGAAAAATGAAAGAACAGATGAAAGATACCCAAAATGAAATAAAGCAAAATATTCAGGGAACCGACATTGGCAAGAAGGAAACTGGGATTCAAAGCAACAATTTGGAACAAAGGGAAGAAATAAACAGCCAACTGGATGAGAACAAAGAAACAAGAATCCAAAAAAATGAAGAGAGGCTGAGGATTCTCTGGGACAACCTGAAACATTTCAATACCCGAATTACAGGGATACCAGAAGGAGAAGAGCAATAGCAAGAAACTGAAAACTTATTTGAACAAATAATGAAGGAAAAGTTCCCCAATCTGGCCAAGGAAATAGACTTCCAGGAAGTTCAGGAAGCCCAGACAGTCCCAGAGAAGATGGACCCAGAGAAGAACACACCAAGGCACATCAACATTAAGTTACCCAAGATTAAAGACAAAGAGAAAATCCTAACAGCAGCAAAAGAAAAGGAGACACTTACCTACAAAGGAGTTCCCATAAGGCTATCAGCTGATTTCTCAAAATAAACCTTACAGGCAAGAAGGGGCTGGAAAGAAGTATTTGAAGTCATGAAAGGCAAGAACTTACATCCAAGATTGCTCTATCCAGCAAAGCTTTCATTTAGAATGGAAGGGCAGATAAAGTGCTTCCCAGATAAGATCGAGTTAAAGGAGTTCATCATCACCAAGCCCTTACTATATAAAATGTTAAAGGGCTTATATAAGAAAAAGAAGATTAAAAATATGAACAATAAAATGATAACAAACTCAGAACTATCAACAAATGAACCTAAAAGAAAAACAATGAAAACAAAAACTAAGAAAACAGCCAGAACAGGAACAGAATCAGAGAAATAAGCACATCACACAGAGAGAATTCAGTGGGGAGGGGGAAGGGAGGAATGTGGGGAAAAGGTACAGGGAAGAAGCATAAAGCATAATTAGTAGGCATAAAATAGATGGGGAGAGATAAAAATGGTGTAGGAAACAGAAGACTCAAAGAACTTATGTGTACAACCCATGGACATGAACTAAGGGGTGGGGAAATGCTGGAAGGTTGGGGTGACAGGGTGGAGGGGGATAAAGGGGGAAAATTGGGAAAACTGTAATAGTATAATCAATAAAAAATACTTAAAAATAAAAAATACAAATACAAAAAAATATATATCCCCAAAGGGTATCATCATGTATGTTGGTGTGTATAATGTATATTCATAGCTGTATATTCATTCAATATTTTTCAATTTATTTCTTTATATGATACCACATGCTGTGGGGGGGGAAGCTGGACAGACATTTGTTAATTTTAAAGGATGTGTTTAGAAGGGTGTGACATGGAAATACTAACTGTGTAGGGCTCTGTGTTCACCCCGGGGGGTTGGGGGGGAGGAAGACTCTTCACGAGAAGCTAAAAGGAGGTTGTTGCATCCACCAACTGCGAGAACAAATGTCAGAGACTTTCAGGGTTTCAAAGATGTTACTTTATTGGCCAAGTTTAACCTGCGCAGGGGTGAACTCTCAAAGTGTCCGGAGACATGGTGCCCTCAGGGGCTGCAAACGAGAGTCGCACCTAGAGCTTATAGCCAAGTCCTTATATAAGGACAAGCAAGCAAGAGTTGCACAGAAGCAGATGTGGCAGTTAGCTGTTGGCTCACAGAGCCTGCGTGGGGGAACAGGGTGGGGTCTGACTCAACTGAGAGGAAAATTTTGAAACTAAACAGATGGCAATCAGCTTACAGGATGTTTACTAGGGATGCAGGCTCCTTGGGGCTGGGACTATTTTTCTTGTTCCCAACAGAGGTTTAGTGAGAGGCCAAGTGATTCTCATTCCCAGAGGTACTCCATATACACTAATACACTACAGAGAAGACAAACCAGGGTTTTAAGGAAGAATCCCAAGTCCAGCCAGAAAAACAGAGACCTCCATTGCAGGTTTTATTTGCCATTGGGTTGCTTATCACAAGAAAGAAGTGTAGTAGGGATTGCTTTGTTTAATAATGGTTAATATCCCAAGCAACTATGTGAAGTGTGGCTGGTACAACAGATGAGGAGAGAACATGCAAGTCTTAACTGTCTGATCTCTTGATCCCCACAATGGAGGCAAAGTCAGCAAAGGAAGGGATGGGGACCTAGATACACATCTGACCTGCTTCAGGACTTCCCTACTACTAAGCTGAAGAAATGTGGAAGATGTAGCTTGGTAGCAACCTACTCAGTTCAAAGAAAAGACATGCTTTGGTCTGGTTTGGAAAGTCACATTTAGGTCAGAATTTGGGGGGAACCTCTAGTGTTTCTTTTGCTTTTCCAATTGTTCCCCCCATGGGAATGGGCTGGCCCATAGTTCATGTGCTTGGAGCTCCCAGGAGGCCTTTGCCTACCGTCAGTTCTAGAAAGGATCATTCTTACCTGGGAACTTTGTGTAACATTGGGAGAGTTCACTTCACTCAATCTTCTTATCCCTACCTCCCCAGAGTATCAGTGAGTGTTTTTATCCATTTGTATCAATGATATATGCAGTTTTCCCACACAAAAAAGGTTTGTATGGGCTCCCCACATTGCTAGAGCAATGAAAACAGAGGTGCCCCAGCATTCTCACTGAAGGAACAGTGTGCACGTACTCAAACTCAACAGAGGAGAAACACAAGACCACAACTAAGTGCTGGCCTGGTGCCCGGGTTGCTTAAGAAATCGTTGCATTGGAGAGTTTATTAGGGAAGACTAGGAGTCTCCTAGGAACAGCTATTTGTAATAAAGACCCTGTATTTTGCCTTTTGAGCAAATCTCAGTGGTCATGATAGGTATCATCTGAGCCTTGACTTCCTCCCCCAGGACTCATGTGGATTAAGTGGTTTTCCACTGAAGGCTAAACTTTTCATTCTTTCAGACACGTGCTCCATGAAATGTCAAAATACGTTATCCTGAGAAGTCACAATGAATTCCTAGGGGTGCAGCTAGTGGATAGGGCACAGATTTTTGGCATCAGGCATATGTAGGTTCAAATTCTACCTTTTGCCACTTATGTTTTTATATGATCCTGGGAAAATTTCTTTATATCTTAATCTCTTCAACCATAAAATTAGGATCATGGTGTGTATTCTTTAGGTTTATTACAAAGATGATTAAGCACACTTAAGGTTCTTGTTATAATTCCTGAAACATTAGAGTCACAGATTTTCTTTCTATTGCTCTGCTTCTCTGAAAGATACCAGCACCTGCCTGAGAAACAAACTGTAGTCACTTGGAAATTTCAACCAAAAGGAAAGACCGTGAAGGAGTTGAAAAGAGCTCTTCAGACAGGGCATATCAGAATGCCTACGCAGTACCATCCTCAGGATTAGTTTAGCAGGTGCCACTTCACCCATAACCCCCTTACCATTTCAATGAATACAAGTTTGCCCTCCCACCAGGAGTCTGTGCCCAGTGGCAGCAGCTTTTGCTAGCCTCTGGAGCCCCCCCCTCCTCATCGCCCGCCAGGCCTGCATGCAGGGGGCCTAAGGCCTCCAGGAGTAGCTCTCAACCAACCCTTTGATGAGAATGGGTACATACCAGTGGTTCTCACACTTTACTAGGCATTGTTGCATTCAAAACCGCGAGAACAAACGTCGGAGACTTTCAGGGGTTCAAAGATGTTGCTTTATTGGCCAAGTTTAACCTGCGCAGGGGCGAACTCTCAGGGTGTCCAAGGACACGGTGCCCGAGAGGGCTGCAAAGGAGAGTTGCGCCAAACGCTTACAGGCTCAGGGTTTTATAGAGGCCCACAAGCAAGCTGGATACAGAAGCAGATGTGGCGCTTAGCGATTGGCTCAGGGGCACAATGTGGCAGTTAGCTATTGGTGAGTTAACTCATGCACTGGCTCGTGCTCTTTTACTCGATTGGTCAGTGGAGCTCGTGCACAGGGGTAAAATTTTCCTCTTTAGTAACTGTCCAGATGGCTAAACTGCCTAACTCTCTTTCTTGCACCACATCCTGGAACACCCTGTTCTTCGGGTGTGTCCCGGAGCCCCCTTGAATTAGTTAGCAAAACAACTTTTACTTCCTTATAGCTACGCTCTGGTTAGTTCCCCCTTGCCCTCAACAGGCATCACAGTCACCTGGAGGGGCCTTCCATAAATCACTGCCAGGCCCACCCCCAGAGGTCCTGGTTCAGTGGGTTAGAGCCGGGCCTGAGAATCTGCATTCCTAACAAGTTCTCAAGTGACGCTGATGCTGCAGGTCCTGAGGCCACACTTTGAGAGCCACTGGGATAATGTGTCCTACTGTCCTCACTCTTCAGGGGGCATGGCTCTGAGGTACATGTTTCACACCGTTCATGTGAGTCTTCTTGGGATGCTGTAACAAATGCCAGAGGGTGGCTTAAAAACCAGAAATTTATATTCTCACAGTTCTGGAGCCTAAAGTTCAAGATCAGGGTGTCAGCAAGGTGGGTCTCTCCTGAGGTCTCTCTCCTTGCCCCTCAGGTGGCCTCCTCGCTGCATCCTTTCATGGCCTTGGCTTTGTACATATACTTCTCTGGTATCCCTTCTTCTCCTGGAGGGACACCAGTCACACTGGATTAGACTCCCCCTCTCATAACCTTGTTTAATCTTTATCACATTTTTAGAGGCCCTACCTCTAAACATCGTCGTGTGGAAGTGAGAGCCTCCACATATAAATGTTGGGGGACCCAGGTCAGTCCACAACACTGGCGTTCAGAGTCCTCCAGGCAACTAAGCTCTAGGCGTGGAGAGCACACCCTGTCTGTATGCCCCCTGCATCGGCCACTTGCTGCCCCACTGGGGTTTCCTAAAATTATGTTCCACATAAACTCTGTTCCTCATCTCAGAGCCAGCTTCTATGTCCTCCCAGAATAACGTACCCCAGGTTCGCCTATCAAGTGCTTACTTTAAAAAGCAAACTGTGCTTCTATCTACATAGTGAATGACCAGAATTAGAAGTCAAGAGACAGATTGTAATACTAGCTTTGCTGCTAGCCCTCTGTGTAATCTCAAATGCTGGGGGATTGACTCCAAGCTTCAGTTTTATCATACATTAAATGTATGTATACATCCCAGCCTTGACTAGCTTCTACCAGTAGTGGGAGGATGTGTACCACTTAAAATTCTTTGGCTGTAAGTAGCACTAAATTAAGCAACAAAAAGGACTTTATCAGAAGGTTATTAGGTAACTTACAGAATTGGAAACTGATGGGAACAAGACTTTTTCGTTAAGAAAAGCAGAGATTTCTTAACCTTCCTACCTGTGGAAGGATGCTGATGACAGAGGAGGGTCATGTAAAAGCAACTCCAGGACCGAGAACCCCATGAGCAAAATCATCTAAAGGTATAAGTAAATTGCATATGTTTAGGAGGCAATCTATTGACTATGTATATTTTGAGTTAGATACTGCCTAATTAGATGAGTACCCCTATTGATCAGGCTTGGCGGAATCTCACTTTCGAAGTATGTGCCTCAGATTTCATGGATCTCCATTTCAAGTAAGTTGCTGATATTTGAGACCACTTAATGGAGAAAACTGAAAAAAAAAAAAAAAAAAAAAACCTAGGAAAGTGGAAGTGCACCGTGCAGATGATAGCTGTTGAACAGTATTCACTGTCTTCGTTCATCTCTGGATCTATATTCTCAAAGGCAAGTAAGAGGTGAGTTAGCATTGAATGCTAACGTGGGTAATACCTGGCCATTCTGGTGCAACCTGTCAAAACACCGATTTTATATCTGTTACAATCCTAATGAATGACCTCTGAATGTGCCCTCCTTCTGAAGCCACCGGGTTCAAGATTTACAGCCCTTGGAGGCAGAGTCTGATTGGAAAAGCGTGGGCCGTGTGACTTCCCTTTGGCTGTATGAGAGCAGCCAAGAGAAGGGTGGGAAGGAAGAAATATTGTGACACTCTGGTCACGTAGTAGAAAAGCAGGGTAACTTGCTTTGAAGTCTCCCTGAGACACCCCCTAGTGGAGGAGGAGAAACTCACGCTCACAGTACACTCCCACACCCCACCCATCAGGAAGGAGATGGGTGAGGGCTGGTGGTTCAGGATCTTCAGGCTCCAGTACGGAACCAAATGAAAAAAATATATAAAAAGATGAGTGTTTTTAAAAGTAGAGATCGTATGCCAGTAGAGAATATTGTAATGTTCTCCTGCTATTATAAGTAATTATTAATTATAGGATCTGAGAGTCTTGGCAAAGAAGTCTGGGCAGAAAGACTGACAACGATATTGAATTGGGGCCTGGTTAACCTTCCGTGTTACAAAGGCATCCAAAGAAATGTCTTCACTTGCTGGAATCCTATGAAAATGCCCGGGAGGAGTGCAGACAATGTTCACTCTCTTTGATATTTTCTAGAGAGCTTGACGTGGTGAGTGTGATAGTTAGCTTTTCTAAGAGTAGAACGCTATCTCTGATTTAGTCATTGCCTTGTTGTGCCTCCCTTCCTCCTCCCAAACACCCACTTGCCCAGCTCTGAAAAGCAGGCTGGGTTAGAACGTTGCAGCTCCAATACGGTGTTTCGCAATTCAAAGCTGACCAAAAAATAGGCAGTCCTGTTGCAGTCAGGGCGTTGATGCGCTGTAATGGGATCCCATGGAGCTGAGGACTGAACTGGGTAGCCCAGGAAATCAAAGGGGGAGAGAGGGGGCAAAAAACAAACAGCAGGTGGCCTCCACTGTCAAGAAACACCACGAACTCCCATGGATAATACTTTGGCTCTGAGAATCAAATTCTGTCCCCACCACAGGAGCCTATGCAATATTTCCATCAAGCTCTAATTGTCCAAATGGAGGCCTGTATGATAGGTCGGTCTTGCGCACTTCCGATTAGAAAATGAATAAAACGAAAAACAAGATGAAGCACAAGGGGAGGTAAAACTCCAGCTCTGTATTCACCACCTCGTTAACCACAATAATCTCGACAGTGCCTTCATTTGTCAGGAAACTGCAGAAACAACTTTGTCTCCATAAAAATGTGTGTGGTAAGGGAGGTGGGGAATTACTTATCAGATCTTTTAAACCCTCCACTGGCGATTTGTCTGAGATGTGTGCTTCTCAGACACTGAATCAGACACAGGTAATGAGGACGATGCCAGCCTGGGAGGACCCGCCGTCTGAAAGGGGAGTGACAGCCCTGAAAGAAGAGTCTTTCCCAAGAGCAGCTGTTGTCAAGGCCTGATAACATTCAGGCAGGGTAAAGGGCGGAGCCGGAGAGGAAACCAGACAAGTTTCCTGGAAGAGCAGACTGCCTCCAGGCAGCAGGAAGCAGGCCCCAGGGCAGGAGAAGGGGCCAGAGGTGAGTAGGCCCTGTCATCCAGTCATCTGTGTCAGGGCCATCCTGGAACCATCCTGTAACTGTGACTTTTAGAAAATAAACTCAGTCTTCGGTATTGGACCAAGATGGAATAACTAGGACCAAAAACTGTCCCCCTGCGTGAAAGTACCAGGTACAAATACACAAAATATATAAAGCAATGGCTTTAAGACCCTGACATGAGGCAGCGAGACAATATATAAACAAAGTGAGCACTATGCTTGTGCCAGTTTACTGTCCTGAGAGGTATGTCAGGCCCTGGCTCCAGAGAGGAGAGAGCTGCACGGCGACCCCCGTGCGGGAGGAAGGGGCCCCTCACGGACTGGGCAGAAAGGGGCTGGGTGTGTAAATTACCCAAGGCCAGAGAAGAAACCGCTGGAGGGTTTGGAGGAAACAGCACCTGGGCTGGGTATAGAGCTGCTTCCTGCAAGGCAGAAAGGAAATTACCCTGCGGCAGCCATGGGGCGCTGGACTGAGTGTGGAGAAGGTCTTGCCTCACTACCGGGAATGGATCAATCCGAGCCTGAACATTGCTCTGGATCCACCCAACAAATGATCAACTCAAGAGCCCCTTCCCCCAATTCAAACTCTTTTCAAATAACTAAATTTCAAATTTCCTGTGTGTCATCACAAAAGTGAAGAACATTTACATGAATGCAGAAATATTCACCATTTAATGTCTGGTATCCAATCGAGGAATTCCAGCTATGCGAAGAAGCAGGGAAACAGAACTCATAACATGAAAAATAGTCAAATCTCTCCGAGTCTGTTTCCCAGGAACAGGACCTGAGACAAACACGTATTCAGAGGACTGTGCACAAAGGCTTTTACTGCAGCTGTGTTTATAGCTGCGCTAAACTGAAAGCAATCTGCATGCCCACCAACAGTTAGCTTAAATGAAATACAATAATTAGGTTAAGTGAAACATTATATAACTATAAGGTGATAGCAATGGTAGACCTTTTTAAATTAAAAAAAAAAGACAAAACGTGCAAAAAACCGTAAGCAACGACCACAATGATAGTGAGAAAGACGTGCGCCACTACCCTGCAGTTAGAGACTGAGATCACAGAAGCCAGAGGCCGGGAGAAGGAAGTGGCCCTCATCTGCTAACAGGGCCCTGGGGTAATAAAACAATAGATGGAAAGAAGTGAGCTTGAACAGTGGGGAGGATGCTGGACCTGGGGCATCTGATGGAGTCATGGGAAAATTGGGAGTGGCAACCTGAGAAGAACAAATCTGGTCCAGCCACAGATGAGTGGGTGAATGGAAACTGAGGACATAGGTTCAGGGTCAGTGTCTGGGCGCCAAGAACGGTGGTTGAAAGTGAGGCACCTAGGGGGCAAGTTCTGCTAGGGGTGGGGTAGAGGGTGGGGCCTGAGCAGGAGCAGCTGCGGCAGCCGGCCTCGCCCGTGCCGCTGGAGGAGGGACTTCGGAGCTAGAGGAGGAGCTGAACTGGGACTGAAAATAAGGAAAGGTGACACGTAGGAGGACAGAAAGGGGAGGCCGAAGCGGGGCGTAAGTAGATGTGGTTCACAAGGAGCCCTGGGAGATTAAGAAAAAGGGGACAGAAGAAGGTTACAGAATTCGGAGATTGGGTGGAGGCCGTGGAGAGTGTGTCCCCCTTCCTCACAAACCTCCAGACCCAGAGAGAGCAGGCGGCCATGGGAAGCGACACCTAGAACTGCTCCCAGCTTCTCACGGTTGCGCACGTGCTTCCCAAATGGAAGGTGTTCTCGGTAGTCGCTGCCCTTGTCTGGAGCACACTGCATTTTCAAAGGTGTCACACAAGCATCCGCCACTCTACAAGTCCTACTGACAATGGGACCTTGAAGGTCCTCCTTCAAGAGGCGGAGTCAATTCCCTCCTCTTCTCAGGCATCTGTGTGGGTTTGGGACTTCAGGGGAAGAAATGCAGCGTTGATTTCTCAAGCGGGGCTGTGATAGGTAGTAGAGCTTCCAGCTTGCTCGCCTTCTTGGTGCACGCACCTTGGTAGCACTAAAAAGTCTGGCTACCCCGAAGCTACTACGGTGCGGGAGAGGTCTCGTGGTGAGGCTACACGTGGTAAGTGGAGCCCCAAGTGTCCCCGCCCAAACCCAGACAGGAGAGGAAACAAACCTTCAGTTCCTTCTGCCTCCCAGATTTTGAGCTACCCAGCGAATTCCAAGTGGGTAAAGGTGCAGTCTTCACTGGGCCCTGCCCATATAGCGGATTTGTGAGAAAAGAAGTGTTTGGAACCATAAAGTTTCGTGTTGTTTTTTAGGTAAGTGGAACACCATCCTCCTTCCTCTTGTTTGGGGAGGCATCTGTGGACAAGCTAGGTGATCTCTGGGTGGCGAGAGTGATGATCGGGATGTTGAGAAGGTCCCTCTAGCATCACCTACTCGCCATGGAAATGATGAGATTAATCGTGTTAAAAGGTCTGAGTGGTAAAATGATATGTTCTTCCCTGATACATTATTAATT
The DNA here is from genome assembly GCF_014824575.4 of Sturnira hondurensis. NCBI lineage: Eukaryota > Metazoa > Chordata > Mammalia > Chiroptera > Phyllostomidae > Sturnira > Sturnira hondurensis. The sequence goes on along the minus strand of NW_028076783.1, from coordinate 4,484,036 downwards.
AAAAATGTCTGGAAACCAAAACTTCTTATACACCCTGCAGTTCAATTTTTCAAGTTGCTAACCGGCATCAATTTTCACAGTTACTGTGAATATCAGGTGAGTTTCTCAGAATTAGCAATAACCCTAATAAGGTGCTGTTGTGTATTATTCCTATCATTTTCTGGGGTAAAATAGATTAACCTCAGCCTCACAGGCCTTTTGTTATAAATCTCAACTTTTACATACACTTAGGATAATTTAAAATGGAAGTAATGTGGGTCAGCATTGAGCAGAATATGAACTAAAATTCTACAGTCAGAAAAACTATGTTCTATCCTTCTTTCCTTCCCTTCTCCTCTAAAAAAATAAATAAAATCTTTAAAAAAAGAACTATGGATTTTTTTTTTACCTTGGAGATAAGCAATGAACCATGAGAACGCTCACTCTCTGAAGGGCCGTTGTGTGAAAGAGAGAGCAGAAACGATCTGTGATGCCGTGAGTATAACACCAGACCCAGAAGAGGGGTGCTGCCAGGTCCTTTATTTCCAATTAATAATAATAACAACAATAACATTCTAAAGATTACATCTGTTCAGCCAAGAAATTTGTTCCCATTGCTAGGGTTTTTGAGCAATGAACTGTCAGGATCCAGCAGAAACTAAACGAATGCTACATTTCCCAACAGAATGTATGTGCCATGAGGTCAGGGGTCAGGAGCGATCCGTTGGACTTGTCCAAAGTCTTCACTGCACTGCCGGGTGCAGTGCCAGGCTCATAGCAGGCTCTCAGTAAACACGTTTGGTTTCCACAAATGGACATGTGACCCAGAGTTGTGCTAAGGGACCTTCCTAAATGGCACATGCTATCATTCTCTCCTTCCTGCTGTGAACTCTGCAGGACAGACTATTTGAGCAACTCATTCAACTCACTCAACCTCATGCCCACAGTTACCATGACACATACAAGCTGACAAAGCAGAAGTTATTCTTTGGATTCCAACTTGAGACATTTTTGCATGTATTTTAAAATACCAATCTAGCCATCCAAAATGCCTTTGTTCCAATAGAATAATAATCAAATTTTAGTTCAACAGCTGTGTGCAATGCATATTTTAAAAGAGCATATTTTTTAAATTACCACCATTTCTATTTTTCCACACTCCTCAGTTTTTCGGCTTTGGTACCACGAAAACCATAGTGAGTAGAGTGGGGATGAAGGACAAAGGAGCAAAATGAATACCCGCTAATTTCTCGGGAGTGCTGATTAGAAATGATTCTCCTCCGTGTTAGTATGGGCATTGTCCTACCTCCGACAAAGGGCCAGCCGACTTCCACTGTAAAGGTGCAGGTGGTGGGTATGCAGGCTTTGTGGTCCGTATGGTCTCTGCTGAAACCGCTCACTTCAGCACGGCAGCCACAGAGGATGCTCAAACGATGGAGCTGGGCTGCAGTCCAATAATATTTCATTTACGGAAACAGGTGGCAGACAGGACTTGGCCTGTGGGATACGTTTTAGACCTTGTGTTTTTCCTGTACAGCGATGCATTTTCACATAAGGCCGTGGCATGGTCGTCTCGTTTGAGCCTCAGCTGACAGTTTGACACAGCAGGTGTTATTAACCTAGGTTCAGAAGCAAAAGCGCTAGGGTTCAGGAAGCTGAAGCTCCTTGACCAAGGTCACAGAGCAAATTCTCTGTAGTGTCAGAACTAAAACTCCTACCCTTGAACATCTATTCTGCCAGCTGGTAATTCGCAGTATCTTATTTTTTTCATATCTATTCATGGACAAGTATTTGGTCACATTTCTAGTGTGATTTAAAGGACTGAAATATACTTCCCACACTGGTATGAGCTGGTGCTGGGATTTTTAACAATAGACATGTATTTCTCTGAGTAAGAACACGGTGTATCTGAATTTCTGTATAATACACTGTATACATTTCCTTTAGATAGAGCATTATTCAGAGCAGTGTCAATAGCAGGACACAGAAATTTGACTAGAACTGGGTTCTGCAAAAATAAAAAGGATGGACATTTATTGTCTAACGTAAGTGAGAAGCTTAGGGGTATATTGGTGTCAAACATGGCTGAGTCCAAGACGTGGTCTTCCTTGTCACATTTGTTCTGCTGTCCTCCACACTAGGGTTGCCTCGGAAAGGGGCCATCTCCATGTAATGTCCCCGAATATTTCCAAGTTTAGACTTTTATAGAGCTAAGCTAATGGAAAAGGAAGCCTGTTTTCATCATCAGTATCAACAAAGACTTAGGCTTATCTCTTATTGGCCCAGATTGGGTCACATGTCCATTCCTAAAAAAAAAAAAAGTCAACCCTTTTCATTCAGGTGAAAGTCTAGATAGGCTTATTGGCTTATACACAACTCGTTAGTCCAGCAGAGATGGAGTCTGCCTCACCCCAACCCTGTAAACTGAGGCTGTGTGTGTGGTTTGGCTCCCCAAATTAAAATTGGATTTTCTGCTGTCAGAGGAAGGGGGAATGTATTCTGGTACAAAAAAAGGACAGACGCTCACTACGGAGAGGCAAAACAAATTAGTCCGTATTAATCTGTATCTATCTTGGGTGAAATAACCCCACAGACATTACTCATTCAGTTATTCTGCAGACCTTGAGATAGATTGCTTTTGAGGGGAGAGTTGGCGAAACCAGTCTAGCACTTAAGCTTCAAAAAAAATTTATGCTTAGATGTACATGCCCCAGTGTCTCTGTGCATAAAAACTTGTGCTATTGTGGTTTTTAAGTTGAGCTTCCTATGTAATGCATTGTGAATTGGCTACCCCAAATTTATTTACCACCCACTTCTCTCTTGCCTTTCTATATGTACTACAAAGACAGAAAGCTAAAATTCTTCATTTCCTGCTCTCACTGGCCCATGAGAATGGCCCTGTTACACAGAGGTAGACAATGAGATTAAGAAAATGTTCCTGGGAAGGGCTTTACTTTCTGTGTAGAAAGACAAACACATGTTAGAAATAGAGCTTTTACTCCTTCCTACTACCTGGAAGGCAGGAATGAGGCCTGGACATACAGCAGCCTTTTTATTACCATGAGGCTACATATATGAGGACAAAGGGTCATAGAACTACTACTGCAGCCCTGGATGGCCTCCTGCTGACTTCTTATACCCTGAGATAATTAAACTCCTATCTCTCAAAGCCACTGAAGTAGCTGTTTGCTTGCAGCTAAATATATTCCTGCCAAATACAATTCCCAAATGAGTTTAATGTTGCTTAGAGATGCTAGGGAACTAGGACCACAGAAATCTGAGCAGCATCCCTACATTAATAGATTACTTATAATCTTGGACAGTTTGGCTTCTTGCATTGAAGAATTTACTGTCCAGTTTTGATTATTTCCCTCTCTAATGTTCAGAGAGACCCCTTGGAATTCTTACAGCCGTATGGACCAAGCCCTGAAAGGAGTTAAGCCGATTCTCGGTTTATATTTATGCTGAGACATGGTATTTACCCAGCCATTTTCCTTGGCAAATGACGCTGTAAAATTATAAAACCCTTTCCAAAAGCAATATGCAGACTTCTCCTCTTCCCAGGACTTTACCCAAATGATATCTGGGAAATGCTGGGAGGCGCAGGGGATAAACATTCTAATCTTCACTACGTTTCCCAAAGAGTCCAGAGGACAAAAGGACAGAAATATACATATAGGTAAGGATTTGCATAAACATTTTTCTACAATTTCTTTAATAGGTCTAGAGGACAGAAAACAACCCTCTAAATTGAGAGTTATCAAAAGAAAGTACAACTGTAAGGGAAGGTTTTACTGTGATTATAACCTACCCTTCAACGGGAGGCAAGAAAAAGGTCAAAATGTGCCATTTCTTCCTGGGGAAACCACTTCCATTCTTTTCTGACCGTATAAATTCTCCCCCTCTTCGGCCCAGCCCTTCTCTATAAACTATTCTTTGTTAGAGATCTTGAGTAAAACTTGGTCCAAAATATAACTGATTATTTAAAATAAAAGACTAACAACAAAAAGGAAGCTTTGTGTTGAGCTTATTCTTTCACTGCTTCACACAATTATAAAGCATTTTCGAATTGTGATTTGGGTTTTAACTTGTGTTTTTTCCCTTTTATTGTTATGCTGTATTTCACACACATGCCTCTATTTCCTTCCAAACCAGAAGGAAAAGCTGAACTCTCCGCAGGACTTTCCTTCCATGCAGCAATTTTTCTGCCCAAACCTCAATTACCTCCTCTGTTAACAAACCAATTTGATTGTCAATAAGTGGATTTTGAATAATTATTTTAGTTGAGGAAGCTTTGTTCAAAAACATATTTCCAGAAAATCGCATACTCAAAAGAAACAATGCATAGTGGGCCTGACTGAACACGGCAAGCCCCCCAGAGGTCCGTCCCTGACCCCAGGAAGGGTCCCTGAGCGACCTCCACCACCTTCTACCAGGTGGTAGAAACTGTTCCCAACCCCCTGCTTTGTGACATCTATGATCCCTTCCAGATCCATAGTTTTTGATTGCATGTCTCTTTTATTTCTCTGACATTCTTACTCTTCTTAATTTTGATAAGATGCACAGTCCTCCCCAACCCAATTATTCATTTCTCAATTGTGTTTATCTCCCCATTCATTTGGGAAACACTTTTGAGCAGGGATAACATCTTATTTCTTTCTCCCCTGCATTCATTTTACAAACCTTTCTGATACCTCCTGATGTGTCCCAAGCGATGTACAAGGAATGACTAAAGCGGGAATAAGTGAGGTGACAAAACCTGGACTGTGCCTGTAGGCCCATCACTCTGCTCATCACATGTCCCGTCCCCCAGAATGGGGCTTATCAAGTTGCTTGGCCAGGGCCGGAAGAAGGGGATGAGGACTGGAGACGCAGCGGTGAACTCCTAGAGAGATTTATAGTGACTGTGTTCCAAGATGGGCCCCTCACAGAGGTCATCAAGTTAAAATGAAGTCATCGGGGCGGGCCCTAACCCAACGGGAATGGAATCCTTACAAGAAGAGAAAGCTGGGAGGCAAACACACAGTGGGCAGGGCCATGGGACAGCGGAGAGAGAAGACGGCCGTAGGAAGTCCGAGGAAGACAGAGTGAGCCCAGTCCTGCCGCCACGTTCATCTTTCACTTCTGGCCTCCGGAACTGTGAGAAAATAGGTTTCTGTTGTTCAAATCTGTGGTGCATCAACATGGAAGCTAAAGAAACCTTAATTTATTAACTATTATTATTAATAGAGATTTCTAGAAAGGAAATCCCTGGACAAAGTTCTACTACATTGCTTTTCAGGTCATTTTTACCAATGTTTGCTTCCTCCAAGTGTTTTAAAGCCTGCTCATTTCCATATACATATACATATATGTATATATACAAATATATACACGTATACCACTCAACGACATTTTAATATGTTATGCAATGTTATTTGTAATACTTTTAAATACTCAACACTCTCACTTCTAACACTCAGAATACAGTATGTTGAAAAAGAATACAAAGATTCAATGACAAAAATATTTTTATTATAACTTTTATTATTATTATTTTAGTGAAGAACTTGTCTTTAACAACCCTTCCACATTCTCATCTTCCACACAAACAACAATCAAGAATCTAAGTGCAACCCTGGTATGCGCATTGCAGCCTTATCCACTACAGTCAAAATATGGACAGTATTACCCAATACAGTCAAAACCTAAATGAAACACACATGCACACTGGAGTATTATTCAGCCTTAAAAAAGAAGAAAACCCTGCTAATTCAACAACATTGATACACCTGGAGTGCATTATTTTCTGTGAAATAAGCCAGACGCAGGAAGATAAATACTGCATGATCTCACTTACATATGGAATCTAAAATAGTCAAAGTTGTAGAAGCAAAGAGAATGGTGGTTGCCAGGGGCAGGGGGGAGGGGGACATGGAGTGATTCAGCCAAAGCGTACAAAGTTTCAGTCATACAAGCTGACCATGTTCTGGGGATCGAATGCACGGCATGGTGACATAGTTAACAATGCTGCATTGTACGCTGAGAGTACATCTTAAGTGTTCTTACCACAAAGGAGGGGAAGAAGGAGGGAGGGAGGGAGGGAGGGGAGAGGGAAGGAGGGAGGGAGGGGATCTGAGAGCACATGCCTTGGAAGGTAGGGAATCAGATGTGCTGCTGAGGCTTCATGCTAATCCTCGACTTTATTGCTTTTACCTGACGTTTCATAATCATCTCCTAATTGATCTCACCACCTCCAGTCTCCCTTCATTTCAATTTATCTAGCGCGTCATCAGTGGATATTTTAATACTTTTCTTAGCATAAAAGTCAATGTCAGATAGGTTAAGATTAAATAATCATTCACTCAAATTAGTGGGCTCTGTTATAGTCACATTCTCTTAAAGCATAACTGCAGGCTGGCCTAACTTTCATCACGTGCTTCCTAACTCAGAGCTTCCAGTCGGTGTGCTGGGGTCTGGGAGCCCTTGGCCCCCGCGTGAGATCTGTTGCCTTGGGCCAATTAACTTCATCTAACCACCTTTGCATGTGTATAAATATGTTAATATTTAATATGTTACAACATGAAAGAGGCTGAAAGCAGTGGCTTTGAATCACTCCCACGTGATGTTTTATAAAAATGCTAAATGGAAAATCTTACATTTTTTATATTTACAGTGTATTTTTTCAGGAAACTAGTGGGCAGAAAGAATGGTTTGAAGAGATCTGATAAGGGTGTGTGTTCTTCTTTTTAATTATCAGCACATAAAGATCAAAGGAAATGTGCCCATTTTCCTAAAGCCTTCAGGTCTCTGTGTTAAGTCAGCCAACCCTGGAAACTCATTCCCATAAATTCCCTAGAATTTATGTCACTCGAGGCTTTGCCATCTCATGGATACAAGTGAGCTGGCACGTGGGTAAAAGGACTGCCAAGCAGTTGTCCCCCATACATTTGTGAAACCCCCCAACAGTGTCCATCTGCCCTCTGGAACGCTGACCTTTAACTACCCTTTTCTCTTCTCTTTCATTCTCCCATCACCTCCTGGCTCAGATTCGGGTGTGTTCTTTTCACCAAGCTGTTTCAGGAGCTTCTGCAGGACTGGTGGTTCCCAGCATGAGGATGCTTAGTGTCCACTTGACAAGTTCCTCCTCCTGGTCCTTGAGGAACTCTCACAGGTGTGATGAGAACAATGTCTCAATGCACACCCAGATTGTTCCGGGGCCCTAAGCAGCACTATTGCACTCAGAATCTCACAAAGTCTCACTCGCACATGACCATTGGCTTCAATTCATTATCTTCTTTGCAGATGGTCCAAGAGACCAGATATGGGACAGTTGGCACCTTATACTCCACCATGTCTATATTTCTCCCCTCTTCAGTCCTTTTTATGTAAACATGGTTTTATTTTTTTAACTTTTAAAATTGTTGTTCAAGGACAGTTGTCTCCATTTACCCCCCACCACTCCTCCCACCCCACCCATCCCCACTTCCCACCCTTGATCCTACCCCCCTCTCCCTCCTCCCCTCTGGTTACTGTCAGTTTGTTCCTAATTTCAATGTCTCTGGTTACATTTTGCTTGCTTGTTTGTTTTGTTGATTGGGTTCCACTTCCAGGTGAGATCATATGGTATTTGTCCCTCACTGCCTGGCTTATTTCACTTAGACATATACACCATACACATTTCAGAAAAAAAAGCAAAAATATGCAGGCATAAGAATGACTCCATTAAATTCCTAAAGGTACCACAGGCTAACCCAATCCCCAAAAAAACTCTGGCCTCCAGGCAGACACACTGTTCTATTTGCATTGCTATTTCTCTATTTGAGTTCAATGTATCTTTAAAAAGAAGACCTCTTTGAGAACCAAGTACTTAAGGTCTAGTTTAAAATTGCCCCCCCATCCCTTCCACTATCATGTATTGGGTCAAGTTGCATCATATTTTTTGCCATCAGTTTTAGCATCCATAAAATGAAAGGGAATGATGAAGTTACCACCACCTCCTTCATGGTTCACATGCTGTAAGTTTTTAGATTCACTCCTTAAATCAGTCAAGTATCAAATAAGTGTGCATGTGTGCACATGAGGCAGGGAACCTAGTTGTGGAGTACAAGACAAAGTTGTGATTAGAAGCGTTCATTGCATAGGCTAGCTACTTGATAGAGATTTGTCATAGTACCTGTGACTTAATCTCTTTGGGCTCTTTCTTATCTTCTCTAATTTTAGTATAATAGAAGCTTCTAATAGGGTAGGTTTAGGATTAAAACTGATAATGCATGAAAAGCACTCAGACATAATCAGTGTTCAGTAAATTTAACTATTATTTTTTATTAGTGCATAACCGACAAATATGAAATAATATCAGGTAAGTAAGATAGTGCATAACTATCTCCTAAACTGCACCTTTAATTGTAAATGCTGCAGAAAGTCAGAAGCTGTAAAGATCATACTTGCCTTAATTTTATTGACTGCCCACTCAGATCTTCTGAATGAGTGAGTGAAGGAACATTTGCCGGGATAATCTATCTAGAAGTGTGTTAAACTGGTTATAGTATCCTGGGTGTCTTTTAAAAGGATCACCTTCAATAAAGGCTGGCTAACTGTTTATTGAAGAACAGGGGAGTGGACAGGGAAAGAGAGAAAAAATGAGGTGTTGTCAAGTGGGCTGCCGGTGCCAGCAACTGGTTATTGGGTCAAATCTTCTGAACAACTGTCAGAGTATCTATCCTAGAGATAAAAGGGGGCCTATTTATAGACCCCATTGGTCCAGTCACAGGTGATCCCATATACTTACCAGGGCTACACTTACGGATGGCCCATGTGGGAGTGCCAGGCAGGTTCCTGGGGGGGTCTGCAGTATCAGAGAAGTCCCAGAACAGGAAGCAAGAGACACAGTGCGGCCCTGAGGTGAGATGTGATCAGCAGGAAGTGAGTTAAAGTCTGGGCAGAATTGGGTATGGTAGCCATCGTCGGAATCAGAAGTCAGTAGGAGAGGAAGGAAGCACCCAATTGGAAGCACCCAATTCAGCAGTCAAACACAGCCCATTCAGAGACAGCAGCAAGCCAGGCAGCCAAGGGCCGTCTCAAAGCCACATCAGATGAGAAGTGGAGAAGGTAGTATCACAGGAACAGGAAGAGCCAGGGTGCACTGGACACTCACTCTATGCCATTCCTCCATGTAAGTGCTCTGCATTCACCATCTCACCTTCTCAACAGCAGAGAGCCTGAGCTTTCAGGACCTAGAGTTATGAAGAAGATGCTGGAAGTAGATCATGTCCCAGAACTGGGGTGCAATTTAGGGTTGTAGAGTTTGTTGGCTCTCTGGGGCTGTTCACATCTCTGTTCTGCTGGAGCTGTTTAAAATGGAGAAGACTCAGAGGAGAAAGATCACTGTCTTCCAATATTTGAAGCACTGTCATCCATTAGGATTACATTTTAATTCATGCTTCACAGGATGCCCTTGTCTCTGACTAGTTCCATTTTCCAACAAGCCACAGTTTTAAGTCTCACGTATTGATAGCTCTAAACCAGCTTGGGAGTGCAAACTCAAGAATTTATTCATCACATGAGGAATAACATTTCAAGACAGTGCAGTCATCGGTAATGCCTGTTTCAAACACACACACACACACACATACATGCACAATGGATCTGCCGTTGGCCATTGGGAAAGCCACCTTGCCCTCTCCTGCAGTTGACTGAGATTCAGGACTATTCAGTTTTTAGAGATACTGAGAATATGTTGGGATTACAGTATCTCTACAATTAAAGTACGATTAAAGTTTCACCAATTTTAGCTCTGGAGAATGAAGTTATGCTCATCTTATACACATGCATTGTTTAACTTTTATGCACACACATTTTAAGTAACACATTTGTTATAAAAGTAGGAGTCCACCTCAAGCTATCAGATGTATATAAAGTATTTTGCAGTAGATTACAATAAAAGGTACTGATGTAAAATATGTTTATAAAATGGAAAATAGGTAAACAAACATCATACATATAACGCAAAAATTACATTCCAAAAATCTAAATTAGTATAACTGTTAAGCTTCCTAGCATTGAGTGCAAAATATGGCAAAAACAACCATAGTTTTTTTTCAAGTTTTACTTTAACTTCATTTTCCAAACTCTTTACTCCCTTTTGGCTGAGTCTGGTCAGTGGGTTTTGATGTTGTTGCTTAAGATGGAAAGGGCTGCCTGCGTGGTGTGAAATGGGGAAACACAAAAGGCCCGTGTGACCCAACATCTCTGTCCTGTAAATAAACTGCAAAGTTTGAATTTTCCATCAGTAGGGAGGGCTAACAATGGTATATTTAGGTGGATTTTAAACCAAACAAATCACCCTCTTTAGAGAGTGGATTAGTGCACTGATGTCAAATAGAAGAGCAGTCTCTAGTTTCCTGCCACACAGCTCTGTCCTCGATCAAGTCCCAGTGAATATTTCCGTGTTTGAGTCCGGTAAGGACATTGGATGCACTTGAATTGGATTTGCAAGTCTAGAAAGAGCAATGAACACTGTATATGATCGTTTTGGAGTCCTAAAATTTCTCCATGTGTTGCAATAATAAAAAGAATTTTGAAAGTTAAAATTTGTTAAGAATAAATATGAATTTCTAGGAACTTGGCTTGGTAATCACTTAGGTATATCTCAAACCCTGAAATACTGTTGTTTGATTCTAAAGGGGGACGGGCCTCAGTAGACAGTGGAGTTGGGTTCAGGAGGCCTCACTCCCAGACACTGCCCTGCGGCTGCTGCTCACCTTCCCCGCACGTGTGTGCGCAGCGCCCTCCAGCAGCCATGCTGGCCCACTGTTCCCCGTCTGCACTGCTGCCGCCCGGTCCAGGCCACCAGCATTTCTCTCCTGGGCCATTGCAACAGCCCAAGGAAGGGCTCTCGTCTCCAAGATCACCGCCCCTAAGGTTTATTCTCCACCAATAAACCAGAATAAACTTTTAAAATGTAAAATGAACTTTTACTATGTAAAATGTAAAAAGTAGTTGTATCGTGTTTCTTCTTAAAACTCTTCCAACATTAGATTTTTTTTAAAATGCTGAGACTGTCTCTCAAAGCCAGGTTATCAGGCCTTGTGTGCACCTCCACGTCCCCCTCAGTCACCCCCTCACCCCCTTGGCCACTGTGCTGCAGCCCCACTGGCCTCTTTCTTTCCTGCAAATGGGCCACGCTGGGTTCTGGCTCCAGGTCTTTGATTTCGCTGGTCTTTGTCTAGAACAACTTCTTTCAAATCTTTACATGACCAGCTTAAGCTTATCATGTATTTCTTTTGTGTTCATGAAGCAACTGTGCTGTTTTTATATGTTAGTGATTTGCTTTTATTCTGTCTGTCTGTATTTGCTCCCCCATTTTAGAATTTAAACTGCTACCTCGCATAAACTCTATGAGAGGTAGCAGTTTGTATGCAAATGGATTCCCTCCTGAATCCATTTAGATAGAACAATGTTGAGTCCAGAGTGGGGATTCAATCTGTATTTGTAGGAAGAAAGAAAGGGCGGGAGGGAGGGAGGGAGGGAGGAAAGGTAAATGGTAAGTGCCTGTGAAAAATGTCTTTAGAACTGGCTAGGTGCCTGATTTCATAAGAACAATAATTCTATGATACCAAATTTGTAATCATAAAGGTGTACCCACTCTTCAAACACCAAGAAGAATAGAGAATTGAGCTACTTATTATCTTTTATAGAGTAGAACATAAGTTGTCTCCAAACAAGGTATTTTTTAGATATAATTTGGCATTCAGAGCTAAAGTCCAATTAATCAATTCACTAGTAATGAGACTTAAATTTTCACTATAAGCGTGAAATTAAAGATCATTACAAACAATAATACAAAGAAAAAGTAAAACTCTAGTGGGCTACTTCTTTGTCTCCCCATAAATAATTAAGCAAATACATATATAAATACATTTTCTGCACACCACTGGTGTATAAGGGTGTTACTATTTTGTTTTGTTAAGTGGCAGCAGATTTAGTCTTAAAATAGGACCTTCCTTCAGAAAGAAGGCTAGGAATTAGTAGGAGTTTTAAAAAAAGAGGAGACGGAATTGACATTTTCATAGAGGAAATGGGGGAAACCCTTGTTCTCCCATTAAAAATGGGATTCTAGTGGCTTGCTGCTCTGAGGGCGGATGTTCTGTATCTCATTATGTCTTCTCAGCTTGAGGGAAAAGTAGTGATCTTAGCTTAGCTTCAGGTGTCAATAATGGTATGGTATGGTCTTCAACCTGCGTGCCTGGAATATTCCTAGTCATCACATGGTCCCTCATTTGTCAAGCCTTGCTGGCCATGCAGATAGGAAACAAATGGCTTTAATTGTTCGGGATATTATAGCTTTTATTGTCTCTATAAAGATCTTTGCCATCAATTATCCAAATTCTGTGCTCCCCTAAGTTCCTCATTTGCCTAGTATTCCTTTCCCTTGGATGAGAAGCATCTGTGGTTACTTTCCTTCTCACCCACGCCTTACACATCTTGAAATGCAGAAGCCTGATATGGGAGGAGAAGCTTCTTGTTCCTGTGCTACTCGGTGCCCAGGCCTGTGCTTATTTACTTATCAATTCAACAAATACTTACTGCGTTTCTACTAAGTGCTAATGATATGACACTGGTCCAGATAGAAACTGTCCCCTATATGAAGCTGATAGTCCACTGGGGAAGACAGACATTGACCTAATAACCAGCCATGTGAGGAGCATTAGGAAAAAGAAAATAGAGGCTGGCATGTCATGACTTAATTCCCTCTGAGGAAGTGATGTTTAAGTTGCAATCGGAAGGTTGAGGAAGCATTACCCACATGAAAAGCATAAAGTGTGTGGGATGGGTGAGGCCTAGTTGATTTAAGGCCTAGTGGAAAAAAGGGGGGCACCTTCCAAGGCACTAGAAGAGAGAAGAGGACAGGACAGAAAGGCCCGAGGTGGGGGACCATGCCCAGGTCCTCCAGTTTGAGCAGTGGGAAGCTCTGGTGAGCTTTCTATAGCCGGGTGCTTTGATCAGATTTCCTTTTCGTGACAATGACTCCAGCTACTCTGTAGAGAACTTCCTGATGAGGACTTAAGGAGGGAGAAAGTGGGACCAATCCGAGGCTGTAGCCACACTCTGGGCAGGTGAAGATAGTGGCTCACGGAGCACTGGCAGCGGATCTGGAGATGAATGGAGAGAGAGCCTGAAAGAAACACTAAAAACAGATCACTTTGTGGGGAATGGTGAATCTGCTTTGAAGAACTAGGTGGTGGCTGACCACTGACGTGAGACCTTCAATGTAGAAGTCCTATAGTCAAGAACCCAATGCCTAAACAAACGAGTCCAGACTTCTTATTCTGTTTGTGCTGTTTCCTCAGCACCATTGAAAATATTTTGTCATAGGGGTATGTCCTGTAAATTGTAGGGTGATTAGCAGCAACCCTGGCCTCTACCAACTAGAAGCCAGAAGCAACACACTTCATCCAAGCTGTGACAATCAAAAATGTCTCCAGATGCTGCCAAATGTCTCCTGGGGACAGTTACCTGTGCTGACTCCACCTTACCTATGCAACTTCACACCACTCCTTCCCCAAAATACTTTCACCCTGGACCATCACATTCTTCTCCTCACTGTGTCCTACATGTGCTGAAAGAAAGTAGAAATTTTGCTTAATAATTTTTTCTATGTCATACAAATCTAGACTGAAAACTATAAGAGGGGTGGGGGTGGAAGACTGGTTTAATAAAGGAGGAAGAATTAGTCTAGAACATAAGGCATGGTCCATGGACATGGGCAGTGGTGTCAGGACATGGGCAGTGGTGTCTATAGGAAGGGGGTGCTGGGTGGAGGATGGCAAAGGGGAAAATATTGGAACAACTGTAATATTTGTTATGGGACAACTGAAATATTTGTTTATGCATAATAGCATAAACAAATGTTTAAAAAATAAAATCTACAAAAATTTGAGTAAAAAAAAATCTGGATTTTCTTAGCATCCTAATTCACTAACTACGTGACCTTAAACAAGTTACTTATAGTTTTTCATTTTTAAAACAAAGATAATATCAGTGTCTCCTCGTTAGGTCATTCCAAAGATTATCACAGTCAAGTGAAGGACATTTTAAGTTCTCAATTCACTTTAGTTACTATAAACCTATGCTTATTCCAGCCATCACGTCTTTGCCCACGCTGTGCCCACAGCCTGCGACGACACCCATCTCCACTCATTCATCCCACTCAAACTCGACTTATCTTTTAAACCCTCACTGACATTTTCTCCCCATGGAAGACTTCTACCAGTTATTATAATACATACTGATTAGTGCTATTTTCAAATTTCAGTAGCACTTAAAGCTTCTACTCCATACTTTAGGACTTTACCCATAGTAAAACAGCTTCCATTTGTTCATTCCATGCAAGTTTTCAAACCTCCTAAGAGCCTATAAATTCCATGATTGTATAGGGATGATATTCTCACATGGAAAACAATACAGGATGAGTGGAAGCCAGTGGCCTGACATTGCCCATATGTGTGACGAACGCCAATTTCTAATTACAGCCAAGTAGCCATAGGGCCATCCACCGTAGAAGTAACCAGGTGGATGTGATCAACTTATTCCTTCTGATCTTTTTTTATGCAGATGGATGCCAATCCATATAAAATATAAATGAATCCCCAGCAAGAGTGAGCTCGTCTAAGGAACTGACATTTTCTCCTGCGTTTGACAAGAGTGAGAGTTCCGGGCTCCAAGGCGCACAAGTGGCACTGTGCCACACACCTTCACAGGAGGCGCTGGCTGCGAGCTGGGATCTCACTGGCTTTGAACTCAGCACGAACTCAGCTCTCAGATTCACTGCAGAACCTGAAACTGTGAAATTAACCATCTATTCTTTGACCTTGACTTTGCTAAGGCACAGAAATAGATTTAAATGAAATAGGAGTCTTGACCATTGTAACCATCTCAATCATGAGACTGAGAATTAGAAAATGTGGCTCCTATTGCTACCTTAGTCGGAAGGCTGGTGATATCTTTGTTGTTAACTAAACTCACTGACAGTTGGTGTTCAGTACATATTTATTGAAACAGATTCTCCAACTTCCCTCTGAGTGGCTTTGAACAAGGCACTTGTCTCTCTAGCTATACTTTTTCTATTTGTGATATGAAAAGTTGAGTTAACGTTAAGGGGTTTCAAACTAAGTGTCCAGCATTTCACAGAGGTGTCCGAGGTCCACCTTGGGGACCCAGGACTGGTCAGGAGATATTAAGTGACCAAAACTCTGAACTTGCCATTCTCACCTCAGTCAGAGCATCAGCTGTTTGTTGTTTTTGCTGTTGTTGCTCTTTTGTTGTTTTGTGCTCTGAATAAAGGAGTCAGCTTCTTAATATAAATAAAAAAAGTTAAAATTACTGCCCTAGACAATCTTTAAGGTTCTTCCAACTGTGTTATGTGATCTATGATCTTCATTAGGGATAAACAACAGCAGATGAGGGGGAAAAGTACTTAAAGAGGGACCTGCAAAGAGTTTAAAAATAACTGGGGAAATTTAAAGGTTATGATAGAATAAGGAAATTAGCCAACTCCTTTCCTTAAATAATTTAAAATGTTGGCTGGTCCTGGCTGATGTGGCTCAGTGGATTGAGTGACAGCCTGTGAACCAATGAGTCACTAGTTCTATTCCCAGGCAGGGCACATACCTGGGTTGCTGGCCAGGTTCTCAGTGGAGGGCACTCAAGAGGCAACAACACATTGATGTTTCTCTGCCTCTTTTCCCTCTCTTTCTCTAAAAAGAAATAAATAAAATCTTTTTTAAAATATTGGCTAGAAACTTTGTAAATAGACATTCTGGGGGAGCAAGATCAATTTTGTTCCATGAAACATTAGTACCACACGAGTATAGTTCTGTATTGGACACTTTATGGAAAATACTTGTAACTCAGACAAAGTTCTTGCCCTCAGGATGCTCACCATCCAATATGGGAGAGAAGGCATCTAAAATAGGTAATTGGGGTAAAATTATAAATGTTGTAGAAGACAGGCAGAGAAAGTGCAGAGGTGTGCTCTGAGAGATCCAAGAAAAGAAAGCAATTTTGATGGAAAAGACCCCCGCAAAAGTTTACTGACCAGGTGGCTTTTGAGTTGAACTTTGAAGTATAGAAGAAATCTGGAAACAGGAACGTGGAGAAAAAGTCATTCAGTTGAGAAAATATGATGAATCCATCACTTGAGGAGAGAAATAGTTGACAGTATCCAGAACACAGCAGAAAGAAATTTTGTCAGAGGTCGGTCCTCATTTGTGCTCCTCACCAAATATTTCTAGTTCTGTGTCTGGGCACCAAGAAGAGGTGTTCTCCCTCGTCCCCTTAAAATTAGAGGTTACCATGACACTTGCTTCGAATACAGATTTGAGTGGAAACAAGATTAACTCTATTTCATGTTTCTGCCTTGGGGTAGTGGGGTGTGGAGCTGGAGCCTCCTCAGACTGCCTCCCAGCCAGTGATGCAGAGCTAAGTTCCCTCAGCTGACCCTTGATGGACACAAGCCTTTGTTGATTAAAGGCACTGAAATTTCGGGGTTGGTTGTTTTTGCAGCATGAGAGGAGGAATTGGAAGCGGCCCCCATGATTCCCACCCCCTCGTATTCACAACTTTGTGTCATCTCCTCCCCTCGAGTCATGACCTGCCTCTAAGCAATAGAATACAGCAAAACTGGTGGGGAAAACATCACTCCTGTGATTACATTTGGTGATGTGAGACTCCATCTTAACATATTCTCCCTCTGGCTTGGAGGAAGGGGGCTTCCATGGTATGAAAAGGCCAGGTGGCAAGGAGCTGGGGTGGGCCTTTAGAAGCTCAGAGTGACCTCAGGCTGATAGCCACAAGAAAGATGGGCCCCCTTTATCCACCTGCAACTACAAAGGATTGAATTCTTCCCCCCACCACATGAGCTTAGAAGATACCCCCAAGTTCCCGAAAGGGTAGCAGCCTGGCCTGCACCTAAATTGTCACCTTGGAGACCCTGAGCAGAGGGCTCAGTTAATCTATGTCCAGATTCCTGACCTACAGAAGCTGAGAGAGAGAATAAACACACATTCTTTTCAGCGATCAAGCTTGTGGTGATTTGTTACTCAGCAGTAGAAAGCTAAGGCACACGACCTAAACTAGCCTCTCCTGATTAACACAGAATGGTCACATCTAAGTCAAGACAAGTATCTGAGACCTCAGGCCAAGATGGAGTCATAGGTAGACACACTGTGCCTTCTCGCACAACCAAAATAAGGACAACAAAAATTCAGAAACAAAAAACAATCAGTGCTGACAGAAAATTGAACACTATGGAAGTCCAACAACTAAGGACTTAAAGCAGACACATTCATCCAGACCAGTAGGAAGGGCAGAATCAGGTGGCTGGGCAGAGAGGGGTTGGGGCAAAAAAAAAAGCATCAGCTGGCGAGCCCGAACATACTCACAAGGTGGCAGTGGGTAGACCCTGTGAGGCAGGGGATAGCAGAGGGGTTGGAGGGGTGCGGTGCACAAGGCGGCTGGCAGACCAGGCAGGCCCACATTCACGTGCAGATAACCAGGAGAAACGAGGGGGTGAGACAGACTGCGCAACCCAGGGTCCCAGCTCAGGGAAATAAAGCCTCAAAATACTGATTGAAAACACTCCTGGGGGTTGAGGTGCCGGGAAAGACTCTCATCCTCACAGGAGAGTTTGTTGGAGAGACCCATGAAGTCCTAGAATGCACACAAGCCCATCCATATGGGAACCAGGACCAGAAGGTCCCAGTGTGCTTGGGGGAAGCAGTAGAAGGGACCAAAATTGAAGAGAGAGCGGAGCAAGCACCATTGTTCCCTCTCGGACCCCCACCCCCACATACAGCATGACAACCCAGCAACTGGGTGGCCCCACCCTGGTAAACACCTAAGGTCCCACTCCTCACTACATAACAGGCATAACAAGATAAAAAAGGCCCAAACAAAAGAACAGATTGAAGCTCCAGAATATAACTAAGCAACGAAGTGATAGCCAACCTATCAGATGCACAGTTCAAAACACTGATAATCAGGATGCTCACAGGATTGGTTGAATTTGCTCACAAGTTAGATGAAAAAAAACAAAGGCTATGCTAAGTGAAATGAAGGAAAATGCACAGGGAACCAATAGTGATGGGAAGAAAACTGGGACCCAAATCAATGGTGCAAACCAGAAGAAAGAAACAATCAAAGAGAAAAGAATGAAGAAACAAGAATTCCAAAAAAAAAATGAGGAGAGGCTTAGAAACTTCCAAGACATCTTTAAACCTTCCAACATCTGAATCGTAGGGGTACCAGAAAAAGAAATAAAAAAGCAACAAGTGGAAAAGTTATTTGAACAAATAATAAAGAATTTCCCCAATCTAGCAATGGAAATAGACTTCCAGGAAGTCCAGAAAGCTCAGAGAATCCCAAAGAAGGTGGACCCAAAAAGGAACACACCAAGGCATATTATAATTACATTAGCCAAGATTAAAATGAAGGAGAGAATCCTAGAAGCAGCAAGAGAAAAGGAGACAGTTACCTACAAAGGAGTTCTCATCAGACTGTCAGCTGATTTCTCAAGAGACTTTGCAGGCAAGAAGGGACTGGAAAGAAGTATTCCAAGTCATGAGAGGCAAGGACCTACATCCAAGATTACTCTATCCAGCAAAGCTTTCATTTAGAATGGAAGGGCAGATAAAGTGCTTCTCAGATAAGGTCAAATTAAAGGAGTTCATCATTACCAAGCCCTTATTATATGAAATGTTAAAGGACTTATCTAAGAAAAAGGAGATGAAAATACAAACAGTAAAATGGCAACAAACTCACAGTTATTAACAACCACACCAAAACAAAAGCAAACAACTGGAACAGGAACAGAACCACAGAAATGGAGATCACTTGGAGGGTTAGCAACAGGGGAGTGGGAGGAAGAGAAGGGGGGAGAAGGTACAGAGAATAAGTAGCATAGATGATGGGGAGAAAATGGACAGGGGAGGGCAAGCATAGTATGGGAAATGTAGAAGCTAAAGAACTTATGACACATGGACATGAACTAAAAGGGGGGATGTGGATGGGAGGGGTGTGCAGGGTGGAGGGGAATGAAAGGGGAAAATGGGACAACTGTAATAGCATAATGAATAAAATGTATTTTTTAAAAAAGTATCTGAGACCTCTCCTCAGGGGGTCCTCAGTGCCCACTGAGTCAGAGCTGCTCTGTGGACGACAAGAGCCCTTGCAGGTGCTTGAGCCGAGGGCCAGCTTGGTTGGAATGGAGCATTTAGAGGAATGATCCACACGCATAAGAATGAGAGGCTAAATTTGAAAAAAGATGGCCATTTATACATTTTTTGATATGTAGGAATCAATTAAATAAAGACTACCAAGTTCTCTTATCAAATTATTCACATCCAGAAAGTAATCTGTTCACAGGAATAATACTAGCATTCTTTCCAGTATCAAACACCACGCCACTTCTACCTGTAGTTCTATGTTAGCATGATTAAAATACCTCAAGTCAGCCCCTGGAGTTAAAATGGCAAATGTACCCAGTTGCACGCCCCCATCTTGTCACCAGGACCCTGGTCCATTTGTTAACAGGCTCTGCTTTTTTGCCGGGAATTGCGTTTTCAGCCCAAAGTAAATTGTCTTTCTTTTTTTTATTTCTTTTTTTATTTAATTATTTTTCAAGTACAGTTTTCTGTCTATTACTCCCATCCCACCCCACTCCCCCATGCTCCCCCCTCCCTCCCATTTCCACCCTTCCCAGTTGTTGTCCATGTATCCTCTATATAGGTTCCTCTAAATCCCTCCCCTCTTTCCCCTGAAATTCTCTCCTCTCTCCCCTCTGGTCACTGTCAGCCTGTTTTCTATTTCAGTGCCTTTGGTTATATTCTGCTTGCTTGTTTGTCTTGTTGTTTAGCTTCCTGTTAAAGGTGAGATCATATGGTATTTGTCCTTCAACATATGGCTTATTTCACTCAGCATAATGCTTTCCAGTTCCATCCATGCTGTTGCAAAAGGTAGGAGCTCCTTCTTTCTTTCTGCTGCATAGAATTCCATTGTGTATATGTACCATAGTTTTTTGATCCATTCATTTACTGACAGGCACCTAGGTTGATTCCAACTCTTGGATACTTTAAATTGTGCTGCTATGAACATTGGGCTGCATAGGTTCTTTTGGATTGTTGTTTCAGGGTTCTTAGGATACAATCCTAGCAGTGGAATTTCTGGGTCAAAAGGCAGGTCCAATTTTAGTTTTCTGAGAAAATTTCATACTGTTTTCCATAATGGTTGTAACAGTTTGCAATCCCACCAACAGTGGACCAGAGTCCCCTTTTCCCCACACCCTCTCCAACATTTGTTGTTTATTGCTCTGTTTATGCTAGCCATTCTCACCAGTGTAAAGTGGTATCTCATTGTGGTTTTAATTTGCATCTCTCTGATAGCAAGCGACATTGAGCATCTCTTCATGTGTCTCTGGATCCTCTGTATGTCCTCCTTGCAGAAGTGTCTGTTCAAGTCCTTTCCCCATTTTTTAATTGGGTTAGTTGTCTTCTTAGAGTGAAGTCGTGTGAGTTCTCTGTATATTTTGGAGATTAAACTTTTGTCTGAGGTATCATTGGCAAATATGTTTTCCCATACAGTTGGTTGTCTTTTTTATTTTAATGCTGTTTTCTTTAGCCAGAAGCTTTTTATTTTGATGAGATCCCATTTGTTTATTCTTTCCTTTATAGTCCTTGCTCTAGGGGACATATCAGTAAAAATGTTGCTGCGTGAAATATTTGATATTTTCCTGCCAATGTTCTCCTCTAGAACTTTAATGGTGTCATGGCTTATATTTAAGTCTTTTATCCACCTTGAATTTATTTTGGTGTATGGTGTAAGTTGGTGTTCGAGTTTTTTTTTTTTTTTTTTTGCATGTAGCTGTCCAGTTCTCCCAACACCATTTGTTGAAGAGGCTATCTTTACCCCATTTTATGTTACTGCCCCCTTTGTCAAATATTAATTGACTATAGAGAGTTGGGTTTATTTCTGGGTTCTCTGTTCTGTTCCATTGGTCTATGTGCCTGTTTTTATGCCAGTGCCAGGCTGTTTTGATTACGGTGGCCTTGTCTTTCATCTACACCAAAATGTGAAGCGTGTACCAAATGGTTTGTTTTATTTACCACTCTTTCTGGCAGGGAGATAGGTTTAGGAGGGCTTCAATTCACTTTCTGGTGTCATGTGGGCACCCTAGGAAACTGTACCGCAGCGTTTTACTTGCCACACTCTCGTGCTCATGGGGACGAAACTACCTGGCTTGTATGAATCTCAATACAGCAAGTACTTTCACAGGGGTAGCCAAACCAGCACCGGAGAATTTCTCTTCTGCTGGTGAAATGCCCTTTCAAGATCAGCTGCTGATCTTGACTTTTCCAGACTTAGTGGTCACTCTTCCCTACCAATTATTAGAGTGGACATACATTGTCCTAGAGCCCATTGTTTGTTCCTTCTATTTCATATTCTTTTTCTAGCAAGTCCTCCTCAACCTGCTTCTAGTCTGTATGGTTTGTGTAGGACATCATCACTAACTTGAGGGTGACTGGGGTCCAAAGTGAAAAATACCCCCTTCTCTGAGCCAGCTTACACCGGCTAAGCAGACAGATTCTCAGGCCCTTTGAAGAAGTTACTGAAATAAAATAAAATATAAAATAAAATAAAATAGTAAAATAAAATAAAACAAAATAAAATAAAACATAAAATAAAATAAACAGAAACTCCTGCTCCTCACTCTACTTAAACATAAAAGAATGTGAACTCCGAGGTGGTGCGATCATACTGCTACTATACAAATCCACACAAGTTGTTAGTAGAGGGAAGACAGCAGGTCACCGAGTCCCAGTGCCAGTGCTCTAGCCTTTACTCCAGCAGAGCCTGAAGTTAGGGGCACTGCACATTCAGCTTCATCTGAGCCAACACGTGCTCTTCTCCCATGATCAATCACAAGCTGGGTGTCCTTATACTTGTCACTAAGCCAATACAACATCCCACGGATCTCCAGAAGTCCATTTTTTAGCACAATCTTTTTTTCTCATGTCCCAAGTGATTTTTGCCCATATGAGGAAGGCACACTGGGTGCTTACCCCTTCTGTTAGTGAGCTTCGTTTTTGCCCACAGTTGTTTCAGAATTGTGAGCATCAGCTCTCTCCCTCCCTTAATGAAATGTCTACTCACCTTTGCTCCCTCTATTCTCCTAACCCTTCTCTTCAAATGCGCATGCATCCAATCTTGTAATTCTCCAAAGAGAATAACTCACTCAGACAATAGGTAATCACAGAAGTTGATGGTGTATTGCCAAAGTCAGCCTCAGAATGGTTAATTCACAGACCATACATAGATGCATTCTAGGATGATACAGGTTGAAGACTTGCATATTGTACTCTGTTTCATTGAATGGAATTACAAAATTGCTATCAGATCACTTTGTGCTCTATTAGCAGAATCTCAAGGGAGAAAGAAAGCAACAATAGCAAAAATTCACCTTATTCGTTGGTACTTCACTAACAGGGAACTAACCAGTTAGACACAAGAGTTTAGCTCAGTGAATCATCTTTCTATCATCTATCTGTCATCACTGTGTGAGTGTGTGTGTTCGTGTGTCAATGGTGGGAGGAGATGCTGTAGAAAAAGGTTCTGAGCTGTTTATCTGAAAAGCCACACCATTTCATTCCTTTATTTCTCACAGAGAATCCCCACACACACATGCACATGTACATATATGCACACATGTACAAATAGCTGACAATGCCAGGTCCTTAATTTTCCAGCTTCCTTTGCTAAAGCAAAGTTTATCTAGCTAATCCTGTTCACTAGGGCCTGAGGAGAACTGGGGACTCATAGATATACTTCCTCCCTCCTCTCACAGGCAGAAGGTGACTGAAGAGACACTGTCCCTTTTCTGCATGAGGCCTGGAGCTGCACAGCCTCCTGGGCAGTCCTGGCATGGCTGATCTGGAGGGGAAAGCCACCATCCAGGAGGCGAAGGGAGGAGGACAAGGCCTGGCCATGACACTGATGGCCCCACAGGGTGCTATGGGACTAATGTGGCTCTAGGCATTGTATGGGAAGTAATAAATATCTCCTCTATTTAGGCCATGTTTGGACAGTCCGTTCTCTGTGGCTTCAAGGGCCCTGGCTGATGGAGAAGTAATATGATGAAGTTAACGTGACCTCCAGGAAGACTGAGAGACAAATCTGGAAGGCAAAAAGAAATATTATATTTAGGGGGAAAAGTACATCCACAAAGTTAGGCCAACTATGGAGGAAACATAAACATATGGTAAATGGATTTAATGCAAAGTGCTATGAAGAAAGCAAGCAAGGATATTCATAGACAAACTAGATTTGGAATGACATCATTGGGAATTCAGTCCCATGTTTTCCAGTTACTATGGGTATTGGAGAAGCCACATAAGCACTTTGGAATCACCTACAGTAGGTCCTCATTCAAGGTCATGTATAGGTTCTGCAACTTTAAGCAAAATGGTGTATACCCAAACCAATTTTATTATAGGTTAATTGATATAAACAAATGTCAAGTTCCTCCAGCACCTCATCAATGTTATAACAAAACCATGTTGAATAAAATGACTGTATTTGAG
This sequence comes from Sturnira hondurensis, assembly GCF_014824575.4. Lineage (NCBI taxonomy): Eukaryota > Metazoa > Chordata > Mammalia > Chiroptera > Phyllostomidae > Sturnira > Sturnira hondurensis. The sequence goes on along the minus strand of NW_028076783.1, from coordinate 4,460,442 downwards.
GCCCTGCTGTATTTAATTTTTAAAACAGAGAGAATAACAGCAACATTACCTCCCATTATTTTGTTGATGTTGTATCAGTGTTGGTGGTGGCGGCAGTGGTGGTGATGGGGTGTGCGTGTGTGCATGCATGCGCACACATGTGAGTGTGTGAAAAAAAGTAAACAATACAAGTGAAAACATTTTGTAAATGGTGAATCTAAAATAAATGTCAGAGTTGATGAGCAGCCAGAGGTGTTGCCTGCACTACATTCTCCTCATCCTCACCCATGTGATAGGGAGAATTGTTACTCTGCCCAGACAGGAGGGGCCTGCATGCCCCTCCTGTAGCTGCTGAGGGTGTTGGCTGACAATAGCACATAGCTGTCCCCTTCCCTGAAGCACTGGCCCTTCCTGACCAGGTCTGCCGTAGCAGGGCAGTCATGGATGGCCTTACTCTGCAGGTGGTCTATGGCCCATGACTGCTTGATAAGGGATGTCCAAAGGATGGCCTTACTCTGTGGTATGATTCACACTCCAGTGCTCCCCAATGGGACCAAGTTGAAATGAGGCCTCAGCTGAACACCATGTGCTTCCCGGCTACTTCCACTTCTCTGCCCTGCTTCCCTCACTCCTGTGCAGCATTTTGCCGGAAGCATGCCCTCCATACATTGTGTCACAGGATGCTCCATCACGGGCTCTGCTTTTAGGAACTTTTTTCTTAGACATCTTGTCAATACACACAGAGACAGAATCCAGATGTTAGGGAGGCCTATCCACCTCCAGATAGTTTCTAAAAATGATAGAACAAAATATGTGCAAAGGTATTTATTTAAAGTTAGGAAAATAATAACAGAAATAAAGATATTAATATAATCATCAAACACTGAATGAAGGAAAGAAGATAATAATAAGAGAGAATAATAATGGAACAAATAAATGTTCAGTTCTTATTTAATGGAGTAAAAGAATATTGCCTAGAGTTGATAGATCAGGAAATGGTGTGCAGGCATATTATTTAGATATATGGTGTATCTTCAGAAAAAAATGGGTAGACATAAGATTCAGAACTGCAAATCCACACACAGTGAAGCTGAGAAATCCCACCTCCCAGATCACTCACAGCGTCCCAGCCTGCCCTGAGGGAGTCCTACCCTGAAACACGCACCTGAACTTCTCCAGGCCTTGCTCAATGCTTTTATCTCCAGCAAGGGGGGGAATTATTTCTTGAGATGTAATAATAAAAAGAGAACGAGTCTTAAAACAGCTCGCATACACCCAAATGTCAGTATATAAATGCAATACTTTCTTGTGTTTGAATTTTAAAGAATTTTTATTGAATTTATTGGGGGGAGATTGGTTAATAAATTTGTATGGGTTTCAGGTAAAATTCTATAATACATCATCTGTGTATTTCACCACCCAAAGTCAAGTCTCCTTCCATCACATTTATCCACCCTGTACTCTCTTGTACCTCCCCCCACCCCCCTTCCTCTCTTGTAATCGCCACACTGTTGTCTGTGTTGAGTGTTTTCTTATCTTAGTCCCTTTACTGTTTGAATTTATAAAATAAAAGTGAGTATTCTACTTGATGAATTGAATGCTTTGCTATTCTCTATTACTCAGTGATTTCCTGGCTCTTCAGATCTGTTACAAAGCCATGGTAAGCTTCATATACACTACTAAGTGGTCTCCTGTAAACATCAAGCAATGCCCCTAAAATGTTTTAATCACCATTTGTTGATAATGCTGGGTGTAGATGATGTGAATCGTCCAATTAGCACCTGTGAATACGTTTAAAAAGAAAATGGTGTGCCTAATTAAATCCTACTAAAAGGTTTTGTTGTTGCTGTAGTTGTTTTTGCTTTAGGAAGAACTGCAAAAAGTGCCCACAAGAAATAAATCTTATCTTTCATAGTGTGCATTCATTTTCATTCTTCTCTAGCTGAGATGCCATAAAAATCATCCAGCTCAACATTAGAAATTGAAAATGAATCTTGGAGTGTGATAATGACTAAGAATAAGAAGAGACTATCCTGAAATCAGAGACATTCCTTGCATACAAACCAAAAGAAAAATAAATTATTTACTGCCTTATGAAGCCCCACTGCTGGCTTAGTTGATGTATTTCTTACTTTGCTCAGGGGAAAAAAGGAGTTACTGAATGTCTAGGCATCCCCCAGCCCCCTGCAAAATCCAGGTATGGCCTTCACCACCCCTGGAAGGAAGGCTCCAACTGTGGGGAGCCGGAGGTAACCTCGCAGAGCACATTTTGCACGTGGAACAGCAGAAACAACCCATCAGATTCAGACAGTCTGAGAGCATGGAGAAAGGTCCAAGATCTGACCCCATCTTCCAGCCTCTTCTCATCTCCTGTCACACTTCTCTCACTCAGTGGCTCCCAGCCACATGCACTCATTCTTGTCATCAAACACCACGCTGCTGACTTCTTTTTCAATAACTCTTCTTCAGCTTGGAGAATTCCTAAGTTCTCGGCATACACTGGCCACGTCTCAAATGTCATCTCCTCAGAGGCATCCAGTCTCCTCTCACATGTATTCTCTACCTCATCCCATCTTTTATGGCCTTCCCTGAGCTTTTGAAACATTCTTTAAGTTCAAGGAGAAGTTTTATTCTTTTAGCTCAGATAACACAATCCTGGGGCATAAAATAAGCGGTGGTGTGTATGTGCACCAGGGGTAGGGGGAAGATAGGGACCTGGATGCCAGTCCATCTTCTGCAGTGAAGAGGAGTGTGGCTCAGAGCAGGATTTCATTTATAAATTGGGGGCTCCGATGCTGAGACTCAAAACTATCTATGTCCAGAATGCTTACTGTCTACTTTGATATGACTTTACTAGTCCCCTGTCTTCATCAGTGTAGATTCACTATTCTAGAAAATTTTGCCCAGAAAAATAAAAGTTGCAAACAACTTTATTGTGAATTACAAGAACTTTCTGAAATATCAATCACTCTTTAATAGACTGTTTGTAGCCCAAGACTGTTTCAGTACCTTGCTTCAAAATCCTGGCCTTGCTGTGTCCATCAGTTTCAAACTATTATATCACGATCCTCATCTAATCCTAACAAGACCCCCACTGTTGCCCTGAAGGACCCACCTTAAACCAAACTTCAGAGTCTCAACAAATACCCCGACTGTTCTTCCCCCTCTGAAACGTGATCACAACTGTCTAGGTAGGTCGTGTTTTCTCTTTCCTCAGTGAGTGATGCACTCAGCTCTGACTTACCCACAGGTTGTTCAGGTGATATTGGGGGGAGTCTGCACTGGGCTGTGTGATTTAGACTAAACCTTTCCTGTCTTCAGGGTTTTATTTATAATTAAGGAGGTTGGGTTCAATAATCAGCAAGAGACCTTCCAGCTTTGATATCCTTTAAGGCTCTTTTGGAAGGCAATTCCCTTTCCACTTGGTGGTCTCTTTTCAAGCTGACAGCTTCTTAAAGAAAAAGACAATAGCCTCCTGTGGTTGGCAGAAAGTAGATTCAGGTCAGGTTCTTGGGGTGGCAGGGAGTTTAATGGCTGAGTTTTCAAAAGCCAGCTTTATACTTTTCCTTCTGCTTGTCACCTCCAGGAGACAGAAGGTGGCCATTGTTCACCTTTGTCTTTCTGCACAAAAGAAGACCTGAGTTGGAAGGTAAAAGAGGTGCTGCCTCCTTGGCCAAGAGCCACAGGCCGCCTGAATGGAGCTTCCTCCTGAGCATGCTTCTTCTCATCGCCACGGGGGAGACCTTTGGCTGCAGCCACAGCAGTTAGTAGCTAATTGTCTGTGTTGCTCTCTTGGCTGCACAAACAGATGCAAGGAGCCTCGTGAAGGTGAGAGCTGAATTGACCCCATGTCTCTCCAGACAATGCTAAGATGGATGATGAATGGGTATTTTGGAAGCATAAAAAACACAATGATTTATATTCATGATGGACTAATTCCAGAGAGACTTCTGAAATGGGCACATAGCGCAGTTCTTTGATCTTTCAGAGTGTGAACTGAGTAAAAAAATGATTTGAAAAGCCATTCCCTGTGAAGTCCAGTGACAAGAGGGCTGGGCTCTTTATAATTTGTTTTTAACCAAACTGCAGATTTGGAAGGTTGAAGGAAGGGCAAAATGACTACCAAAATGTGATTAAACTGTGGGGAAATTTTTTTAAAACTTGGAACTTGAAAATGCAAGTTACTATCATCATTGCTATTATTATTTTAAGTGTGAGATAACAAAATGTTTTTTCTTAATTATATTTTATATATTATGCAATTACAGTTGTCCCAATTTTCCCCCTCTGCCTGCCTCTACCCAATACCTCCCACTCCTTCAGGCAATCCCCACACCATTATTCATGTCCATGGGTCAGGCATATAAGTTCTTTGGCTACTCCATTTCCTATACTGTACTTTATATCCCTGTGACTATTCTGTAACTACCTATTTGTACTTTTTAATCCCCTCACCTTTTCACCCATTCTCTTCCAAGCCCCTCTTCCCACCTGGCAACCATTAAAATGTTCTCTGTATCCATGATTCTGTCTCTGTTCTTCTCGGTTGCTTAGTTTACTTTTTAGATTCAATTGTTGATAGATATGTATTTATTATCATTCTATTGTTCCTAGTTTTCATCTTCTTTCTCCTAAATTAGGCCCTTTAACATTTCATATAATAATGGTTTGGTGATGATGAACCCCTTCAGTTTTTCTTGTCTGGGAAGCTTTTTATCTGCCCTTCAATTCTGAATGATAGCTTTGCTAGATAGAGCAATATTGGCTGTAGGTTCCTGCTTTTCATGATTTTGAGTAATTCTTTCCAGTCCCTTCTAGTTTGCAAAGTTTCTTTTGAGAAATCAGCTGACAGTCTTATGGGAACTCCCCATAAGTAACTAACTGCTTTTCCCTTACTGCTTTTAAGATTCTCTTTTTATCTGTAACCTTTCTCATTTTAATTATGGCATATCTTGGAGTGGCCCTCTTTGCATTCCTCTTGTTTATAACTCTCTGTATTTCCTGGACTTGAATGACTATTTTCTTCACCAAATTAGGGAAGTTTCCTTTCATTATTTTTTTTTCAAATAGATTTCTAATTTCTTGCTCTTTCTTTTCTCCTTCTGGCACCTTTAAACTGCAAAAGCACTTGTTTAACTGTCTAATTCAATCATACTCGAATCTGGTTTGGAGGTAGGGAAACTTGGGTTCTTTGATACTAACATAACTTAATCCCAGATCCATAGCCCCACCATTATCCCCATTCCTTTTTTCTACTTTTCCCCATATCTCTTAAAATGTCCCCTTGGTAAGGCTCTAGAGTGACTGTTGGGTATTCTTACTTTACTCAGGTTTTGTCATAGGAGGAATCAAGTTATGCCTTTTTTTTCATCTATAAAATGAGGGTGTAAATGCTACACTTAGAGTCTTTCCAAATATTCCTGAAAAAATGGGTATGAGAAACCCTGACACAATGTCTTACACAGAGTTTCTCATTAAGTAACCCCCTCCTTTCTTTCTAACTTAAATAGAAGAGATCCAGGAATCCACTTCTTAGAGAAGAGCTTGACAGAGCTCCCTTGGCCAAATTTGTGATAATCAGCCTTAATACACTCAGCAAATGATCACACACCTTCACCTATTTATAAACAGTATGGGTGTTTTGAAAGAGGCAGGGCGGAACAGCACATCCAAATCAAATTGCGCGGTATGATTACCTTTTCTCCAACTCTGAAAAGAACAGAGTTTTCATTTAGCCTGTTTTTATTCATCCTGCATCTTGAGCATCATTGCAAATTAACACAGTTGACAATGGGATAGAATGCTCAGCCAAGCTTCTGCATAATCTCATTACATATCTCACAACAATTAAGTGCATTAAGTCCCTGCCTCAGAGGGGATGTTGGTAAAGTGGCTGACATTCAGCCACATCTTTCTGTGCTTCCTATTCTCATAAGGTTTCAGATAACTCTTCACTGTACCTGAAAGGGTTTGGAAATATTACCAGCAACATTGCCCTGGACTATTCTGTGTTAGTGACTTTCAAAATCCCATATATTTTTTCTTTTGCTTCTCTTTGCAGGTAGCAGGACGATGGTATAGTAGTTTGTAATTTGGTTTCAGGGATCAGAAAAACCTGGGCTCACATCTTGGCTTAACCACTTGTTAGCTCTCTGACATCTCTCTGTCTTTGCTTCTTCTGCTGTCATAAGAGAGCAGTAAAAGTTTCAAACCCCTGGGGTTGTCATGAAGTTTGATCAAATTAATTCAAGGACGGCACATAGCTCAGAGCCTGGAATGTAGTAAGTGCTCGAGAAACAGCAGCAGTATAAGTTTAACATTGGGGGCTTGTGGTATATCAATGGAGAAGGGGCTGCTAAACAGAAAACTTGAGCTCTGATCCTCACTGGTTTGCTGTTTGCCATTAGCTGTTTTGGCCTCTCGGTCTCAATTTACTTTTGCTGTACAAGATTGTTGTGAGAATAAACTGTGATAATAGATGTAAATATACATTGTAAACTATAAAAATGTACATGATTAATGCCATTACAAAGTTATCCTTGAAAGTTGTTTCTTCCAAGTCTATCAAAAGTCTAATTGCAAAATCACCTAAAAAGTACAAATTCTGTTCATCACTATAATTGTCATAGTCAAAGCTCTTTGATTACAAGAAACCAAAACCAAATTAAGCTGTTCATGTACAAGTAAAGTTTTTGAAGAGAATGAAATTAAGCTTATCAGGGGTAGGCACTCATTCATTAAACCTACTTTTATTGAAAACTTACTCTGTTCTAGAAACTGTACTGGGAGTTTGACTCAGCATAGGTCTGGGCAGGAGACCCAAATCCAGTTCATTCACTCATTCATCCATTCACATGGCACAAATTGATTGACTGTCTACTTTGTGTCAGGCACTGCTGTGAGCAAGACAGATGAAGTTTGCCTAAAAAGATTGACCCCACATTCTAGTAAGGAATGAAATAGTGTTGTTTTTAAAGATTTTATTTATTCATTTTTAGAGAGAGAGGAAGAGAAGCAGAGAATATCAATGTGCAGTTGCCTTGGTTGCCTCTCCCGCGCCCCACACTGGGGACCTGGCCCGAAATCCAGGCATGTGCCTTGACTGGGAATCGAACTGGCAACCCTTTGGTTTGCAGCCTGTGCTCAATCCACTGAGCTACACCTGCCAGGGCAGGAATAAAATAGTTCTTTTTTTTTTAAAGGTATTTTTTTAAAGATTTTATTTATTTATTTTATCTTTAGAAGGGAAGGAGAGAGGGAGAGAAACATCAATGTATGGTTGCCTTTCATGCGTCCCCTGCTGGGAGTTGGCCTGCAGGGAACTGGCCTGCAACCCAGACATGTGCCCTGACTGGGAATCGAACCTCGATCGTGTGGTTCACAGGCCCACGCTCAATCCACTGAGCTAGGCCAGCCAGGGCCCTAAAATAGTTCTTAAAAAATAAATAGATACACAAAAACTAGGATATGTCAGCATATAACTAGTATTAAATAGAGATATCTCAAGTGTATATCTTAGTCCATTCAAGCTGCTATAACAGAATATCAATGATTGGGTTGTTTATAAAAAACAGACATTTATATCACAGTTCTAGAAGCTGGGAAGTTCAAGATCAGGGCACTGCCAGATTCAGTGTCTAGAGAGAGCTTGCATCCTGGTTTATAGGCAACTATCTTCTTAGTGTAGCCCCAAATGGTGAAAGTGGTAAGGGAGCTCTCTGAGGTCTCTTTTATAAGGGTGCTGATCCCAGATATGAGGGCTCTACCCTGATGGCCTAGTCTCCTCCCAAAATCCCCACTTCCAAATACCATAATATTGGGGATTAGACTTCAACATATGAACTTGGGTGGGAGACAGCACAACACAAACATTCAGTCCATATCAGGGTAAAGCTGAAAAGAGGAGGAAGCTTATAATGGAGTCCAGGAAACTCCACATTTAAAGGTTAAGTATAGGAGAAGCCAACGAAGGAGACAGAAGTATTTTGAGAGATAGGAGAATAATAGGAGAGGATGGTGTCATATAAATAAAAATGATCAAGGAATGAGTGAGGGTAAGGAAGGTTTCACAAGGTACCTGGTGCTGTCTAGCTAACACTTCTCTCTTTAGGAAAGCCATGAGTGGAAAGAGCAAATATGACCTAGGCAGGTACCCCTAAAATGGGCTTCCCTAATAATGTACCCTGTTACATGACACTCTCTCAAATTATTAGCGGATGCTTCTGTGTCTAATAACATGATTCTGATTGCTGTTGCCAGTTAAACCACACTAAAGCACGATGTTATGTTCTAGACACCATAGGGATGGCAGATACAAATACTAACTCCCACACAGAAGGCTAAATGCACATAAAGTAAAGTAGTACAACAGTGAACAGTAGGGAATGGTGGAGACTGTGGCAAACGGGAGAAAAATGATATACTGATTATTATCAAGCAGGCATGTGGGTTTGGTGTTTGCTAGACCTGATTATTTCAAAAAGTTTCAAAAATGGAAATTATGATGCAAAATGGTAAAATCTCCAATTTTGAAATATTGACAAAGAAAAACAACAAAGAAATCACCTTAACTTCTGCTATAGAGAGTAGACACAGTAAGTCTGCAGGTGAAATGCAGCCCATAGGCTTCTTGTTGATACCTGTTTTCTAAATCCCACCCTGGGGGAGTTAGTGAAGCACCCAAAAATCTACTCATTAAGAAAATTGTCAAATTTTGTAGTTGTTTTATTACTAAGACATTGTTCCAAGCATCGTCCCAAGTACTTTAAATGTGAAATCTCATTTTTATCTTTACCAAAAATCACTGAGACAAAGATGTTTATCCTCTTTTACATAGAGGGAAAAGAAGATTCGAAAGGTGAATGACTTGTCCAAGGTTATCCATTTATTTATGCAAATTTGGTTAATGATGAAGTAGGAAACTGAACCAAAATTAGCTGGTCTTAGCTAATTTTGGTTAAAGCCTGGTCAAAGCCTGTCTTATTATCAAATTACTTAGATGTCATTAAGTAATGTTTGTGATGCCTTCTGTCTCAAAAAATGCAAGACATTCTTAATCATCACATGGCAGCTCACAGGATCCTCAAGGTCATGTCAGTTGCCTGACCATGTCTCGAATGAGGTGCCTTCCCCATGCCAGGCCACACAGACCTTGAGGACCCCCTCAAGATTTCATGCAGAAATCTCTGCAAGTCATTCTGAGCACTCGTGGTTTTGAAAGACAAACGTTTTACTATGATAATCACCAGAAAATCTCCAAGTCCTTCATTTATTCTTTCCAAATGGTGCTGGTGGTGAGGATGTCTATAAAAGAGTGGGAACCATGGCGTGAAGTGGGGAGGAAGTGATTCATACACACATTTATGTATGATTCAGACAGAAGCTGACAGATGCTTAGAAAATCCTGCAGAAAATGGACAAAATCATAGAGCCCCAAGCACATTTATTTAAAAATCTAAAGCTCTGCACATCAGAGACCCAAGAAAATATATGAAAAGGAAAGGGAGTGGGAAGGTTCAGAAGACCTGTGGTCTCTAGAGCTGGGTAATCTGTTCTTTGCCCTGATTCAGGGACGCTGGCTGCAGCTCTGCCTCTGATGTAGCCCATCAGTAATTAAATCATTGCCCTGGCTCTCTGAGGCTAAAAATGACTGGGCTTTAAGGTAAATCCCCTGCTTGGCAAATTCTTTGGGGTCTGGGCTTTTCATCCAATTCTGATGAGCTTTCTGCCACCTACCACTCCTCTCTCATCCCAGTTTATTAAATGGGGAGCTGATTCTTGGAGATCATTGCTGCAGCTCAAGGCACCGAGTCATCCAGGCAGCTAAAACACATTCCTAGGATGTCTGGACCAGGCAGGAATGGGTTCAACCTTTTCATTGAGCAAGTGTGAAAACTAAGGCTCAGAAAAAGGGTAGAACTGCCACATTTCCAACAGTAACAAGAACCTACCTTCTCTGAAGAAGCCCACTCCTCAGTCCTTCACACTGCCTGACGCACAAACAGAGAGGCAAAAACTCATATTGCGACATAATCCTTCACGAATGCTCACTGGTTTTTCTCCATGCCAATAATAATATTTACACACTACTTCCTCTGTGCTTGGCTAAGAACATTACAAGTGATATTATCTCATTCAGTCTCCCAAAATGCCCATGCTTTTCCTTCTGCAGGGGAGGATTGTGAAGCCCAGCGTGGCTCAGTAACACCCTGAATGACGGAGCGAGAATTTGAAGCAAAGTTTCTTGGACATGCAAGCTGTCTGCTTAACCACGTGCCGCATCAAGCCTGACAAGTGACAGTTTCCCGTCTCTGCTCATTCGGACTGGCCGAAAGCCTTGCTGTAAAAGTGGGATTCTCCCTGACCAGCACAATCAGCATCTCCTGGAAACCGGTTACAGACACAAAAACTCCAGGCCCTTCTAGAGCCTCCAACACTGGACTCATTCTCTTTGGACAGAATGACCGAGTGGACATACATCCTTTCAGCCCCACCTCTTCCCACCCCCACTCCAGGTACTAGAGCACAGTCCTTCATCTCTAACCCACTCTCTCCTAAGAGATCGAGGAACATGTATATAGTCTGAGGTCTCTGTCTCACTCCATTTCATATGGTCTTATTAAATTCAGACACAGCTAAGAGGATTAAAAAAACAACTATATTCCGAGAATTGATATTTTTCTTCTTGTTAAATTGAGCTGTGGGAGGTATCATATGCTGAACTAGTACATTTCAAAAGACAAAACCCCTAATGTCTGAAGGAGTGTTTTCCCCATTAACATGTTGCTAAGCAACATTTTTACAGTATCAGCAGCTCTGTAACTACAAGCTGAATGAATACGTGGAAATGGAGAAACAATCAGAAAAGCAAAAACAAGATCACCCTTGTTAGTGTGCACACACCTCCTTTGTTACCAGAGTGTGAGTGACCTCAGGTGTGTCAGAGTGCAGACAACAGAGCACGCCCCCACCGTTGGTTAACAGTGATCACATAATATCCATGAGGATAGTGCCCGAATTTTAGTAAGTTGTATCACTCTTCATATTATGGAACATTTCAAATGCATACAAAAAAGGACAATATAATAATAAACTCCCACATATCCAAAACCAGCTTTAATCATTTCCAATCATGGCCAATCTCGTTGTATCTGTTTCTCCTACTTTCCCCCTTATTTGAAGCAAACTCAAGACATCATTTCTTCTATAATAGTTCAGTATTTATATTGGAAAGGAAAGGTTGCTTTAAAAAAATGAAAATATCATTATCACACCTGGGTCAAAAGTGAATATTTTTAATCTTAATAAATATCCAATGTTCCAATTTCCAATTATTTTGTGTTTTCTCTTTTTACCACTTCAATGAGGCTCTAAATAAAGCCCAAATATGGATTAGTTGATGTGTGCCTTACATTTATTTTAATTTATGTATTTCTCCCCATCCCTCTTCTGTTTTTACTCCTACTTTTTAGATAAAGAAACTAGATAATTTGTCCTGCAAAGGGTCCTGCAGTCTGGATTTTGCTGCTTGTTTCCCTGGGCTCCTTGTACACTGTTTGGATCTAAAAGCTTCATCAGATTGAAGTCTAATTTTTTTAGGGTGGGGCAAGACTAATTTAGAAGTGATACTATATTTTACATCAAGAGGCACATGAGGTCCGGTTACCTCCCTTCCTGCCATGTTGGTGGGCTTATACGTATCATGATCCATTAATTTGCTACAAATTGCAAAATGATGAGATTTACTTCTTAGCTATGATACTTCAATACAGGAAAACCTGCCTTTACCATCAAGTTGTGTCTCAACTGATGGAGTTCACTAGGAAAGACAGGATCAGTGCTTAATTCTTCTCTATCAGTTTTCAAAATAAGGGGTTAATTTCCTAGATCCTCTGGTAGTGACTAGTTAGGGTTTGTTTGTTTGATTAGTGTTTTCACAGATGAGAGACACTTCAGTGTTCCAGTCCTTCTCCATTGTTACCTTTGTCGAAGTTCAAATGGTCCCACGTTTGGCCAGGGACAGCCTCTTAAAGTTGACTTCAATGCATTGGAAGTGCTACCCTGTGGAAGAAACTGGGCATAGTGTTTTGGGGAGTGAGTTCTTTAACAATTTTGTCTATTTCTGCTATTGATTTCTAATTTTTATAGGCTTTCTGAGACGAATTTTGATAAATTCTATTCTTCTTTAAAATTACCCATTTTGTTGAGGTGTTCAAATTTAATTGCATAGAGTTGTGTAAAATAGTGTTTGGTGACTTTAAAGTTCCTGTTTTGACGATTATTTACTCCTTGTTACTTCTAATTTCATATGTGTTTTCTCTTTTCCTCCCATTTTTGTAAGTAGCTTGTGTGTGTGTGTGTATTATGAGTTTAAAATATGGCTAATAGTCCACCACCACAAACACACCAGTAGCCCTTCATACAATGCAGGTGGTTGTATCATATATACACAAGAACATGCATATATATACATGTACATATATACACATACAAGCTTGTATATATACATATACATGTGTACATATATGTATGTATATTTATATAAAGAATCACCTTTTGGACTCATTTATTAATTATGCTCATTCTGTTTTCTAACTGAATTTTGCTTTTATTAATTTTTCCTGTGGTCTTTTGCTTTACATTGTTTTTTAGGTTTTGAACTGAGTTTTTAATTCACTTTCAGGATTTAATTTTTATTTTATTTGTATTGTTTGCTTTGGTGTTCATGTTTCATTAATTTGTATAGTGTTGAATTAAATTCCATAATCATAGTAATAAGTAGAACAGGTTTGGGAACAAACACAAACAACTGACTTTTTTTAATCCTCACCTGAGGACATGTCATCTTTTTAAAAATTGATTCTAGAGAGTGAGAAAGAAAGAGAATGAGCGAGAGAAAGAAACATCAATCGGTTGCCTCCTGTACACACCTGACCAGGGAGGAACCGGCGACCTTTTGGTGTATGGGATAATGCTCCAGTCACCCGAGCCACCTGGCCAGGCCACACAATGGACCCTTTTTAGGTATGAAATTCAGCCAGTGCACAGGTGTCCTGAGAATAGTCTTGAAACTAAGTCCTATGGACAGTCGTCGGTGTGGTTTACAAAAAGGAAAAAGAGTGTGAGTGATTGAGTGGGTCCATTGGGTGAACATTGGTAAGAGCTTCTGCTGTATTTTTAAGCCAATATCATCTATTTACAATTTTAGCATGGTTTTTCTAGTTATTATTAGTTGGCTTATTAGTGTTTTTCACTTGTTTGTTTTTATTCCTGGTGTTTTTAACATGCCTTCCTTTCGGCTCAAACACCAAATCTCTCAAGAGCAAAGACTGTTTTATTCATTATTGTATCTTAATGTTGATGAAAATAGTTGGCATTTTGTAGGTGCTCCACAAATATTTGCTGAAAGAATAATGATTTTGTCATATAAAACAGAGGCCCCCAATCTCTGGGCCAAAGACCAGTACCAGCCTAGGCCTGTTAAGAACCAGGCTGTACAGCACAAGGTGAGCTTGAATGTAATGATCTTGGATCATCCCCAAACCATCCCCCACCCCATCGGTGGAAAAGCTATCTTCCATGAAACTGGTCCCTGGTGCTAAAAAGGTTGGGGACCACTGGTATAAAATGTACTTTACTAAGGTTTGTGTATATTACAAATGTATAGATTTCAAGGTATGTAAACTTATATTTATTTATGTATTAAAACTATGATAAATAATACCAAAATAAATATGGCAAATGATATTTATTGTTCTTTAATAATATTAATACCTTTAGCACAGATTTTCATAGAATAACCATTCAGAGCTTGAAGTCACTTCAGAAATAATTTGATTGCTGTAGGTAGACCCAGACACAAAACCAATTTAAAGAGCAGTTTGAATGTTATTTCATTACTTTTTTTGCCTTTAGCTTTTTTCTTTTCATGTTATAAAATATTTTCTTCTCTCTCATGAAAAATGCTTTCTTCTTGTGAGATTTTTGAAGTTCAGGAAAGCCTAGAGTAAAACACTGTTTCAGTAAAATTCATTATTTCCCTGAGGTGACAGTGGTCTTGCGTTTCCACTTTTACCTTGTACAATTGGGTTCAGTGAGCACCTGCTGAAACGCAGCGCAACCAGCCTCAGCGTGCCTGCACCAGTCTCTGAGCCTTTGAGTTCCTGACAAACTCATCACCATGGAGGCCCTCAGAGGAATGTAAAACAGTTGCTCGCTCAACAAGCATTCAGAATTTAATTTTTAATGTTATGGGTTTATTTGTGGCATTTGTACTCAAGAATTATTTTGGCTGTATGTAAAATATATGGCTTCAATTTTCTTTCTTTGAGAATCTTGCAAATGTGACTTCATTGTCTCCCAGTATAAAGTTTTACTATTGTAAAATTTGATAATAAATTTGATTTTCTTTATAAGTACCCAAGTACCCAAGAGATTTCTTTTCTATTTTTCTAGAAAGGTCAGTAGATCAACAAGAATATGATCTCCTTGTCACTTTGGGCTGATGTTCCCAGGAAAACAGTATCTTTTCAACATGTAGTTTCAAATTTTGTTTTTATTTTAAGAAAATTTTCCTTGAAATATAGTGTTTAGGGTTTTTATTGTTTAATTGCTTCAGCAATTTGTATTGTACCATGTTTTATATTTTTGTCTGTCTTCTATATTTCCTATTTTGTCTCAAAAATTTTTCCCTTTATTCCTTTTTTTATATTTTCATAATTTTCTCCCTTTCAATTTTTAATCTGCATTAAGCCATCTGTAATGCGCACACTTGTTCCCAGTTTTCTTCCAGTTTAGCCCTCATTTCTGAAACGAATTTTTATGGGCCTACCTATAATTCTTCATCACATCACCTCATCTCTGATTTCTAAAATTTTCATCCTAATTTATGTGATTACTAGATGTACAGTCATTTATTTCTTCCTCTGAGTTCCCTGTGCACAGGGATGCCTTCTTACTCCTCCCTTGTCTCCACCCTGCGGTGGCTCTGCATGGGGCTTCTGGACGCTGCTCTTCCCTGTTGCTCACTTCTACGTAAGATTGGCTTTTCCGAACTCATAGAAAGAGAGCATCAGGATGCCTTTCGTACTTGACTTCCTTTTTCTTTTGTTCCTATTATATCTAGTTTAATCAATTTGGAGCCTACTCTCAGTCATTTTTCTTAGTCCTGGAAGGAAGTCTCGGTTGGTCAATTTTGAGAATTCTCAGGACTCATCTTGTTTTGGTCTCCTCAGACCTTACTTACCATTAATCCCCCGGACGCACTCCTGATTGGGAAAGTGCAAAGAATCCTTCACTGTCTCCTGTTCTTCTTAAATTAATCTTTCATGCTTCCCAGTGATTTCCTACTTGGAATCTTAAAATTCTCCTGTTCTGTTTCATCCAACGGGCCATTATTTTCCTCTGCTTCCTGCTGCGCAGATCCGAATAGAGTAAATACAGGATCAGGAGCTACTGGGGGTTGGTCTCCAGGCTTCCATACTTTGTGTTTATTGTAGATATTATGGGTGAATGTTCAATTTTGCTGCCCTAGACTCCTGTTTCCATAGGGTAGTTTAGAGATATTCTTAAAAGTTACACTGTCATCATAACTTTCTTTGGAAAACAATTAAATTGCCTAGCAATACAATGTCTGATCACTCTTTTCTCTGTCGGCAATAGATCTTGATATAAAAATCTCAAGGCTGTAGGAGTCTTAGCAATCATGTTATCCATCCACATTTTATCTTCCTACAGCAGCTTTTATACCTAATAATTTGCCAGCCTTCTGGGAAACTCATTCTATTGGCAATAGTCTGTATTGATTAAAACACACTTTTAGGTTGAAATTAAATTTAGGTCCTATTCCACATTGTGGGACAACTCTAAGCATATTTTCTTGGCTGGTTCACTTTAGGGAAATCCATTCAGAATAACAAAACAACTAAGAATACAATAAAGAAATTAAATTATCATGGACATTAATTAGTATTATAATTTTCTGGCAATGTTTGTATGCTAATCCTGATTAGATTCATTTTAAATATAGAATAATATTAATATGAGCCAAAAATTATTCAATGATTACCATGTATTTTTCACTGTCCTAATTGTTTTATACATTTTAACTAATTTATCCCACACAACACTTTTTGAGACATTGCGTTATTATTCCCATCTTACTTATGTGGAAACTGAGGCACAGAGCATTTAAACAACTTGCCCAAGATCATACAGTTAGTAAGTAGCAGACCTGGAATTCAAACTCAAGTGATATTCCAAAGCTCCTTAGCTTGACTGGTATGTAAATACTTTTGCTGGGAAGGTATCTTTTTAAAGGCAGGATGAGTCTCTTCTGCTTATCCCAACAATTTAGAAACAAACCATACTTTCAATCACTGATTACAATATCAATTCTACTGTATTTGTTCCCATAAATCAGAAATCAGTGACAATGGTTTGTGGGTACAGAATGCTACTGTCCTCTAACGGGCATTGCATTTACTCCAAAAGTGTTGCTTCTACAGAGCAGAGGGCTCCTAGGGGCTGCTCATCCTTCAGAAAATCTTGTTTATTTCTGTATAACCCCATCAGCACTGAATCCTTTTAAACAGCTTTAACTGCTTCTAACAATGATCAAGTCCTTTAGATGAATTATGTCATTTAATCTTTATAATAACACACTGAAGCAGATAATATTATTATCCTAATTTACAAAGAGAAAGCTAAATTTAAACAAGTTTTAAAAATTGCTCAGTTATGCTCCTACTAAGCAGTCTGAACCTCAGCCTGTTGGTTCCAAACTTTCTTAACCCATTAAAATGACCTGCATTGTATGAAGGGCTAGTGGTGTGTTTGTGGTGGTGGAGTATTAGCCATATTTTCAACTGAAAATACTGACCATGCAATTGATTCCACTTGCACAAAGTCACAGAGTACTGTGAGCAGAATTAGATGCATTTCAATTTTTAGAGACTCACTATGACTGTGCCTTCTATAGAGTGTAGCAACTCAATAAATACTCATTTAAAGAATATGAGAACATGTTTCTAGGTCAAGAAAAAAATACCCTTCAAACAGGACATCAAAGAAATATATGTACTGTCATGTTTATTACAGCATTATTCATGGAAAAGATGTGGAAACAGCCTAAGTGCCGCTGATGGGTGAATGGATAAGGAAGATGTGGTATAAATATACAATGGAATAATACTCAGCCATGAGGAAGAAGGAAATCCTGACATTTCTAACTACATGGATGGACCTTGGGTCCATTATGCTAAGTGAGATAGGTCAAATGTTTTGCATGATACCACATAAGTAAAATCTAAAAAAAATTCAAGCTTATAAAAACAGAGCAAAATGCTGGTTACCAGGGATGGAGATAGAGGGGTAGGAAAGACGTTGTCAAAGGGCACAGACTTCCAACAAGTAGTACATACACCCTGGAGATCTAATGCACAGTGTAGTGAATGTACAGACAATAATGTCATGGTAAAGTCACCAAACCTAAGGGACTAGAATTTAATGATTCCAAGCACTAAAAAGAAAGGATAATTATGTAAAATGCTAGAGGTGCTAATTATCATTACAATGGCTATTTCAACATACAAATGTATCAACATGTTGTACACCATAAGTTATATAGTGTTATATGTCAAATATAATACCCTTCTTGATCATGGGATTTTTATTGTAACAGTTTTTTACTTTCTTCCCCTCATATCCAATGCCAGGTTGTTTATTTAACTTAGCCAAAGGGCAGAGCCTTTAAAGAAGAGGTTCCAAAACCAAATGCAGATAGAGGTCATATGGGTAACGTATGGGGAGTGCTGGGGGAAAATGCAGACAACTGTAATTGAACTACAGTGATTTTTAAAAGGGGGAAAGGTAACATATAAGTAAAACAGCTTTGGGACTTCAACATGCCGTCTAACAAAAAGAAGCAACTATTGTGCTCTTTCCAATGATTGCAAGGTAGAATTTCAAACACACATAAGCAGAACTTATATATGAGCCCTGTTCTTTTCAAATCTTGCAATTTGTTGATGAGAAACTGATATTCAGAAACTGAAAACTTAAATCTTCAGACTTTTAGATGATTGACAACTGAATAAAAAATGTTTTGCCCTGGCTGGTGCAGCTCAGCGGATTGAGTGCAGGCCTGCGAACCACACAATCGCAGTTCGATTCCCAGTCAGGGCATATGCCTGGGCTGCAGGCCAGTTCCCAGCAGGGGACTCACGAGAGGCAACCATACATTGATATTTCTCTCCTTCTCTCCTTCCCTTCCTCTTTAAAAGATAAATAAATAAAAAATCTTTAAAAAAAGACCACACTCTCATTTAAAAAAATGTTTTAAAATCTATGCTATCTAACAAAATACCCTGCAATCCCATGCCTTGCTAGCTCTTGGTACAGTCTTTATAGAAATCTATATGGACACCTTTATAATCAGTAGAAGGAAGAAAACAGGATGAGAAGAAAGAGGAATAACCAATGGTTTTCATCTTTCTTTAAAAATATATATATATTTATTTATTTAGAGTCAGAGGGAAAGGAAAAGAGAAAGAACAGGAGAGAAACATCAATGTGTGATGGCCTCTTGCACATGTCCCTGATTGAGAATCGAATGAGGTACCCTCTGATTTGCAGGCTGGTGCTCAATCCACTGAGCCACACCAGCCAGGGCTCATCTTTTCATGGTATTACTGTGTTCCAGGCTGACTATGTTCTGATGTGGAATGAACTGGGCAATATTCCTGCCTTAATGAAGCTCAGAGAATAGGCAAGTGCACAGAAATGACAGCACGGCAAGGGAGGCAGGGCAGGAGAGTTCAGGGCGCTGCAGAAGCTCAGTCAAGGGACCTTAGACCAAACTAGTAACAGACGTTTGTTTTTTCTGGAAAAAGTAGCAACACAGATTAGACTTCAAAGAATAAGTAGAATGATTAAGTATGGAATTATGAAGTATTATTAATATTAATTACTTTCTAGGCACACTGCTAACCTCTTAAGTTTTTTAAACATTCTTTGGATAATTTGGATGATGATGATGATGACGATGCAGGTTCTACAGAACCTGAATAACTTGCTTAGGATTCTGCAGCTGGCAAGTGGCCAGGCCAACATTCAAATCAGACCTGATACAAGTGTGTCTGACTCCAAGTCCAGGTACTCTTATAATGTCATATCAATGCCAAGACTGATATTTATTAAGCATTTACTATCTGCCTACACTGGCCTACATGTTCTAGGGGGTTATTTCCTTATTTCTTCTCATGACGATCTTGTGAGACACTGTTATTGTTCCTATTCTCTGGACAAGGACACCTAAGACTCAGAGAGGCTCAGCACGTTCCCCACCGTGTGACACAAATAGCGAGTGTAAGATCTGGGATTCAAACGAAGGGAGGAGAGCTCTTAACCACTGGACAAAGAGAAAGATGGTGGGCAGGATGAGGGCGGTGATTGCTCTTGGAAGAACAAACCCCAGATGAGTAGACATGGAGTCAGAGAACAAGGCTCTCAGAAGGGAGTAACCCCCCCCAAAAATTAACATGGATGAACCTGGCAAGAGTAAAGTTATAAGACGTACTTTGATCTTCAATGTGGGTACAAAATCGAGAGTGTACAGGGCTTGGTATGCTTTTTTTCTAGTAAGTGCTTGGAGAGCTTCACTGTTCAGATGGGAACAGCTGATGGGACACCAGTTCCAGCTTAATTCCATCTGCTGATGTGACTAGAAAAATTAGCTTTCTGTTCCCAATGGGCAGGGGTGTGGGATCCCAAAATACTTGTAACTTGGAGTGTGGTTTTCAGAGTCCAGGTTAGCAAAGGCATCATTTCCGAACAAAGAGGCCCTTGATTTTTGGTTAATTCCATCTGGCTAGTGCCTCCTCCTTTTTACCCCACCTCCTTCTCCTGAGAACATTCAGTCCCCCAAATTGAAAGCATCATTGTAGAAGGCAGGGTTCTCATCCAGGAAATTTGGAAACATAATGCCCCAGCTCCATTTCACAACACCAGGAGGTTGTCAGCATGTGGTCCATTTGGGGAGCTTTTTTCCTTCTCTATGCAGCATTTTTAAAATGTAAGAGAGAGCAAGCCCAGTGGAGAGGGAGGGGAAAGATGAAAGCCGTTTTCTTTTTGCATAATAAGGGCAGGACTCCAGAAGACTTGTTAAAAGAGAATAAAGCAGATTTTCCAATGTGTTTTCATTTTTCTAGCAATGCCTGTGAAATTTCCATTAAAATGAGGAAACCAAAATGTGGTTCCAGGATCAGGTAACTGGGTGTCCAGTCCTGCCTGTGCCACTGACCGGGTGGGTAATGTTTAGAATATCACTTTACCTCCTACAGCCTCTGGTTTCTTACTTTGTATGCTATGTGGCTGTGCCTTGGGGGGAGCTGGAATTATTTCTGATGTATCATTGTTGCTCTCCAGCGCTAGTGTATAACATTGCTGAACCAGAATGTCTCTAACTTCAACATCAAATATTCAGTGACTTCAGCAGAGAAATTTAACAGTTTATGACTGTTTGAAAAAAAGAATGTTTTTTAATCAAAAGAGAAAAATTCTATAAAACATTGAATTTCTGGACATAGTACACACTGAACATTCAATTAATTAACTTCTTATCTGGCTGCTTGGCATGCAGTCTTTATTTATAAACCAATTCCTCCTGAAGGCAGAGCGACTCGAAGGTTCAATTTTAATCATGAAAAACCTGAATGTTCCAAGTTATAAATTCGCAAGTGAATTTCAAGGAAAGCAATAGATCTCCCTGAGTAACACAGAGCCACATTGAGGGGACAAGAGGTGACACAGCCAGGTAAGCTCAGTAAAGACTACGCTGATTGAATATAATTAAGCAACTTATCTTTCTAGTTGCTGTGTGCTGCCTGAGGAAACATGAATATATGTCTGATTATTCAATTTCTATGATGTCTTGGAGAAAGTATCAGCATTCCAACAAGCTAATAATAAGTAACGTGTGCCACGGGCTCACTGTGTACCAGGCACTGTGCTCAGCACTTCCATTACCTCACTTCATCTGTATAATAACCCTATGAAGAAGGTACTATTATTTTTCATATTTTATAGGTAGGAAAATTGACTTCTTCAGCTGAATAAACCAATGGTGAAGCCAATCATTATTTCTCTCTATAGGTATTTACAGAGTGTTTACCATGTGCTCGGGTAGCCTTTTTTGGTAGTTAGGATACATCAGTGAATAAAATAAACAAGGGTCCCTATTCTCAAAGAGTTTACATTAGAGTAGGGACAGATAAACCATAAACAATATACATAATAAATAAGTAACTCAGGCTTCTGTCCAAGATGGAGGCATAGGTAGACACACTGTGTCTCCTTGCACAATCAAAAAAGGACAATTTAAAAACAAAAAACAACCAGAACCAATAGAAAATTGAACTGTATGGAAGTCCGACAACCAAGATGTTAAAGAAAAAACAATCATCCAGACCAGTAAGAGGGTCAGAGATGGGCAGCTGGGTGGGGAAGCCTTGCCGTCTCAGCAAGGTGGTGGCTGGAGGACCAGGCAGTACCACATTTGCATGCAGATACACTGGGATGAACAACTAGGGAGTGAGACAGACTGCACAACCCAGGGCTCCAGCGCGGGGAAATAAAGCCTCAAACTACTGATTAAAAACACCAGTGGGGGTTGAGGCAGCAGTGGGAGAAGCTCCCAGCTTCACAGGAAAGTTCATTGGAGAGACCCACAAGGTCCTAGAATGTACACAGACTCACCCACCCAGGAATGAGCACCAGAAGGGCCCACTTTGCTTGTGGGTAGTGGGGGGAAGTGACTGAAATTTGGCAGAGAGCAGAGCAAGTGGCATTGTTCCTTCTCAAACCCCTTCCCCACATACACAGTGTCACAACACAGCCATGTGGGTTGCCCCACCCTGGCGAACACCTAAATAAATAAATACAAAAATAAATAGAAAAAGAGAAGGGCTTGTCAAGGAGAGGGAGCTATGAAGTGAAAATAATGGAGAGTTTGAAGTTTCTGGTTATAAATAGAATTTATGAAATCTGATTACAGAATTCAATTTATTACCTTTTAATGATTCTTTGGCTTGGGATTTCTTAATAATTGCCTCAGTTCTGGCCTGTGTCCATCTGCACATTTAGACGGAACGTAAATCAGCAAAGCTACTAACACACCTATGTGAAGCAACGCTGCATTGGAAGATATAGGAAGGAATCTCATTTATTTTGTCATGCACCAAAACTGAAGGGATTTCAGGCTGATTTTTACCAAGTCCTTCTTATTAGCTTGAATGACCTTGGAAAATTGCCAGGGGAATTCTGCGGTTCCCAGCCAACATGTAATTTTACAATGGGTTCCAAATGCTCCCTTTGAAAAGAAAGCCAGTTCCAAGGCTCCAAAAGAGTGAACATGTTGCAGTTTTTGTTAATTCAGGAACTCGTGATTCTCTTGCAGACTAGTATTCAATTAAAGACCAGCAAGCAGAGTTGGCTGTTTCCTCTTGTGCTTTTATTACAACAGCCTCCTAACGAGTTTCTCCTTCTGTAGTTTCCCATGTAGATTGTAACCCTTCTAGCTTGCAAACTTCTTAAGGTGCTGTTTTACTATTTTATTCCCTTATTCTGAAGTCTTCAAAAGCTCCCAGTGATTTAAGGATAAAATTCAAATCTCTTAGTTTGGCATTTGAGGTATGACTGACCTTAGCTACTCATTCTTCACTACCCACCGCCAAAGATCAAACCATGTATCATGGTCCAGGGCCCCACGTGAATAAAAACAGGTATTCACCATGATTCTTACCTTGTTAGAATAAACTTCTGGCACGGCCCAAGTCCCCACTATACAAAGACACTCTCATAAGGCAAGATATCTTCCAGGCACCAGTCCTCTATGTATGGGGTTTGAGTAGCCCAGGTTTGTCAAGTTAACTCTTTACCGCACAGATCAGACTGCACTTCCTAGTCATAAAATAAAGATACAGGATGAAGTCATTAGATGCTAAGGCTTGTGGGCAAGTGTGCACGTAGGGTGGAAGCCTGTATATCAGAACCCCCGGAGCATCCTAAGTCACCAGGTCTGCCATGTAACGTGAGCCTCTGCAATCTTAAAGAACAACTTCTTTCGATTCTGACATTTACATTTTGGTCCAGGATCACTGCACACAGTGAGGTGTTAAGAAACCCAGCTTCTGGAATTAGGTGACCTCATTTTGAATACATCTGCTGCTTATTAGCTGTTTAACTTTGGACAAGTCTTTTACCGTATTTTTTGGACTATAAGACACAGGTTTCCTCCCCCCAAAATTTAGGAAGAATGATGGTTTTTAATGCTGCTATTGGCTTCTGTTTATATTTACATGGGTGAAATATTACGTTATTTATGTTATTAAATATTTTACCACATTTTTGCTTCAATTTTTTTCCTATTTTCCTTCTCTAAAACCTAGGAGCGTCTTATGGTTTGAAAAATACAGTACATTCCCTATGTGTTAGTTTCCTCATCTGTAAAAGGGGGATAATAAATTAGAAGAGTAATACACATTTAGAACAGTGCCTGGCCTAGAGTAAGGGCTACATAAAAATCTGTTGTAATTACAAAGATTCCCCACTCTAATATTCTAGTACACCAGGAAACAGAAATAAAATAGAAGTGGATTCTGGAGGTCCCTTCATCCCCATAGAATTAGTAAGTCCACCATGTGTCCCTTTTTGCTTTTTTCTGCCAATTATGCTAGGAGTCGGACAGTTGGATAACAGGAGGTGACGGCAGCATCCTGTGGGTAAGCAGCTCCTTAGCAACCATTGATCATGACTAGCACTTAAGAGGACTGCTCATCTTTTGTCATTGATGCTCTCCTATAATTTGGCCTGTGATAAGAAATTCCTATAGGGTCATTAGTTGCATGAGCTGAAAGCCAGCAAATAGCTCTGGTTTAAAGAAATCCCCCAGTGACCCAAAACCAGTTCAATATTTTAGGATTCAGTGTCTATTCAAATGCGCATCAATCCACTGGCAACATATGGAGATGGTTTAGCATTAACTGATGAATTCTAGGGCTGACATGTTGCCTGATACACTTTAGATGAATTGGCCCATACACACGAAAGGGTCTCAGTCTCAAATAGCATCCACTTCTTAAAGAAGTGGTTTCCAGACATTTTTATTGAACACCAACCATGTCAGTAAAAGTTCTGTTTACAAATAAATATGCTTATCCTCTGGCATATGCATATTTATTTATCCATAAGTTATATATAAGCCTTACTATTTTAATATATGTTTCATAAAATATTTTAAATGTTTAAAGGATAAAATAACATTAAAATAAAAATTATAAATAATTAAGATTTTATTTATGTATTTATTATAGGTATAAAATGTAACAGAATGTGATTTCTTTAAAATATTGATTTAACATTTTGTGATAATCCAATTTGAAGATTCAATTCTGAATTACATGTGATGCTTCTATGTATGTAAATCCTTCAGTGTAAGAGCTGAAAAAGATACTTGCGAAGACATAATCCTCTATAACTTCATTGAGAAAACATTTCAAATCACATCATACCTCATTTTATTTGGGGTTATCTGCACAGAGGCAGGGGCTATTCTAATCAGTGTTTTTAAAATAAAAATGTTTCTTTTTTTTTAAGAAACAGTCTCTAAAAATGAATATAGAAAAATTACCCTTGACATCTATCACCAATGTCAAATACTTATGAGCCACACTTTACATATTCTCTTTTGCCCCAAGTCTGAATGCCCAAATATATATTTCTTATAACTCACAATATTGTGTCACATAGTAGTTTTCTCGACTCCATATTCAGATGAGGAACTCTGCTGGAGATATTCTGCCATGGTTAAGGACATCCCCGAGATTCCTTCGGCCAGATCCATCCCCTATCACCCAGCTAAAGCCTGACCGTGGACTCATGCCCTAAATTCAGCTACCGGTTCTCCTCTCCCAGAACTTTGAATCCCCAGGGTATGGGTAGAATATAAACTGGTTCCTGTAGATGCCCATGACTGGTCCTTTAACCTCCCAGTTCCCTCTGTGTGTTACAAATGTCTTTTAAGTAAATGTCTTAAATTAGCCAGATATGTTTTCTATTACTTAAAACTCTTGAAAACACTCTAATAATAGTAGTTTTTCATACAGCCAACAATTTTGAAACTTTTATAGAAGGTAGGACAGAAAAAGACCCAGACACAATGGGTAAAAAAAATCAACTTTGAGACATGGTTAGAATTTGGTACCACACTTAAATCTAACTTAATATCTGAATTCTAAACTCCACATTTTTTTCTTGACAAGCTAACTTCTTAGTTTCTCTGCTCTCTCTCTCTCTCTCTCTCTCTCTCTCTCTCTCTTTCTCTCTCTCTCTCTCTCTCTGCTAATTAAAACAGTCAAATACAATGATTTACTAACTTCATGATTGGGTCCTTGGGTGAAAGAACTGAATTGATAAAAAAATTTTAAAAAGATCTCCATATACTTCAGATGTAGGTGGCTTTAAGGAAGGGATAAGATCAATCTTCAACAAGTAGAAGAAGAAAGGAGAAACAAAGGTGAGTGCATCTATACAAAACAACTGGCAGAGTATTCATTGTGCTAACTGATTCTTTTAAGAGTAGTCACTTGATCCAGGAGAGAATCAGAAAGGCTTGTGACAAAGGATATCTAAAAATACCTAGAACATTTATTTGAAAATTTTAAGCAGACCACCTGCTATTGTATAAGTAATTACTTGTGCTCTAGCAATGAAAAGCAGTTATACCATCAGCAGGGAAGATCTCAATTACACCACCATCTTGGTACTGAATGTGAGGGTCTCCTTGGAAGCCAAAAAGAGAAAGGAAAAAATTGCAAATGTTCCCAACCACATGTTCACTTTGAAGTCTGATAGCGATCTCCAGATTCTCCTTCTTTCACTAGTGAAGCTGTAGGGTGAAGCATGGGGCTTCATACGTCGGAAGCCATGCAGGAGGAGCCCCAGTGCCAGGAACGTTTCCACAAATGAGCACAATGTGGGAGCCCCCCGGGGAGGCTGATGGGAGAGATGGACCCCTAGATACGCCCTAAATTTTCTTGGATTTTATCACCATGCCCATGCATGAGTGTCTACCCTGGACCAACTACATTAGACATCGGCTCTCTAATCATACTTAATTAGCTTGGGCATTTTCTACACCATGAAGAGAAATGTCTTGATCATGTTTCTTAAAACCAAAGAGCTTTCCTTTTAAGAATTAGTCTCTGAAGATGCGTATGGAAAAACTGCCTTTGCAGATCCTGATTACACGGATAAAAGGCAACACCTCACATTGCTGGAGGGAAAAAAGCGACACATTTCAAATTAACATTCTCAGAATAGGTTTTCATTAAGATTTCAAAAGGTGGTTTTCTTTGGTTAAATACCAATTGATTTTAAAAACATATTAGCTGAGGAATAACAATCAGGTAATTTATCTAGATCTTGTGTGTGATGCTTAATCTACAATATCTTTCAGGCATCAATTATGTTGAAAAAATAACACAAATGGAAAGAAAGTTGCATGTGGATTAGGATATGATGCAAATTTTAGATCTGACAAGGAGAGTATTTGGAAGTTTATCGGTACCTAAACTTTTGACCATCTTTGCTTTACCCAAATATTTTTAAATAATTAAAAAATAATTTTTGTCATTTGGGCATCTTTTATTTTGTTTTGTTTTGCTTTTCCTTTTCAAGAGTGTGTGTGTGTGTGTGTGTGTGTGTGTGTGTGTGTCAGCATGTGAGAGAGCAAGTGCAAGAGATCCTGAGGAAGAGGAAGGAGACACAATGGCTAAATACTAAACATTAAAGTGACATGAATAGCCCTGGCTGGCATAGCTCAGTGGATTGAGCACAGGCCTGTGAACCAGAAGATCGCAGTTCGATTCCCAGTCAGGGCACATGCCTGGGTTGCAGGCCAGTTCCCTGCAGGCCAGCTCCCAGCAGGGAACACACAAAAGGCAACCATACATTGATGTTTCTCTCCCTCTCTCCTTCCCCTCTAAAGATAAATAAATAAATAAAATCTTTTTTAAAAAGTGACATGAATATGGTTCACTTACCCAGACTTACATCAGACCTAGAGGATAAAATACACATTGATGTTTAGGGCTATAGTCTGCCAGTCAGACTTGACCACCATTCAGTAGAAGAAAAAGATGTTTTGAAAATTATACAGCAGAAAGAACCTGGCAGTGCACACAGGGCAGGCTGGGGTCAGGAGGAAATGCAGGAAGGCAGGTTCAGGGTGATGGTGTAGGAAGACCCTGGACACACTTCCTCCCATGCACACAACAAATATACAACTATATATGAAATAATTTCCTCTTAAAAAGTCCTGAAAACTGGATAAACACAACCTCTACAAGAAAAATTGAAAGGGCAGGATCTAGATGGGTAGGACAGGCAGAGAAATGGTATCCCCAGAGGTGGGCCCCATCCCAAGCATGGAGAAATACACTTGTGAAAGATGTCAAAGGTATGAAACTTACCTCTGAGGAGCAAGAGGGTGTGCTCCTCACTAGGCACCCCAACCCTCAGATTCTGCATAGGAGAGATGAAACCCTAGAACATCTGGCTTTGAGAACCAAGCAAGGTTATATCCAGGAAAACCATAGAACTGTAGAGAATGGAGCACCAACTCTTAAAGGGCTTGCACACAGACTCACTCGCCCTGGGTCCCAGCACAAAAGCACCAGCTGAAAAAATGCCTTGATTGTATGTGAGAAAGATCCACTTGCTAATCTTCCAGCATCCACTGGAGAAGCAGGAAACTGCTGGGACTCTCTCTCCAGGGAGGAAGGCCTTGGCAGGCACCATATTTGTGGTCTCATCCTATTTTGCTAATGCTGGTGCTGAAAGGCACCGACCAATGCCATTTTGGAACTCTCCTTCTAACCTGCTAGAACCAGTGAGATGCCCCACAGAGAGTGCCACCTACAGCCCTGCCACAGACACAGCTGCATGCTCGCCACTGGAAAGGGCGACAGCGGTATCCACCACTGCACTGTGGCTGCTGCCCTGCCAGAACACGCAGGCTCACAAGTGCACACCAGGGAGGCACCTGAGCACCTGTTTGGTTGTAGAGAGGAATGTGCTTCTGGGCTTCATGTGACACTGCCTACACAAGGCTGTTACTACAAGACTGAGAGAAGTAGCTGACATACCTAATACACAGAAACAAACACAGAGAGGCTGGCAAAACAAAGGGACAAAGGAAAATGTTCCAAACAAGAGAACAAGACCAAACCCCAGAAAAAGACATTAGTAAAATGGAGAGAAGTCATTTCCCTGATAAAGAGTTCATAGCATGGTCCTAAAGCTGCTCACCAAACTCAGGAGAAGATGGGTGAACACTGTGAGATCTTCAACAAAGAGATAGAAAATGTAAGAAAGTTCCAAACAAAAGTTCCAAAGCTGAAGTATATAAGAACTGTCCTTAAAAATACAGGAGAGAGGTTCAGCATCAGCCTGGATGAAACCAAAGAATGGATCTGTGAGCTGGAAGACAAACCAATGAATTCACCCAGACAAAGGAGCAAAAAGAAAAATAATTTTAAAAAGTGAAGCTACATTAAGGGATTTTGGGGACAACATCAAGCAAAATGATATTCATTTACATGAGTCCCAGAAGGGCTATCATTAAAATAATAACCTAGATGTTCCCTCCCCCTTTGACCTTATAATACATAAAGCATTATGCCATGGCCCCTATCTTCCAGTACATTGGCCATGACACCTACAGAATAGTTATGCTCAGCCTAAGCCTCAGGAAATGAGAGTTCAAGAGATCTTATACACTCTACCACTAGTTTTGTAAGACCCTATCTCCACCCCCACCCAAATCCTGGTATATTTGCACTGTTTGGTGCTAGTGGCATGTACCATTGATACAGAAAACACTGTAGTTTCAAACATCAGTCTACTATACTTGAATTTGGTAGAGATAAAGCATCTCAATCATAACTAATAGATGAACACCTACTTTACTTTTCCCAAGTGTAAGACTTTATAATCTAGAAGCTAATAAGCATTTCTAGAAGACAATCTGGTTTTCTGCTATAAATCACCTAGGTGTCTTTGTTTCTCATAGTGAAAATGAACTCTTATATGATCCCTGACAACCCTTTCAGCCCTGACATTCATGAATGCGGACCCATATTCAAGACTATGCTCAGTCCTGTTTCACCCTTTTCCCTAGATAATAATTTTATTTTAAACACAGAAAAAGTGTACAGAGAACTGTAAAGGCAGAGGCATAGAATGGGGCTTTTTGTTGTTCTTATTGCTGGTTAAATGCATTTGGGAAGAATGGCTCATTGAGAGAAATTAAAAGTATTTTTTTTTCAAACTTGAAATGCAGAGTAGTAAAAATCTGTCAAATGCAGAATTTTATTGTGCATAAATCTATACTTTAGCTGATATTCATTAAATGGGTCTCTCACTGTTAGCAATTATGTTCCACCTTGGCACACAACTTTTAATTCTTTTTGTTGGCAGCATCATGGGCTCTAAGTTCTTGATTTGTGCATGAAAGATTTCACAACAGGAGTGCAGGTGATTTTGAGAGTACGTTTATTAAATCTGGGGACCACAAAGACGTGCTTAAGATGGAAGAGGCAAGATCAAAGCAACAGGAGTGAGCCTAGATGGAGCTGCCTTGGCCCCTTGAAGATGTCAGGAAGAGTAAAGCCTTGGCTCTTTAGAAAGAAAGTCAAAGAGACAGGGGAAGTGAGCCAGCTGGGCTGCATGGACTCAGGAGACGAGTTACCGAGGCCAAAGAAGGGCCCTTGGAAAAAGAAAGCAAAGATATGTGCCTTAGGAAAGGAAGTAGGGGAGACACTGGCATGTTCCAATGAGGGAGAGAGAGAGAGAGTGACAGACAGACAGAGAGACAGAAAGACACACAGAGAGAGAGACAGAGAGAGAGAGACAGAGAACACACTGTATCATTTGCCTTAAGAGTTTATATTCATTTTCTAATGACTGGAATTTTAGGGGAGTTCTCAGGGGAGGATCTCAATAGAATATTCATCAGTTTTCCAGGTGTGACCTTTATACGCTGATTCATTAAAATGAGTGTATGGGGAAGAATTGCGGTCTCTAATGACTGTGGCACCAGGAGAGGGGTATATTGGTCATTACATCTGGTCCTGAGGCAGCTGGGGCATTGCTTGGACTGGTTTTGCAGCTATTCTGGGCCTGGAGCTGAAACACAACTGAGGCCTAGATGTTATCTCTAGGTGTTATTTATTCCAAGTTTGACCAAACCTCTGTCTCTGTGGTCAACAGACTCCAGGTTTTGTTCCTGAGATTATTTGATGTTGATCACAACCTCACTGTCCTGAGGTCTTAGTGCAAGGGAGGAGGAGGCAGGTGAGTGAGAGTGCTGGGTGAGGCCAGTTTGAATCAGCCCTCTGTCTCGGTTTCCCCACTCCACTTGCCAAACAAATGTTCCTGGCTTCTTACTATGCTGCCTCAATTTAACTCAGCATTTTCTTTGGCAGCAAGTGACTGTCTTTGGCAGTGGGCTTACTTAAAAAGGGCTCAGGGACATGTTTTTCCCCTTGATTTAAGTTTAAATTTATTCCAAGTTTCCTAGAGGTTACATTTTCTTTTATCTGCCTTTGGACTCTCCATCTCTTTGGTCCATTCCCTTCCATTGTGTTCATGGATGCCCCCAGGGGATGTAGAAGGAGGAGAACTGTGGGGAGCAGGGTATAGAGATCTGAACTCTAAAGAGAATGTGGTTGTTGTCAAGGAGCATCAGAAATTCTTCTGGGAAAAGATGGTTTGAAACTCAGTGATCTCTAATGCCCTGGCTAGCTCTTATATTCTGTACACCTCTAGAGCTCAAGCAGCTATAATGAATATAGAAGAATTCTGTACAAGCTACCTCCCTAGATAATGGTATAGGAAGGCATGAGAATACCCTAAGTCTAACAGTAAAAATTTAAAAAGGAACTAAATATATCAGATGCTTAATAAGTGCTAGGCACTATTTATAGGTACGTCACCTCATTCAGTCCTCATTACTGCTGACACAAACTAATATTATTCTTTTATGATGAGGATACTAAGGCTAAGAGGGTTATAAACTTGTCCAAATTTTTTCAGCTTGCAAGTGCCAGGCTTATACACCGTACCCTCATCTGAAACCAAAATCTCTATTTTTGACCACTTTATACACAGCCTCCATTCAACACCCCCAAAGTTAAGAAAATGGGGTTAAAATGGGCAAATCAAATGTTGTTTTTCATAGCTTGAAAAGACTATCTTGTTATTTTAATTATTGCATGTGAGTGATTCTCAATAAGCAGCAATCAAATTCATATTAAGTTTCTTCAATGCCCTCCTCTTTTATATAATTTTACAATATGTATACTAAGGAAGATTTAGCTATTTTTGAGGTAAATATTCAGAAGAGTTAAAAAGTTGAAAGCATATTTTAGTGTGAATAATTCAATCTTTTTGTGTCATTATGTAATGTTTTTGTGGACTGAGCACCTTGCTTTATGTTCCATCTGAAAAACAGGCTGGAAGGAAGCTGAGAGTGTCACATTTTTCTGGGTAGTTGAATGATTATAACACTGGTCCTTCACTTCTAGTGACAATAGTTAATATTTACTGGATGCGTTCCTACATGACCTCTTTTGACCTCCACTGCAAGCCTGTAGGGTAGCTGCTATTATCGTACTCAATTCCAGATTAGGAAATGAATTCATGTTCTACACACAATAAACTAATGATCTAGTGAGGACTGGAGTCTTGGTTCTCTGATTCTAGATCTTATTCTTGATCCATTCAACTATTCATAACTCCAAATTCAAAATGCTCAACGCTTCCGACCTTGTTATGACTTTTGCATGCATGTGATAGTTTTCCCATGTCCTTCTTTCAGGCTTCCATTTGACTTCAACTGGTCTATGAAAGTAGTGAAGCTAAGAGATACTAAAATCTATCAGGTTCTTCCACCCTAAATCCCCATTACTAAATTAGAGTATTTTCTTTCTGGGGGGAGGTCATAAAAAGCATCAACATAGCTTTCCAGACTAGAACACAGTGAATCCAGGGTTGAATTCTATGAGAGTCCAACACCTTGGAATAGAATGTCTTCCACAGTCAAACTGTTCTGCCTTTGCACAGCTGCCTGAACTACTGGAAGTCACCAAGGAAAAAAGTCATTCCTATTTCAGATCAAGTAGAGGCAAAAGAACAGTTGCTGAACCAAAGACAACTTGGTTGAAGACTTAAGTTGCAATAGTTATTTGCTGAGTATACACACTATATTCTCTTTCATGTGTTAATCTGCACTTAATAATACAGATAATTTTCACTGAGTGTTTTGTGCTAATCACGGTACCAAAGAATTTCCATAAATTTACTCAGATAACCATTATTAAAAAATATGAAATAGATACTATTAATATCTCCATTTTGTGGACAAGAAAACTGAGACAAGGTTGTAGAGCCCTTGAGTAAAGAATAGAAACCCAAAGAAATTCACTTAATCATCTGACTCTCAATTGCTGCATCTTAAACACAGAATTAATAATATTATCTCAGCACTATGTTAGGTATTATGGGATCTACAAAATTCATCTATTGTATCTTGAGTTTTAAGAGCTTAGAGTTGATTTTAGAGAGAAACTTTTCACCTGTTAAAAAAGATAAATTTTACTGCAAAATGGAAAGTAAAATAAAATGTGATGAGAAGTCAAAATTCGTAGAAAAGACAAGAATCGCCGAATACTATTTTACTCTCCTGAAGATATAAAGGCTCTGAGTCCTGAAGGAAAGGAAACTATAGATCTTTACTCAGCTAGTTTCCCCAAACAACTGGTGGACAGAGTCAAGGTGAGGAGCTCAGAATGTACTGTCCTAATCCCATGCTAGGGTACTGGCTACCTAGACAAGAGATGGGAAACCTGCAATTTATTAAGCACCTATTTTTTAAAAGATCATAACTGAACAAAATAAACTAAAAGGAAATCGTAATAAAAGAAAAAAGAAAACATGCTTCTGATAAAGCTTACAGTTGTTAGGGTTCAAACAGAAAGCAACTTTACTGAAGGGAGAAGGAAATTGATCTTGACAATGAAGAGTGTGAGTTTGGGACTTGTAGTGCACAAAGGGGTGATGGAGAGCATTCCAGTTAGGGGAAAGCACAGCTTCCCGTTCCTATTACTTCCCTTGGAACTTGGTTTGTTCCAACTTGTTATGCCTTTCTAATGATGCCACATTGCACACGTCTTGATTAACAAGCATACAGAATAATTCTGTGCCTGCCTCCTGACAAGAGTCCAGAAAACAAGCCGATGAGATCTAAGAGAGTCAAAGACATAAATTGCTAATTCCTAAACTGATGTTGTCAGTGTATGGCTGAGGTTGACAAAAAGCCATTATTCTCCTATTACTGGGCTTCTGGGATCAATTAATTCAATATTTCACTGCCCCCCTAGACAAGAGATAGAAGGGAACCTGCAATTAATTAAGCATCTATTCTTTTCAAAGATCATTTCCAAAGCTCCATGGCTGAACTAAATACACTAAAAGGGAATTGTAATAAAAGAAAGGAAAATGTGCTTCTGATAAAGCACATGATCATGATTGTTAGTTAATGAGAAACTGAATCCTCATTAGGACTCTAAGGTAGAGAGCAAAACTACCCAGAAAAATCAGTGCCCAGTTGCCCCAGTTCTAAATTAGATGTCCAAGGCCAGGATTTAACCTTGATGCTAACATTAATTCACTGAGAATTTTGTAAGTATCACACAGCATCGGCATGCTTATTTGTGAAGTGGATTCTGTGAGTTTGGTTTTAAACCCTCATGGAGTAATCTGAGGATGAAATGAGATCAGGTATATGCATTTGGAAAACTCTGATGTGTCATACTGATGCTAGGAATAAAAGAACAGCCTAGAAATGTCAGGTTAGAGACTAGAAATAGGCTTTGTAACTAATAATTATTCTTTCAATTATTCTCACATCATTTGGTTAATGATTGTCTAGTTTGTCCCCTTACTTTGACTCTCTGCACAAAGATACTTGTTGCTCAGACATTGTAGGTAATTTCCTGATGATTGACAAGGCCTACCTAAACCCATCTACTGAGAATTTGGAACCTACATCTGAGTGTGGCATCAGTTAGTGCTGTCTACCCTGGTCACAGAATTGAGGTAGCGAAGACCTGCATGCCAGCTCTGAGCCTCTGATGCCCTGCTTTCATTAATTAACCCTTATTATTCATATAATTACATGTTTCAGAATTAAGACCTCTTAGGAGGGCATTCACTGTCTTCTGTGAATTAAATCTCTTCCCTTTCTACCTGAAATTTTCAACACCCTCCTTTATGTTCTACCCACCACACCGACCTCCTGTCCTCTCCCCGAACCCTGCATTCTCCTGACTGCCAGTGCTTGAGCTCTGCTGCCATGAACACTAACTGATATTTGTTGAGGGGTTATGGTGTGCCAGGCATTTTCCTAAGTGCTTTATATGAACCGTATCTCGTTTACTTATTAAGGAACAGTAAAAACAAACAAACAAACTATAATCACCTGCATTTTACAAATGAGAAACCTGAGACTTACACGTTACATAGCTTGTCCGAGGACCATCCATAGTAGGTGCCAGTCTAGAATCCTCCCTTGCCATGTCTGATTGTCTAATCCTCACGGGCACTTCCTCCATGAAGCCTTTCTTGATCTTCCCAGTCTCAATATTCCTTTCCTTTCAGTGACCACTACAGCAATCCACCTGCTCTATATTCATACAAGTTATCCCATTAAACCTTGAAATATGCAGATTGATCAAAAAATATTTATAGGTAGTGAGCCATGCTAGCTACTCAGTATCAGAGGTGACTAAGGCCTAGGATTAGCCATTGCACAACTTACAGGCAGGGAAAGGGGAAAGACATGCCAAAAGATGTAAGAATATGGTGTAATATAGGCAATAAGTCATACACATGCACACATACATACAAAATGCACCTAAAATCCCTGGGAGAGGCAGTCGGGAAGAGGTGACATCTGAGCAGAGTATGACAAGAAAGAAATATATGGCTCCTAGCACCCTGGCTAAAGCAAATAGGTCAAAGACAGTATTTTCAGAGATCCAATAGGGTAGGGTAGGGTAGTGCTGGCTTATAAGTTTCCTACAGAACAAGTTGAGTGTTTGGTATCTGTGAGAAGTTTAAATATAATCATCCCTTTGATTTTGACATGCTCAGGTGAGAAGTCTGAGAGGGTTCTAGAGGCTAGGGAATTAATACTCGAAGGAAGAAAGTAGATAGCTTTAGCCAGTCACCAGCAAGGGGTAAAGGCAGTGTCATCAACTTTGGTTTAGTACGTTTCTCCTTTTGATAAAGCTATAAGCTCCGTGATCTGCCTCCTTCCACCAGGAGAATCTTCACTGACTCCTCCAAAAGCCTGTCTGTGCCTCTGCCTGACTCAGGCATTAGCACTACATGGTGAAGTCAGGGAAGGACGGCACAGCGAACACTGTGGAACATGGACAGCGTCAGGCAGAGGCAAGAGGGCCCACAAAGGACCAAGAAGGGGGGGCTATTGTGGAATGAAGAAAACCAGAAGACAGTTGTCATGGAAACAAAGGTAAAGAGCAATAGAGGAAGAATGTAGTCAATGGACCACTGTGAAATGGCCAGGACAGGTGAGAGTATGTATATGTGGATTCAGAGCTGTATGCACATACGGTTCCTCGTGACACCAGAGGCAAGCACGGGAATGACATGCACAGTGAAAATAATAATGAAATTAGTAATATAATAAGTAGAGAAACATTGAGGATGATGTATTATGGAGTTAAAAGTACACATAGAGTTAAAATATTTAAATTTTTCTCTTTTTGTGGTAGTGGGTAATTTGAATTTACTTATTTTCAAATTTTTAACTAACTTTGCTGAAGACATGCTTTTTTTTTTAGTTCATGTGTGAGGGAGTGAGGGGGGCATGGAGGGAGGTAGAAAGAGATAGACAGGGAGAGAGAAAATTTATAGGCTGATTCTACAATGTTATAGATAATTAAAGGGACAAGAACAGCCAAAACTCTGTTTAAAAAGAACAAAGTTGGAAGACACTTTCTAAGTATTATAATTTATTATAAAGTAACAGTAATAATGTCAAAACTATATTAGTATAAATATAGAAATAAAGAGACCAATGAAATAAATAAAATGGAATAAAAAGAGTCTAGAAACAGACTCTTGTACAAATGGTCACATGGCTAATGACAAAGGCGACAGGTACTACAGTAAAGTAGTAACACCAAGGTCATTTCAATAAATTATGCTAGATAAACTGCATATGCACTTGAAAATAATCTCAAGTTCTATTTTATTACTGCATACAAAAATTAATTCTTGGTAGAATGTTAATCTAAACAGAAAAAGTAAAACAATAAGCTTTCAAAGATATCATAGAGGATTACTTTTATGATTATGAAGGAAAAAGAAAGATTTCTTATACAGGAATATTTCAAATTAAAGAACTTCTCTCATCAGAAAACAAAACCAAATACCATAGAATGCAAAGTCAAGTAAAACAGTGGGAAACTATGTTTAAAACACACTTATCAACAAGGACTCACAACCTTGTTAACTCACATTAACGCTTCTAAAAGTCCATTTTAAAAAATAGAAAAATAGCCAGACACTTCACCAAAGGGGATATCCAAATTACCAGTAGACATATGAAATAAGCTCAATTTCATTGTTTACTAAGGAAATACAAACTCAAACCACAATGAGATACCATCACACATCAATCAGAAAGGCTCAAGTGGGGAAAAAAGTGTCGGCAGGGGTGTGCGAAGTTGGAACACTCATACCCTGCTTTTCCAATACAGTCATTCTGGAGGATGAAGCTTCAGTTGTATATATTTTATATATATGAATACATATATATTTTTAAGTGAAAGAGCAAATGCTATTATCCTCATGACTGTATACTCAACAAAATGTTTAATGTGTACACCACAGGACACACAAAATTACTCATGGAAGCATTAATCCTAGTAGACAAAACTAAAAACAACTCAAATGCCAAATGTCCATCAACAGTAAAATAGATTTTAAAAATGTGGTATATTCACACATTGGTAGGATCCAGAAATGAAAATAAAGTATTACTACATCCAACAGAGATCAATCTCAAATATAATATTAAGCAAAAGAAGCCATGTACAAAAGAGTACATTCTATGTGTTTTCGTTTTTATGAAGTTCAAAAAAAGATAAAACTAAAATCTTATGAAAACTAAAATTGGAAACTACAGGGAAGGCTGGCTGAGATAAGCCTTGGAGGGGGAGCTAGGCTGCTGGTAACGTTCAATGTCCTGATACAGACACTGGTTTCATAAGTGCATTTGTGACACTGTCCACTGTGATCTGTACCCTTTCTGAGTATACAGGGTGGGCCAAAGTAGATTTATAGTTATTTGGAGGGAAAATAAGTAATAAATAATAATACAAGAATAAACTCTGTGTGTGGTGCCCTCACAACTATAAGCTATTTCTGCCCCATCCTGTGTATATGTCCAATTAGTTAAAAGAAAACAATATTGAGTTTGATGAACTTGC
The DNA here is from genome assembly GCF_014824575.4 of Sturnira hondurensis. Lineage (NCBI taxonomy): Eukaryota > Metazoa > Chordata > Mammalia > Chiroptera > Phyllostomidae > Sturnira > Sturnira hondurensis. The sequence continues at coordinate 4,422,826 of NW_028076783.1, read as the reverse complement.
CTAGGGAAAGGAGAGTGAAAACCTTGACAACCATCAATATTTACAGTGTGGCCAGAAGAAGAGACATTCAGTGGAGGTATAGGGAAGAGACAAAGATCTATGATTTATCTCTGACTCATTTTGGTTTTCAGTAAGGGAACCCAGGGCATTGCTTTCATTCATTTATTCATGAACCAATTCAACAAATACTTTGGAGCACTGACCCTGTGCCAACCACTGTGCCAAACTCTGGGGATATAACAAAAAAGGTGAGTGTTGCTTTCAAGGAGCCATGTGCTTTGTACATCACCCAGTACATTGTTGCAGGTGGACAAATTAATGAATGAACACAAAGAAATATTTGAGGATTGGATGTCAGCTTGATTGGTAGACATTTCATTTTTATTTGTGGTCTATGGATACAACCATAGGCTCCCTGAAACCAGGTCAAAATGGCTAGATTTCTGTACTGGAGTTGGGTTTTGTAATTCCTGATCCCCTCAGAGGGTTATGACACATTGCTATTTTCTTCAAACTCTGACTAGTTTTATGCTTTATGGCATCTTGAAAATCTGAAACATTAAAACATCTAAGCAGAAGAAAATGGAAAAAAACAATGCAAACCATAACCTCATGCAGTAGCTCTCTGTTTTTCTCTCTTCCCACTGAAATACCAATTAGGAGATGAAAGTGTGTAAACTTGTGCTATGTGAATACAAATATGTAAAGTTACAATGAAATCTTAGCTACCCATCTTTTGCCAATTAGATTTTTGCCTATTTATTTTGAGAGAAACACATATTCCAGTATTTTCCAAGTTCATGACTATTTAAAACTCCTTTGAAATGTTTTTCTCAGAGTATTCAAGAGAGTAATGGGTTAGTGTTTATACTCTAACATAAACACTTGTGTTTATACAGGCATAGTGATCTGTGGGAGTCTTACTCAGCTTAAAGAAATACACAAGGAAGGTTCAATAATTATCATCGTCATTGCACTTTGGGGTTTACAGATTATCCCACCATCTGTATAGCACTTTCACCACCATTCTTTCATTTCTCACATGATGCTACGAGGAAGGTATTCTTATCCTTATTTTACACACACACACACACACACACACACACACAGGCCTACCAGTATGAGATGCCTGGCCCAAGTTTACACCAATAAGTTACATAGAATCCAATTTTCTGTCCTCGAGTCCATATTTCTTCTACTTACCCAATGTAGTAGCAATGTGCCACAGGTTAAGTTTCCTGGAACATATCCTTGGAATTAACACCTGTAAAAGAGGAGGGTGGGGATACAAACAAAATTCAGCAGAGAGATGTAGAGCTTTAACAAACCCAGTGACATGCCTGGCCAGTCCACAGGAACCTCAGGACCTAGAGTGGCCTGCATCATCCCAGAATGGCCAGGTTCCATATGTGAACCTTGAACAGGCATCAGATGTGGGCCACCCAGGAAGGATGTGACCCTGGATGAGGTGACTCTCTACAGTTGAGTAACCTGAAGGTGCCACCAGCTGAAGGCTGCCAATAGCATTCCAGTAGCCCAGGCCACAAGTCCTCCTTGAGATGAAACTGAACAGCTTATTTCTTTTTCCTCCTAATCATACCAATTATTGTCCAAGCTGAACAATGTTTTTCTGGTCTTCCTAACTTTCTAACAGGGATAACCTGTTGCTTCCTAAATACAATGAAACTTATCTTTAGAAACATGTCTCTGGACCACAAATTAATGTGGAAATCTAGGGAAATAAGAACCTAAAAGTTTATCATTTTGGCTCTTCCTTTTCAAGCCAAAAGTTGTCACAGGTAGAGAAATGACCCATTTAGGGGCACAGAATGACCCTTTCTCAGTCATCTCCATGGTACAAGCTGCTTGGCTTGTTTGTGTTTTGTTAGAGAGTGAGTCATTGTCTCAATGAGTAGGGACCTTTAACTCTGAAGGTATTCCAGGTGACCTAAATCGATGAACACAAGATTCAGTGATCACCCCCTTTAACCTGGCTGTGGTAGATTTAGTAGTCTCAATTAAATTCATCTTCCCAAAATCTAATTATGATTCCAACCTGTAATTCTTCTTTATCTATCGTGCTTTACACAGTTCCCCATGGAGAGGAATAACTTTCTCCTATTGACTTACACTTGGCTGCCACTTCTTCTATAAAACACTGGCAGCCATCATTATTATTGTCAGCCTCACCTTTATAACTGTTATTAAAAGTTTTCTATATTCTAGAACTTCACATGAGCTGCCTCATCCAGTTCTCATAACAATACTACCAGTGAATAAATATGGTAGGAAGACATCATATATTAGAATGGGTTTGGACATTTTGCAGTGTGGTACTGGCAACTGGAAGACCTTGATTCCCCCCAGGATGGACAGTAATAGCTATTTCCTCCCAATCATTTTGCTTTTGCTATACTTGGGTGAAAACTGCATAGTGCATGGCATTTAACATTGTGTTATAGGTAGGTTGATAATATAGAAAATATGAACATCAATGGGACACATATGCTTGACATGAATTCTGAGATCGTGCCAACAGAAAGAACTGCAATACAAGCAACATCAAGTCACCTGCTATTAGGACATGAGAAAGATCTCAAGGCAGGAAATAGAAAAGGAAACCGTACTTACTGATGGAAGAAGAACATTCCACCAGAAATAAGTACACAGGAGGGCTCCCCAAATAGGCCTGTGAATACTGGTTAGTGGTTTTGGAAGACTGAGAAATGACTATATTACCTGATTTCTTTCCTGCTAATTGGGGTGCTAACTTTTCAAGAAGTACCTGTTACTTCTAAAAATCTGCTTATGTCTTTTTCCAAACATTTGCCAAACTGAATTTTCACAGAGGTGTTGATATTATTGATAATAAAGTAGGCTGACAAACAAACTAGAAACAGAAGCATGGACACATGGAACAGACTGACAACTATCAGAAGGGAGTGGAGAGGGGGTACTGGATGGAAGAAGGTGAAGACATATGTACATTACTCATAGACACAGACAACAGTGTGGTGATGACCAGAGGGAAGAGGGTGGGCAATAGGTGAAGGCAGGCAAAGGGCAGAAAAGGGGGACGTCTGTAATAATGTCAACAATTAAAAAGAAACCTGATCTACACCCAAACCCTTTATTATTCCTGCTTTCTGGCTCTGCTTGGAAGAAAACCATGGCTACCTTGACAGAGTCAGAAGAGGCCCTGCACAGAAGTCAGAAATAATTTTCATAATTAATATGAAAAAGGAAAAAGATGAAGGGCAGAGACTAACATTAACAGAGCACCTTGAATGTACCAGGTAATAGGTCAGTTCTTTGCTTACATGGTCAGTTAATTGTCATGGAAAATCTGTGAAGAATGCATTGTCATTATTGTTTTCCACTGAAGGAGCTAAACCTCAAAGAAGATGAATAATACAATTAAGAAGGGGGTAGATAGGGACTAGGCACTTCCTAATTCTTTATCAAAACACACAATTATTTTGCCCTTCTGATACCAAAACCATGACTTTCTTGCTGCTCTATGTATGTGAGGAAGGCAGGACTCTGAACTCAAATTTCTTCACTTCTCCAGAACTCATCTTTTTCTAACATTTTTCATTCATCTACTCACATTCCACATCATCAAAGATCCCTTCTGTCTTCAAAGTACAATGCCCCTAAATGTCCACTTTCTCCAACTATTATTTCACAGTCACTTGAAATTTATATTACCTCAAAGGTCTCTTTCAGCCAGAAAGTAAAAAACAATAAACCCTGGCCTATAAACTTTTATTAGCGAGTTAGTGTCAAAACGGAAAAAAATAGATATGAAATTCTTTCCTTTGGAAAATCTGAAGTCTTTTTTTTAAATCATTTCTTCTGTCCTTCTGGGACTCCAATTATTCTCATGTTAAATTTTTTCACTGTGTCTTCATGTCCCTTTTGCTCTTTCCTTTATTTTCATCCTCTTGTTTGTATTTCAGGCCAGATATTTTCTTCTTACCTTTCTTCCACTTCTCAAATATACTCTTAAACTCTACTATTGTGTTATTAATTTGAGACATAATTTCTGTTTATTCTTTATGTATATGTATATGTATATGTATATATATATATATATATATATTAGATAAGAGTTTTCTATGGAAATTCTCCAGCATATTTAAAATATTGAGTATATTAGTTAGTTATTTTAAAATCATAATTCTTAATATCTGAATCTCTTGTGGTTCTTTATGCTCTTTTAGTTATTGGTCAATTCTTGTCTTTTTGACACCCAGTGATTTTGTTTTTAACTTTTTAATCCCAGAGGGCTTCTCAGGCTCTGGATGATGTAGTCTGCCTCCAGAGATCTGCTTTTGCCTCTAGCAGACAGTTTGAGTAGGAACAGATCATTTAAATACATTTATGGGTTGTTTTTTTTAAAGGGAGACTTCCATCTTTCATGAGGGTCAATTTATTTCCAGGTCATCTTTACTATTAGAATAAGGTCACAGTTAAAAACCTGGAGTATTTATCAGGGATCCTTCTCTTGGTGGACTTTGAACCACAATTTATTTCCCCCAGTTCTATAAAAGTTCTACTCAGCTTTTCAGCCTTTGAGGTGCAGTTTTTCATTGGTCAGTGCCTCAAACAATGGTACTGAATGTTAGTTTCACCGCTCTGAGCAACTCTTCTCCCTACTGGCTTATCCCTTCATTGCTGCCTGCCTTAGCACCTCTCGATATCATTAAACAGATTTTTTGGCTATAGCTTTTCTGGTATTCTCAGAGGAAGTCTTTGTTTCACACAAGAATGTTGCTGGAAGATGAAACCTCCACATGTAAATCTGCATCTATTTTATCCTGGAGGAATAAATCAGTATACACAGTGGGTACAAGCTCATCCTACAGAGTCAGATGGCCCCAAGTTAGCCTCTGAGTGCCACCATTTACTAACTGTGTCATTTTGTAGGTAACCTGAACTTTTTTGAGCCTTTTTCTCTAACTATAAAATAGAGAAATTGATTGGTGTGTGGTATATAGTTAGTATTCAATAAGCATTGCTTGGTATTATGATCACTTGAACTCTAATACTTACTGCTACCATTCCTACCACTTTTACTACCATAACAAACATAGAAGTTTAAGTATCTTCTCAATGCAATATTTGGTACTCTATAAGAACTCTCTTAAGATAGATATTACTATACCAACTTATACCCACTTTCAGTTTCAGACAAACTGAGTTGTGGATCATCTAGGTGACTTAGTAAAGAGATTACACAACTACCACGTGGCAGCTCTGACATTTACGTACTAGCTCCTTTGATCACAAATTGTGCGTTGTTTTTATAAAAGTTGTTGATCATTGAGGAGTCATGATATTTAGGTTCTGTCTGGCTCAATGTCCGTGTGTCCTAGAAATGTGCCATATTTAGATTCAAGACAAAGATTATCTAATCTTAGAACATAATTCTGTAAATAGGGGAATTGAAGCTTTGAGGGGGAAAGGTTTTTGTCTAATTCACACAGCAAGAAATGGGCAAAGTTAATGGAAACATAACAAGGCCCTCAGGCTTCTCTCTACTTCAGAAAGCTCCTTCTATGTCAGAAATATTTGTCTAGCCATAGCTGTGACTTTTGACCCTGAAATGTCATTAGTAGTAGCAATTCGTTCTCCCCCTTCTTAAAGTGGCAAATCAACAGAGAGGTGATCGTATCCTGCATGCTAATGCCCTATTATTATATTACAGCAGCTTAAGCATTTTATTGTGAAATTTAAAAATTTAAGACAGAAGTATCTGCTCAGCCAGGTGGCAAAGTCAAGATGGATGTTTATGATGTGCTCAATTCAATCACTGGTTTATTGTGTGTGGCTTTGCCTATTATATATCAGTTCAAGTACAGGTTTGCCTCACCATCTGGAAGCAGAACCTTCCTATGAAACCTGTCTTAAACTAAAATGGCATAAAGCAAAAGGTAGCCCCCCTCCTTTTCTGAAAGTCTGCATTAGGCCACTTGGGTTTTGTGAAAGACCTACATTAGTAACTGCTTTTCCTAGCCAGAAGAAATCCAGAAAGGAGTTTTACTTTCACAAAAATAGTCATTACCCTACTAATGCAGGTCTTTTGTAAAAGCCAAGTGGTACAACATGAACTTTCAGAAAGCAGGGGTTCCCTGCTTTATTAATTTCTCATATAGCCTTAGAGTTTTATGTGTTTTGTTCTTGTTTTTGGCTTTTCAATTCCATGGAGTAACTCTCCATGGAACTAATAACATCCACCTTTATTAGAAATACCAACTGAAACCATTTTGTCCAGAGTAGTTTAGATGTTACAATAAAAAACATCTAAAATAATGGGTAGTTTATTTACGGTAGTTTAGATGTTAAAATATCTAAACTATCTGGGTAGTTTAGATGGTAAAATAATATTGTGGCCTATATTAAACTGTGCTCAATTGTTTGCTGCAAAAATAATGACTGAATGCCAGGAATCCTAAGGAAGACATTTCCTATGGAGCAGACACATGTTGACTCCAAGACAGCAGTGGGGCTCTGGGGAGGGGGGAGGCATGTGAAAGCCCCTCCCCCTTCAGGAGTCTGAAGAGCGAAGTAGGTGGAGTCCATTTCCCAGAAGAATCTTTCATGTTGGGAGGGGCAGGAGAGTTTGGCACAAAAGCAATAGATCTCCCACACGACTGAGTACTTTGTGCAGCTCATTCTGTGCTGAGTCACCAAGCGGCTGGTGGGGGAAGACTAAGTAGCTTGAGGTTAATGGAATCCTAGATGAAAGGAACATTTTGGGTCTTTGTTCTGATGGGTTTTGTCTTATATCTGTTGCCATGTTTTTTAAGCTATTTCCTTTTCTTTCTCCTTTTCCTCTCTTAACGGAGAACATTTTTCTAAGTGCACACACCTGTAGAGTGAGTCGTTTTTAAAGAATTTGTAAAATAGCCCCTTTTCTTCTGCGAACCATTCTTTTTCCACTTGCAACTTGCATCTAGTTTGTGAATATAATCAGGCCATCCTGACCTCTGACTTCTCACCCCTCCTCCCTTCAGCATCTGCTGCAGCTTTAATTCATAGACGTGGAATTTAGTGAACACTGGTTTTGGTGACTTCATACCTTCTCTCTGCTCTCTTCCACCTCGAGTCCCTACTTCACTTTTCAAACACTCCTTCAAGAATTTTAATATTTTTGTAATCATTGCATCCATTGTCACACAGGAAACGAAGGGCCAAGCAATTTAGTGTAAGTTGAATATTTAAAATTCAACATAAGATTTGGATTTACAAAAAGAGCCAGCAACTGCTAATCTTATCTCTTTAGCTTGAATAACTGACTTTCTGGGTAGAGGTAGGTATTTGGGAAGGATCGTCCTTCTTTTCCCCACAATAATATCTAATTTGCCTCCAGGAAAGTGTGACTCATTTCATATCAAAGAGGAAATTTTAATTTTATAGTCAGCTTCACAAATAATAAGCTTACTATCACCTTTGCCCTAAATATACTGTAGAAAGAATACAGGGCCTAGCACAAATAATGCCCCTTTTCTATTACAAAACCTTTATTACAGAATCATAAGCTTGTACTTCTGTAACATAACAATGTCACACTCCAACACACCATATGACATGTTAGGTGAAATGTTCAAATTAAAACTGTAAATTATTACACCCATATTATCACCCTACCAACCACACTGAAGCAGGCCTTACTTCTGCCAGACTCTATATATTGCCTTTCTTTTAGGAGAAGCATGACTTGTCCCAAAGGGTACACATCTCTCAGGGTAAAAACCAATGAGAAGATGGGCTAAGACACTGAAAACAGCTAGGTTATACTGGGGACTTTTAAAGAAAATAACAGTTTTATTGAGATATAATTCACGTACCATACGATCCATTAAAATGTACAATGTGATGACTTTAAGTGTATTCAAAGGGTTTTGCAATCACCATACAACATTTATTAGAATATTTTCATCATCCCATAAAAAAACCTTGTACCCATTTGCCATCACTCCTCAATTCACAATCCATGGAAATGAGTTCCTATGGGAAGTTCTAGAGGTGATCCCTGTATGTATCATACTTGTCCACTAATTCTAAAGGACAGGACCTCCTGCACACACCTCGTTGATGGCAACGTGTGTCTACTGCAGGGCTGGACTGAACACTGGAGCTCAAACCGTAGGCACACCGAAGTGCTGAGTGCAGGGTGGTCATTCCCCGTGCCTGTCCAAGGCCAGAGAGTAACTAAGTGTCTGAGCTCAGCCCAGAACCCAGAAGACCCTGACTCCCAGCTTAAGACTTTTTCTACCATCATACTACCTTCTTTGGGATAAACTTTTGAAGGTGCATGAAATGCCTTTTGCCAAGTCCAAAATCAAATTTCTGCCCAACCTGATAAATGATGACTAGTGTTTCTTTCCTGGAAATCTAAACTTTTTTTGTAGAAAATGGGGTTGATATACAAAAGAGGCAGAAATGCATAACAGACCACAATGAGTTACATCCTCCATGGAAAAATGGGAGGCTTATGCCTGAGGACAAGGGGACAATGAGTGATCCCGGGGAGGCCACAGATTCTTTCTGACTTTCTGAGTTGTTGACTGAGGCCTGTCCTGAGGCGGATGTGAGCTGAACTATTGCCAGGATGAGTCGCTCTGGGCTTCAGCGACAGTCTTCAGTGCTTCAATGACATTAACCAGGTAGAAAAACATTCCTATTGGTCTTTCTAGGTAAACATTGCTGAGTGGGCTGTGAAATTCTTCAGGTCTGAGACCAATACAGCTTAAGTGGAAAAAAGGTACATGAGTAAAGGTTGAGGTCCAAGGTCACTGTTATGGGACAAAGAAGTCAGACAAAGAAGTCTTTTCTATTGGAAGAAGAGGGAGCTCTATGGTTGCTTTTGCATTAAAAAAAAGTATGTCTTGTCTGATTCTTTGAAAATATCTTGCCTGAGGAAGAAAGTGTAATAGAAATGGTATAAATGTGGGCATTTCAAACAACAAACTAACAAAAAACTGTTCCAAACTTCATGGCCTTAGAAAAATTGTCTCTTCTACATAAGTTGCTAATCTCCTTTTCCTATAATGATCACATTAGACATCACTGAACTGTTTTGAGGAACAGATGATAGATGTCTGCAGAGCTGTGTAACTGTGCCTGGAACATGGCACAGAGCTAATATTATGACTATTATTGAGTCGCCTGCCACAATCTATCCTCACGTTCTCTCTCCTCAACCTATTCCCAGAGACCAAAGACTTAGTTTATGCCAAAGGGATAGTGATGAAAAGGGGATCAATGTCAACCCCTCCTCATGACATTTACGATCACTGAGAGACAGTGAAAGACATAAATAATGTGCTTATCCAATGGTGGAATTCCAGCTATGAGTAAACCACTGGAGAAGCTATTTAGGGAAATGTGGGAGCCCCTGAAATCACTATAGCAAAAAGAATGCTTCTATTTGATGTGTAAGATGTACCCCCAAAGACACGCAGTAAGTATGTTTGCTCCAGACATCAGCTCCACTGTGGGAGACTCCAGGATAGGTCTTCACAATGACAAAGTTCCACCATCGGGTTGTGAGTTGCAGGCAGGCTCTGGATACGTCATATAAATTTGTGGGCCTCATTTTCTCTGCCTGTCAAGTGGGTTTAACTGGTTCAACTCCAAACAAGTTAGGGTGTGTAACACTCTGTCAACTTTAGAGGACTGGATGCCAGGGCTGAATAGAGGGTAGGGTTTTCAGGCTGCAGGATATGGAGAAAAGGAAATACAGAAAAATATCCAGAGGTAAAGTCAGGATCAAGGAAAATAATGCTTGCAAAGCAGTTCTAGAGGAATTATTCTGGGCTGAAAGTACATTTGAGGGACTAAGGGAAGCACTTCCTATATGGAAGAAATTAACTACTATAGACACTAAACTATTACAAAAACTCTAACTTGTCTGTTAATCTCAAAGAATTGATCTGCAATTCAAATGAGAATATGTGTGATGACAATCTGAATGTCAGGGGTATTATTATTGCAAATTTATGAGAAAATCTTTTTTTTACACCAGAGTGAAAAAATATGCCCTCATCATTAAAGGATAAACCAGATTTCACAGCTATTTGGTACATTTGGAATTAAGAGTTAACATAAAGACAAACTGATTACTTATTCCATCACTTCTGGTCATCAGATTGGAGAACAGAGAGAGAACATTATGTTTCTAGATCAGAGCCCTGCGTGGGACACCTGGCTATGCCACTTAGCAATTATGTGACCTCAGGCAAGTAGTTCGATCTTTGTTGTGTCATCTGGAGAAAAACAGGGGTAATTATGCCTGGTTTAGTAATATGAGCAGATTCTTGTTAGGATTAAATTAGAGATGGCAATGTGAAAACACTTTGCAAATGGAAATGTGCTGTATCGATGTAAAAATAGGTAAAATTTAAAGCCTAAAATTAACCTTTTGTAACTTTACCAGCCTCAAACTCACTAGCCAGCTTTGCCCTGGCATCACACACTGCACCCTTCTAATTAATTTGCCCCAGACAACAAGGGGATGAAGCCCTGAGGTGGGCTGGACCTAATGCACTTGGTCTGTTGCTCTGGAGTACACACACAGGGCTCTGTCATTCACCTAGAAAGTGATGAGCTCCTACGGGCAGACTTGGGATGAGGTATCTGTCCCCCAGATGGCATCACCACCTAGCCAACTTCACCCCGAGGCTATGACTACAATGAGAATACCTAGAATGGCATCAGGACACTTTCAGAAAAATTGCTTCCTCTCTATTATCTATTTTTTCTTATTATCAAGAACAGGTTCTCCTCGGCTGACATTCTTCAGTAGGGGGAAAAAAGTGACATTCAGAGACTCACAGCTAAGTATTTTATTGGAACGGTGATGCTGAAAGTGTCTTCTCAGAGCCGCATTGTTTCAATGGCCCACACCCCCACCCTTTCAGCATAAGGACATTTGCAGGGAAAACCAACTGGCCTGCTTGGCTCATCCTCAATGATCTATCTCATGGCAATATTTAGGGCTATATTTAAATTAAGTGTCACAGATAGAGTAATAACAAAAAATTGCAGGAAAATGTTGCCCAAGTTTAATGAACTTTATTTATTTTATTTTAATTGGCTAATTATTATCATGAACAGATTTAGAACCAGGCAGAAAGGGACTTGATTCTTTACCAGATTGGGGCTTAATTTTACTTTTATTTTCACTGTGTGATTTTAAAGCTGTACAATTAATGGGTGTGAGGTCATAAACTCAGATAATATAAAGAAGCAGAGAAAAAACAGGAAGCTTTCTTTACTATACTACTGCTTAAGATATGAAAAGATTTTTTAAATAAGAAACAAGGGCAAACATATAAGAAAGTGCAATTAAAGTGAGAGGTAAAAATAGAATATAATTGAAATTAAAACCAGAGAGAGAAAAAAGTCCTTAATAGATCAGGTCAATTTTAGTAAGAGTGTGCACTCTAACCAATTAGTATAAAAGAAAATTTCAGACAAATTGCTCATTGGATTTTTATAAATAATCAATAGGAGGTAAACTGGAAAGGTTAAAAATTATAACAGAATAGAGTTAAAGAGTGGCATATTATTTATTTTCAAGCACATATAGCAAATGCCTATATGAAAGTTAATTATGATACTTCTTACCAGATCTATTTAATGTTCATTGCATCATTAATAAAGTTCATTTCATTTAGGTCTTTGTAGCTACAAAGTTTATATTTGGTTTAAATATTATAAATACAGTACTTTTTTTTGCAATATCACAGTGTTAAATGAGATGCAGAAAGAGTGTTCTTTTTTCTTACGTTTTCGAGGGTTGGGTGAGAAGGGGATGTCAATCGTCTTTGTGAACCTCGTCCCAGAATTCACGTTCAAGATGAATGCTCTTTGTGTTTATCCATCTTTATGAGTTGACTGATCTAAGTCAATGTATTTCCCTTCATGGGACTGATCGGATAACAGATTTTAACTTGGTCTACATGTCAGGTTCAGGCTTATTTTTCTTTGTCTTCACTCATAGTCTGAAATAAAGATGATAGTTAATAGGAGCGCCATGCTTTTTTTAATTAAAAAAATTGACATGTAATATTTAAGGTGTACAACATGTACTGTGATACATTTATATATTATAATGTGACTGTCATTGTAGCAATATTTATCAATTACATAATTATAGTACAATAATGTCTGTAGTCATTATATTATACATTAGAGCTCTATGGTTTACTTATCACTTGTTGCAGGTTTGTACCCTTGAAAAACATCAATCTTATCCTCCCATTCCCTCATCCCGTGGTAACCACAATTTTACTCTGTTTTTTCTGAGTGACTTTTTTAGATTTTACACGTAAGTGATATCACATAGGATTTGTCTTTCTCTGCCTGAGTTATCTCACTTAAGAAAATGTGCTCAAGGTCCACCCATGTTGTCACAAATGGCAGGGTATTCTGCTTTTTCATGGTTGAATAATATTTCATTGTGTAAATGTACCATATCATTTTTATCCATCCATCCACTGATCAGCATTTAGGCTGTTTCCGTAACCTGGCTATTGTGAACGATGCTGCAGTAAACATGGGAGCACACATATCTCTCTACAATTCTCTTTTCATTTCCTTTGGGTATGTACCCAGAGGTGGAATCGCTGGATAGCATGGTACATCACCTATGTTTAATATTGCTTGCACAGTGGTTGGAGCAATTACCATCCTCAGGGTATAAGGGTTCCCTTTTCATCATGTCCTCGCCAGTACCTGTTGTCACTGGTCTGGATGATAACCATTTTGATGGTATAAGGAGATAGCTCATTATGGTTTCGATTTGCATTTCCCTGATAATTAATGATGCTGAGCATGTGTTTATGATCTTATATGTGCTTATTGCTTCCTGATTTCAAACTACACTATAAAGACATAATAAAAGGAAAAAAAGCAATATAATACAAACACAAAAATAGACATACAGACTGATGAAACAGAATAGACAGCCCAGAAATAGATCCCAGAATATACGGTCAACTAATGTCCTGCAGGGGATCCCTCTCTCACATTATTTACAAAAATTAACTTGAAATGCATCAAAGACTTAAACATGAGAGCTGATACCATAAAACTCCTACAAGAAAACATGGAAAAGAAACTCTTTGATATTGGTCTTGGCAATGATTTTTGGGATGTGATGCACAAACAACAAAAGCAAAAACAAAAATGGTGCTACTTCAAACTCAGAGAGTTCTGCACAACAAGAGAAATAATTAACAAAGCAAAAAGACAACCTAATGAATAAAAGAAAAAAATTGCTAACCATATATCAGAGAAGGACTTAATATACAAAAAAGGAGATGTGGGGAGTTCATTGCTTTTATCTGTACCCACTTAGCTTAACCTTCAAGGCAGGAGGAGTTCAGTACAATGGGTAGTGCCCCAGACAAGGAGGGCTGCCAACATTATAAAACAGAATGGAGCATGATCCACACTCAAGGATCTTACAGTATTGTTTTAGGATCCGTAAAAACAAAATAAAGACTGACAGAAAGAGAGAGAGAGTCAACCAATAATTATTTTTCCATAGAGTAAAAGGTGGTGTAGGAGAACAGATAATATTCCAGTTACTGAGGACATAAGCAAGTTATTTCCTCTCACTGGGCAGCAATTCTCTCATTTTAACATAAGGCAATTAGATCACACTGTTGGTTTCCAGGTGGTTATACTCTTAACCCAATGAAATTTCAAAAATCAAATTTAGATTTCCAAGACAGAATCTTCAGCCTTTAGTTTTACCAATTAAGGGCATTCAAAATAATGAATACTATTTTATACTATCACCACAATTTCCTTCAAAAAATTCATATAGCAGAGAGAGACACAATTATGGAATAAAGAAAGCTCTTCCCAAATTAGGACTTTGCATTTGTTCACTTACTCAGCCGATAGGTACTGAATGCCTGTTGGGCACTATGCTCTTCCCAGAGGTGGGAATTCTGTGGTGAGAAAGCAGAGTGGTCCCAATGGAGATCTCATGAAGGAGATTAGGGACTGACAAGTTTTGCAAAGTATACATTGTACAGGTTTATTTATTCACTTGGCCATGGACTAGTGAAAACAGGCAAACATCCATTCTTATACCAGAATTTAGAAACTACTGCTCCCAAGGATCAATAGTTCTCAGATCCTATGGTTTATAAGGCCAGAGTCTCTGTCATAAATAACATGTGAGAATGGTGAGGGATCAATGTTGGCTGAAATAATTTAGACCTAATAAAAGAATCTAAGAAGACATGAAAGGCATTTTATTTTGACTTGAGTTTGGTGGGAAGAAGGTATATAAAAAGTCCTCAACCTTACTTGGAATTCATTTTTCTTTATTCACTGGTACAAACAGGAATACACTCAAGGTACTATTAGTTATCAACATCATCTTCACTATATTACCCTCTCTGGCAATGTAAAATGGGGGGTGGTGCTTTAACTTTTACAGAATGCTGAAGGAAAGAGATGACGTAATGTTTCCAGGAGAGAATAGAGAGCAATTCCTTTTCATCTGGGCAGTTTCTATGCCTTGGAAGATGGGATTACAAAGCCACTGGGACTAACTTGTCCCGGTTTTCTCCAGGTCTAAGTGAGAAGATGAGTGAGGGCACGGATGCAGTCACTGCCTCTCTCATGTTGTCATCTGTTTGTCCATGAGACGAAGGCCCCGATAAGTTTACTTTTGGGTTCCCTGATGATTATTTGCAATGAAAGAGAGTGAGCAAATGATCTTCCATGGGCCTCACAGTATCATTCCCTTAGTGATGAGATAGGCAAGGTGAAGTTGTTGTCTCTCACCCTGAAGTTTCTGTGAAATCAGATCTAACATACAGGATGAATGACTCGAGGAGAAATTGAAACGAATATAACTGTAGAATACACTCAAGCCTTCTAGACTGGCAAGAATCGGGGGAGAAGGAGATGAAGTAGACTTATGGCATAAGTAAGAATAGACGGGGCACAAATCACGTCAGCACTGAGTCATAGGAAGGATGATGAAAGGATGCCCAGTTGTTATAGAGAAGCACAAAGTGAAAGAAGCTAATAATAATGCTTAAGTACAAGGACACGGTAACTAGGAAAGGTACTGACATTGACTCAGGGAACATGGAGACCTTTGTTCTAGTTCTGATTCTGTTGCTAAGTCACTGCATCACATTGGGAAAACCACTTTTCTTCTTTCTGCTTCAGTTATCCCTTTCCTGTGTGTCCTGGATGAGTTAAATGATCCTGATCATGTCCCATTGGATGGATGGATAAATGGATGGAGTTACATACATATGCAGGAATCTGTACAATTGGTGACAGAGTAAAGACACTGTAGTCAAACAGACCAGGGTTCAATCATGGATCTACCACTCACCAGCCATGTAGCTAAGCCAGGTTCTTTATCTCTGCCTACTTCTCTTAATTGGTGATGTAGGAATAAGAACAATACCAACATTGCATGGTTTGTGTGATGATTTAATAAAACAAGCATGTAAAGCTCTTAGCTCAGTGCCAGGCACCCGGTGCTGTTATTACTTGTGGCCCCTGCAGACTGGACTTTGCAGGTCAGTCACATCCCCACCAAGCAGCAGCTGCAGCAATCACAAAGTCTCTCCAGGCCCTCTGGCTTGTCATCTGATGGCACAGAACAAAAGCCCCAGCAGCCTGACTGAAGGAAATGAGCTTTCAGGGTTAGCATGAGATGTGAAAACTAGCAGCCAGCACATTATCCATGTGCCTGTTGTTGCACACATCAAAATTATGTGTGTGTGTGTGTGTGTGTGTGTGTGGTAGAAGCTTCCACAGACTAGAAACTCCACAGAGTCTTCCCCCTTATTCCTGTCCCCTTGTGCTCCTTGGTTCCAGTGACATGCCTGAGCCAGAAGAGATGTCAAATGCTGGGGGACTTGGGAAAACAGACAGAGGCAACTTGTTTCTCTTAAGGATAAATCCTTTCTGGCAGAAATATGAGTCTGTCTAACATTTTTGGGGTTTCTTTTCCTGGAAAGACAGGTCTATCTTCACTATATTGAGTATTTCATAAAATTTTCCCAAAGTAAAAGAAATTCAATTTAACAAAAATATATTACACACCTGTCATAATTCAGGCAGTGTATGGACCATGCAAGGAGGGGTTTACAAGATGACTAAGACACCTTCCCTGCTTTCCTTTCTCTCACCATCTTCTAATCACAAACACATATGCTTAGAGAGTGAACAAGCATTTATACCCAACACAGTGGTCCTCAAACTTTGTTCCCCCCACCAGCAGTAGAGCATCACCGAGGCCTCTGTTGGAAATGCAGACTCTCAGGCCCCACTTGTGGGTGCTCCCCAACCGTCACCTTTAACAAGCCCTCCAGGGGACTGTGATGCACACTCGAGTTTGGGAAAACTTCTCTAGCAGAACTCTACACTGAGTGTCTCTTGAGAGAGAGGAAATTGACACCCAGAGAACCTCACTTTCTATCAGAGAATCATTGTCTGACCTTGAGGAGATCTGTCAATATTCTTGTGCCTCAGTTTCTTAACTATAAAATGAGAACAAAATATCTTTACATTTTTTGGATTTTTTAATACGTTTTATTGATTATACAATTACAGTTGTCCCATTCCCCCCCTTTACTCTCCTTTGCCCTGCACACCCCTTCCCACCCACATTCCCCCCCCCTTTAATTCATGTCCATGTGTCATACATATAAATTCTTTGGCTTCTATATTTCCTGTACTATTCTTAACCTCCCCCTGTCTATTTTCTACCTACCATTTATGCTACTTATTCTCTGTACCTTTTCTTCCTCTCTCCCCACCCACTCCATGTGATCTCTATTTCTGTGATTCTGTTCCTGTTCTACTTGTTTGTTTGGTTTGCTTCTGTTTTTGTTTTTGTTTTAGGTTCAGTTGTTAACAACTGTGAGTTTGCTTTTTACTGTTCATATTTTAATCTTCTTTTTCTTAGATAAATAAGGGCTTGTATAATAAGGGCTTCTTTTTCTTTGTATAATAAGGGCTTAGTGATGATGAACTCCTTTAACTTGACCTTATCTGGGAAGCACTTATCTGCCCTTCCATTCTAAATGAAAGCTTTGCTGGATAGAGTAATCTTGGATATAGGTCCTTGCCTTTCATGACTTGGAACACTTCTTTCCAGCCCCTTCTTACCTATAAGGTCTCTTTTGAGAAATCAGCTGACAGTCTTATGGGAACTCCTTTGTAGGTAACTGCCTCCTTTTCTCTTGCTGCTTTTAAGATTCTCTCCATATCTTTCATCTTGGGTAATGTAATTATAATGTGCCTTGGTGTGTTCCTCCTTGGGCCCACCTTCTTTGGGACTCTCTGAGCTTCCTGGACTTCCTGGAAGTCTATTTCCTTTGCCAGATTGGGGAAATTCTCCTTCATTATTTTTTCAAATAAGTTTTCAATTTCTTGCTCTTCCTTCTCCTTCTGGTACCTTTATTATTCAGATGTTGGAACATTTAAACCAACACCATGCCTCACTCTGGCCACCAGCAAAGGGCCAGACCCACACGGACTCTCCCAGTGGCTGGCACCATCTTGAGACAACCCAGAGGTTTTCCTGAACTTTCTGTAGACCGCATGGCAGTTTAGGATGACTCTTCCTACCCTCTATCTCTTCTTTACTTAGGGCTCATTGCACCTTGACTCTCCCCATCTTTTTAAATCTTTCCCATTTCCTTTCACACAGGCATTTTTCTCTAGCAGGATCCTGGCACATTTAATCCCATCTTGGTGCCTCTGTGACAGAGGCCCTGGATTAACGCACTTATCTTGGCCATTTATCTCTTTCAGGGAATTCTAGTCAAAGGACACATACCCTCTGCTTTCGAAAAAGTGGGCCGATAACCCCCTTCCATGGTTGTCAATCATAAATCATCAATCCCACTTTATTTGATTTATTAGGAGAGAATATAGATATGAATAAGATTAAGCTATACTATCTCAAAATAGGCCACTTTGGCATACATTAACTTTGAGCTGAATGCAACGAGAATTAATAGCTTCAGGAGGAGTTCAGTGCCCTCCCATTTTCTGCCTGAAAGCAGTGCACAGATCTGTTTGTGCAAAGGTGGCATAAATGACCCTTGTGAAGGAATCCTCCCTCCCATTCCAAGAAGGAGAAACTCTTAGCTACCTGAGATGAAAAGCCTGCACCAAGACAAAACTGCATGAACGAGCCTCACTAACAGCCCCTCTCTTCCATCGGTACTTCTTCTGACATAACTCAGCAAACTGAGTTAGTTTTTCTTTTTCCTCTTTCTCTGCTTGATCCTTTCATAAGTGGTCGTTGTTTCAGAAAGATAAAGACACAATCAGCAGGTCTGATTCCTGCCGGATCCTTCCTCCAAGATGGGACATTGTTCTGTATTCACCTCAGCCCATACCTTTCTGATATGAGGGATTTTAATAACTTAGAAATATCCATGACTCTCTGTTTTTCCAGAAATGAGGTCTTATATCTCAGCATGTTTTAATTAAGTAATAAGTTATATGTCAAGAGCAATTAAAGCCTTGAAGGTCAAACCTCACTTAATTAAAAAATTGGAAGGGCCTCTTTTTGTTCAACTGTTTTGAAAGCACCTGAGACCTTTAACACCTACCTGGGGAGTCACAGGAAATAAAGTCAGGGCCAAACAAGCAAGTACCTGCCTTGGAATTCAGAGCCATGCTCCCTCCTGCTGGGCTGCACTGGCCTCCACAAAAGCCTAAGGATGTGATACATAAGTTGAATTTATGGCATTACGACCCAAGGCAGCAAACAGGTAATATTCTGAAAGAGCTATTAAATGGCAGAGAATTCCAGCATTTGTTAGGTTTTAACTGATGTTATGAAAATGTTACAAAATATTAAGTCTTTGATGGGTCGTTTTCCCAGCATATCTTTTTTCCCCTAGGCATGATCCTAGAAGCAGCTTCATTAGAATCCTCTTAGCAGCCGGGATGCAATGCAGACTCTTCGGCCCTCCCCCAGATTGATGAAGGAGAATCTCTGAGAATGGGCCTCTGGAGTCTGCATCTTCTTGAGTCCCCTGGGAGATTTTTACGCACACTGAAATTCAAGAAGCTATATAAATCTGGTCCACTTTCCTCACTTTATCGATGAGAAACTAAGACTCAGAGAGATGAAGCATCTCTCTCAACCACTTTTTGGGGGCAGCAGAAATGCCTTCTGATTTCCTGCTCAGATCCTCCTCCACCAACCAACCAGACTGCCAAGGTGAACCCACACAGCAGAGTGTTCCCACTGCTAGGTTAATGGATATGGTTTGAGAAGCGCCCTGCCCCAAAGGTTTGTCACACTGGCTAAAAACGTTCCTGTATTCGAGGTTTGAAAAGTATTAGCCACCTCTTCTATCATCATCCTGAGCACCACTCCATCCGACATATTTCTTTGCTGTCTTCTTGTAATCATATTCTGTTGTTAACATTTGCTGCTTTTTTGAATTTTTGTAATCTGAGATATTTCCATATCAAGAGGCTCTGGACATTCCTACAATCATGCTCTTTTTATCATTGTAACCCCTATTGTCTAAATAACACAAGCACCCAGATATTGCCAATCTTAAATTTCATGGGATATAAAACTGCAGAAAGAGCACAGACTTAAGAATCGGAAGGTTTGGTTTCTAATCACTTCTAAGTCACTAACTCACTTTAGGCAGGACGTTTCCCTCCTGAGTCCCTGCTCCTCATTTGCAGACAGAGGGAACTGTCCTTAAATACAGGTACCTTTTCCGGTATTTTACTCTGTGAAGGAAAGAAGGAAAACCCGGACCCTGCGCTGTCATTAACTCAGATTGTTCTTGAGAAGTGTGAATAATCAAGAGATACAAATAGCTCTAATTATATCAGGCTGCCAGAGAAACAACTGTCAATGTATTCTATTACTTAGCTAGTGAGGAGTGCCAGAATTGTTGAGTCCCCTGTGGTTAGGGTAGGGGGAAGAAGTCAATGAGCTCCTGCAGGAGGTGTAAATGAGGTCCCAACATTTGTGTGCGGGAGGAGGAGGGTGAGGAGGAGGGCTGAAAAGACTACAGTATTGGGAGAAGAGGAGAAAAGGTCTCCCTAGGATCTATTCCACCTATGCTCTTTCTGTAAAAGAGGATGAGGCTAGAGAGAAACAGTCTCCTCAAAGAAGCAGAGCAGAAATCTGATTTGCATTGGAGGAAGTTCAACATAGAACAAGCTGTGGCTAACTGATTCACGCTAATTAAAGCACTCTCAAGTGACTCAGGAAGAAATGCATGTGTGGGTTTGGTTTCTCTTCAATAATTCCACAGCTAAAATGAAAAACTAATAGAAATTTGCCCTGGGCACCTAATTACCAATGTGACCTCCTGAGATGTGATGGAAATCTGTACATTTGCAGACAAGAAAGCTGATTTAAATTTCACCTGTCACGTCATTATAGAAATTGCTTAGTACTTCTAAGACTCCCCTTTTTTCCTCATGGACTGGGATTAACAATGCCTTCCCTATCTCTCGCAAGTGGTGGAAAAGAAACAAAAGTCAATATGAGGTGGTATGATATAGTCATATTAAACTTTATTATTCACATGCAAAGTACAGACTAAGAGACAGATTGTGGAGACAGATTAGATTTCAGTCACTGCACTTTCATGTTCCAAATGGGTGAGCTTGTGTAATTCATTTGGAATGTCTAATCCTCTGTTTCTTAGGCTGAAAAATCAGGAAGAAAATCACTAACTGCTTTGTGTGATTGTTTGAAGGCTAAATAAGATCAAGTGCTGTGTATGCCTTAGAGAATGTAAGAATGAATGCTAGCCATTGCTGTTGTCATCATCATATCACCACTATTCTTATTATTAGAATATACTTACAATTTGCTGGCTCACAACTATGTTCAAAGGACATGGAAGAAAACAAATGTATGCTGAACACTTTGTCTCAGGCAATGATTTTCTCTTCATCTTCAGGGTATAGAAGATTTGAGCAGCATCCAATCCAGAGCCAAAGGGAACTTCCACAGAAGAACTGATGGTGACAGAGAGAACTAAACCCTTTATTTCTAGCGGTGCAGGTGTGCCCCCATTTCCAACTGTTTGATAGGTTTACCATATTCCTAACCATGTCATTTTTCCAGTTCACTTCTTCATGGGAACTTTTAATATTTTATTACATCTTTACTGTGAAGTATAATACAAATAGAGAAGATATTTAAAGCACTTATGGACCCTTTAATGTGTCTTATAAAATAAAGACATGTGTATCCATCACCTAGGTAAAGAAACAGACACAAGTAGCACTTCAGAATCACCCACCTCCTCACCCTGTTACCTTCCTAACTTAATCATTTCTGTCACTCATAAGAAACCACTGTCCTGATTTTCACAGTATTCACTTCCTTGATTTTCTTTGTAATTTTACTGGCTAGGCATGCATTCCTAAACACTATAGTTTTTAAAAAATATAACAGTATTGTGGAGATACAATTCATGCCTTGTGCTGTTTGCTCATTTAGAATGTACAATTTAATGGAATCATTTAATAATGTTCCCCACTTCCATGTAATCAGACTGTTACAGAACAGGGCCAAGTGGGGTACGATATACTATTACCAAAAGTACCACCCACTAGGTTCACATTTTCCATCACCAGAGGAAAGACATCTCTCAATGCCAGAGATTTGTGAAAAGGAAAGAAAATGTTTATTTAAAGCTATACAGACTTAAAGTAGTGACCTAGTGTCTTCGTTAAGATAGCAAAGTCCTTCAGGATACCCACAGATGCACACAGTTTTTCCTTCTCTCTCTGCCCTAATCTGGGGTACCATAACTCAGGAAAAGTAGAGATCCATGAGTCAGGCTCCCAGCACCATCAGCTGTGTCACCACCAGGATCTTCAGTTAATCCAAAGCCATGTGGTACCTTTTTATGGCCCACTAGCAAAAGTCTTTGTACCCCTTTTCTTCCAGGCAAAGTCTCTCTTATTTCTTAAGCCATGTGGTCAAAAGGAGCACCCCAAAGCTGCAAGGTCCCCACTCTTGCCAAAGCCGTGATTTTCTCTACCACATGGTTCTCTATTTACATGGCTGCTGGGGTCCCCACCCTGGCAAGACTGCATGGTTCTCTCTCACCAAGCCTGGGGGGTCCCCACTCTGCCTAAATCACGTGGTTCTCTCTTTGCATGGCTGCCCAGTCTGGGTTTAAATCCCCATGCCAACCTTCCTCTGTACCCCCATTTCTGACTCCTACAATCAGTTACACCTGCCAACATTCCTGTATTATTCCAAGTTTACTGGGCTGCCATCCTGAGTCTGGGCAGGTGTGGTCCCATGTCATGGAGCCAATCTTCTCCAAGCTCTCACATAGGCTCTGTAACCAGGGGGACCTGTCCCCCAGTTACATCTTGAATGGAAGTCCCTTCCATCCCCCTGGCTCAAAGCATGGTCACAGCTATTTACCATATCGATGCAAACAATGAAAGGTTATAGATATGTTAAATGACCATGCCAGAGGTTAGCTGCAAAGCTATTGCTGTACAAAACAGCTCTGCATGTTCCTGCTCCATGTGTCCCTTCCCCAGCTCACACCTGGTTACAGGGAGGGGAAGGAGTGAGGACATCCTATATGTCTTTCTAATATGTCCTGGACACCTTGAGTTCTGGACTGCATTCCAAATCCTTAATTGGGCGCCCCCTCTTGGCTGTACACTGTTTCAAGATTTTTATCTTTTATCGAAAGGATTTATATAGAATATATATGTTTTTCCTGAAATGCTTGTTAGAATTCTCCAGTTAAGCCATTTGAGTTTGGAGTTCACTTTGTAGAAAGGTTTTTAATTACAAATTTAATTACTTTAGTAAGTATGGAATTATTCAGCTGTCTTTTTTTCCCCTGGGTCAATTTTTGAAGATTTTGTCTTTTAAAAAACTTAGTGGTGTCAAGTGGCTCCTAATGACTCATTTATTCTTTTAATATTTATAGGATTAAAAGTGATATTATATTTTTCCAATTATTAGTTATTTCTGTCGCATCTTTTTTTCCTTTTTATCTGTCTCACAGGTAGCTTATCAACTTCAGAAGTATTTCAAAGAAATAATGTTTGGCTCTGTTGAATCTCTATTGCATATTTGTATTTTTAAAAATTAATTTCTGCTTTTATCCTCTCTGCTTTCTTTGAATCTACTTTGTTATTTTTTCTAACTTCATCACATAAATGCTTAGCTTATTTGTTTTCAGGCTTTCTTAACTTCTGCTATGTATACTTGTAACTATGAATTTCCCTCCAATCACTATTTTAGCTGCACCTGTGATTTTTGATGTGTAGAATTTTCCTTGTTATTCAGTTCAAATATATTCAATACTCTTTATGGTCCTTTATTTAACCAACAGGCTACTTAGAAATATATTTCTGAATATCCAAATATATGTTATTGATTACTAGAATAATTGCATTGGGTGACAGAAAGTACTCTATATAATTTCAAACATTTGGAATTTATTCAAACTTGCTTTATGACCCAACATATGATTAAATTTTATAAATGGTCTACTTGTGCTTAAAAAGAACACAGGTTCTACAGTTATAGCACTTAACATTTTATTTATGTACACAAAGTAAACTTAATAATATTCAAATATTCTAGATTCCTATTATATTTTTATTTGATTATTCTACCAGTTACTAAGAGATATGTATCAATTTTTTTCTATTGGTTTTATGAATGTGTCTACATCTCCTTATATTCTCTGCCTATTTTCAGATAATGTATTTTTTAGAATTTATTATATGCATAGAAATTTAGAATTGTTTTATTTTCCTGGTGAAATAAAGCTTTTAGCATTATGAAATTACCTTTTTATCTCTAGTAAATCTCTTTGGACTGAAGTCTATTTTTTATGTCGTTAACCATACTAGCATTCCTTTGGTGTGTGCATGCAATATATTTTATAATCCTCTTATTTTCAACCATTTTATCATTTTCTGTGTAGTTTGTGTCTCTTGGGTTTGGGGGCAAATCTCAAATGAGTTTTTATTTGTTCTATTTTTTTTAGTATATTTTACTGATTATGCTATTATAGTTTTCCTAATTTTCCTCCTTTGCTCCCCTCAACCCAGTACTACCCTTCTTTCTAGCAATCCCCCTCTCCCCATTTAGTTCATGTTCATTGATCATGCATTTAAGTTCTTTGGCTTCTCCATTTCCTATACTATTCTTAACATCCCCCTGTCTGTATTGTACCTACCAATTTTGCTCCTTAATCCCTTCACCTCCACACCACCTTGTTCTTTCCCTTCCCCCTCCCAGCTGATAACCCTCCAGATGATCTCCATATCTATTATTCTGTTCCTGCCCCAGTTGTCTGCTTAGTTTGTTTTTGGTTTTGTTTTTCAGTTGTTGGTAGTTGTGAGTTTGTTGTCATTTTAATGTTCATAATTTTGATCTTCTTTTTCTTAAATAAGTACCTTTAACATTTAATGTAATGATGGTTTGGTGATGAAGAACTCCTTTAGCTTTACCCTGTCTGGGAAGCACTTTGTCTATCCTTCCATTCTAACTGATAGCTTTGCTGGACAGATTAATCTTGGTTGGAGGTCCTTGCTTTTCATCACTTTGAATACTTCTTGCCAGTTCATTCTTGCCTGCAAAATTTCTTTTGAGAAATCATCTGATGATTTTATAGGAACTCCTTTGTAGGTAACTCTCTGCTTTTCTCCTCCTGCTTTTAAGATTTTCTCTTTATCTATAAGCTTTAGCATTTTGATCATGATGTGTCTTGGTGTGGTACTCTTTGGGCCAAACTTGTTTGGAACTATCTGTACTTCCTGGACTTGTATGTTTATTTCTTTCAGCAAATTAAGGAAGTTTTCTTTCATTATTTTTTCAAAAGAGTTATCAATTTCTTGCTCTTCCTCTTCTCTTTCTGGCACCCCTATGATTCAGATGTTGTATATTTGAAGTTGCCCTAGAGGTTCCTAAGCCTCTCCTCATTTTCTTGAATTCTTGTTTCTTCTTTCTGTTGTGGTTGAATGTTTATTTCTTTTTTTTGTTCCAAATCGTTGATTTAAATCCTAGCTTCCTTCCCTTTACTGTTAGTTCCCTGTGTATTTTTCTTTACTTCACTTAATTGTATCCTCCATTTCTCCCTTTATTTTGTGGCCATACTCAAGAGTTCTCTGAGCATCCTGATCATCAGTGTTTTGAATTGTGCATCTGATACCATGGCTATCTCTGTTTCATTTAGTTCTCTTTCAGGGGTTTTGTTCTGTTATTTCTTTGCCTCCTCAATTTGGCTGCCTCCCTGTGTTTGTTTCTGTGTATTAGGTAGAGCTGTTTTTACTCCCCGTCTTAGTAGTATGGCCTATGTAGAAAAGGTACCCATCTGGATGAATTTGGCTTCTTTAAATCCTTGGTTGTGGGACTACTACACAGCTCAATTTTCTGATGGTTCTAGTGGTTATTTGCTTTTGAGATCTGGTTGTAATACTTCCTAAGGTTGTACAAGGACATTAAGCATGCCTATCTATGTCTCCATCTTTACCAGAAGGCTAGTAAAGAGGCAAAAGAAGGCTAATTGTTCTTTTTTATTCATTGTAATATTTTTTACTTCTACATGAAAATTTTAGGTTCATTAAATTTAATGTATATTTCTTTGTGTTTTATGCTTTTTTTCTGTTCTGTTTATTTTACTCTCCTATTTGCTTTGCTTTGGATTTGTTAAAAATAATTTTCTATTCAATATTTTCCTGTCTGTTTGAAATTTATATATATTTTCTATTGTTTATTTGGTTACTTTAGAAATTACCCTTGCTTTTTATTCTTTTGATCAATGAACAAACTTTAGCACACCTTAACTTTATTTGCCTCCTTTACTATTGGTATGATAGTGTTGTGGAATATTTTTCTCTGTGTTTTATATCTATGAGATATTTAATTGTTTATGAAGTCACTATTCATATTGATTAACCTACACATCCAAAAGTTTTTTACCCCAAACACCTGAATTTCAGAATCCAAATGAACAGTACTCCATAGCTATACACATTTATATCTCTACAGAGAAATGTGCAACTATTTGTTTAATTGGCATAAAAACTATAAATAGTCTCATGTCATTTCAGGTCAGTTTACCACCAGATAAGTTCAGATCAGTTCTTGCAATTTTTAAAGGTTTTTCCCGTTTGAATTTTGGAAGAAAGACTGGGAACAGACCTTATACAGTGTCTGTGTTCAGGGGCTCAACAAATGCTGTTGCTAACCTGGTCTGTCAGCAAGAAGAATTGTATGTGACACTTCTTTCTGGCCAGATGATGGGGCCTGGGGGCCACTGTGATTTTAACAGTGCAAGCCCACCTGTCTAGCTGACGGACCTCCCTGTACCCCATATGTTTATGCAAGAACAAAGGCAACAATGAGATTGTGGAGTTTAGCATCATACACGGCAGGTTCTGAGCAAGAGAGGCATCTGAACTCAGAGCCTCCAACGTCATGGACCGCTCCTTTAAACATGTCTTGCCTCCCAGAATGAAAGATAATATCACAGCTAGATGGAAACAAGAGATTCCTACCAAACAACGAAGGGCAAATGACATCACAGAACAAAGAAAGCTTCCTCAGAGATGAATGATGTGGGTGGAGATCTTGAAAAGATCATCTGAGGGGGAGAAAATTATTGTCTACTTTCCCCAAATGAAGATGTAAATAATCTATTTTAGCTGGAAGGCTTCAAAGCCTCAGAGACTTTATGCAGAAATAAATTATTTTCAACTTGGACCCAACATTTATTACACTAATTATACCATTATTCACATCCTTCTCCTACAGTGATTCAACATCCATGCATTTTAAAATATGAATTTAAAGAACTTCTTCTCATAAATCTCTCTGGGAAAAAAACCCATCAGGTGTTGTAATGGTGGGGGGAAAACCTTATTCTCTTAGTGGTTTCAGGTTTCTAAGCACTAAAGAGAAAGAGGCTGAAGAGTTAAGTCTAGTCTTGATAAATCACCTAGACTCACATCAAACAATCCTCAAAGTCAAAAGTGAATGCCGTCTTTAAGACAATCTTGAAAAGACCTCAACAAATTGTTTGCTGCCTTATGTAGGAGTTCATTAATGTCATGTGAATTACTTAAACTACTTGAAGCCATTAGAAGCAGAGGGATTGACAAATAAGAAAGCAATGCTGAAATAAAACATCAAAGGATAAAATCAGTCAGTGCTTTAATTGATGCAGGCAAATGACTGCTTTCATACATTGTTGGTAGGAGAATGGATTGTAACAACGTTTTAGGAAATTAATCTGGCAATATCAGAACAATTAAAAATACAATTGGACACAGCAATGCCACTTTTGGAAAATTTACCCCATAATAACGAGGTGCCAGCACACAATGATCTGCATATGTATATAGTGTTTATCCTTTCCAGAAGTATTTATTGAGCACCTACTCTGTGCCAGCCATGAAAGACACAGGCTCTGTTCTTACAAAGCTTCCATTCGAAGGGACAGACATGGGTTACAAATATCTAAGGGAAAGTATGAGGCCTAGATAAACGTTATTCAGAGACTCTAAGTGGAGCAATGTGAGAACTTGTAACTCAAAAGTTGGTGATAAAGAAAGGGCCCTCTGAGAATCACAGGGGAAAAGGGGAGGGACTCACATGAATAAGTATAAAGGACACATGGGCAATAATTAAGGTGGGGGGAGGAAATGGGAGGGAGGAGGGGAGCACTGGGGGGAAGGGCAGGGCAGAGAATATAAAACAGAAAACTGTACTTGAATAAGAATTAAATTTAAAAAAAAAAAAGAAAGAAAGGGCCCTCTGAGCAGGTGACACTCAAGTGGATAAGTTACCAACAAAAATCTAGGGTTGGAAAAACTGCAGTGAACTTTATATTTAACAGAAGTTTGTTAAGCTGAATCTCAACAACAAAGGGTTAAATTAAGGACGTTATGAAATGTTGCACCTGAATCTTAACATGCCTTAACAGTTGAACTTTTGGTCTCTCTCTTGAAAATGTAGTCTGTCTCATCTGAGTTGGTGGCAACTCTTGCTCCAGTTTCAGGGTGAAGGCCTGAGCATCCTCTTTGGCTGTACATTTTGTCTTACACTCCATGTCGGGTCCCTTAGCAAATCTGGCTACTCCACCTTGAGAATATATCTAGATTTCTGTTGCTTCATACCCCATCCACTTCCACCATCCCGCTCCATCCTTTGTCTCCTGGATTATTACAGTGGCCTTCTAACCATGCTCCCTGCTTTTATAAACCCCAGTGCTCAGAACCGCGTCTGATGCATGACAGACACTTCAGTCTGTTCTCAGCACAGCAGCCAGAGTGATCCTGTTAAATATAAATCAGGGCATGTTATTCATTAGATCAAAATCATTAGTCTCTTTCAAAGTAGAATCCAACGTTTTTGCCAAGACATTTAAGGCCCTACAGGAACTGACCCATATGGCCCTAACCTTGCCGCTCCTACTCTATCCCTTAGTCCAGGGGTTCCCAACCTCCAAGCCACAGATCTGTACCAGTCCAGGCCTGCTAGGAACCCAGGCGCACAGCAGGAGGTGGGCTTGAATGTAATGCACCTGAATCATCCTGAAACCATCCCCCATAATACCTGGTCCATGGAGAAATTACCTTCCATGAGACTGGTCCTTGATGCCAAAAAGGTTGGGGACTGCTACCTTAGTCACTTTACTCCAACAGAGCTAGGCCCCTTGTTGTTCCTTGAACACATGAGGACACTCCTGCCCCAGGAATGTGGCACTTAACACTCCCCTTTCCCTAAACACAGCTAACTCTTTACTCTAAAGTCCTGACTGGTTGCACCAACTAAAATGCAACCCCCAGTACTTCCAATCTCCTTTTCCTACTTTACTGTCCTCCTTAATGGGTGTCATTGTCTAATGGATTTTACCCAATTATATTGTGCATTTTCTCCCTCCCCATTATTAGAATATAAGCTCCACGAAGGCCAAGGCTGTTTGTTTTATTTACTCTGCATCCCCAGTGCTCAGGACAGTGTCTGATGCATGACAAACACTTCATAAGCATTTGTTAACTCCATGAACATAATTTCTAAAATGCACTGATGAAAGGAATACACGTACCTGTGTATGAGCACATGGATCGGTGTGGGAGAGTACAAATTACACTGTTCACACGAACTTCCTACAGGGAGCAGGTAAGTTCCCTAGTCAGTGAGGGAGCTTACTGAGGTCTTTCCTGAAGCATCTCTGAATTAACTGACTTCTTATTATAGGGGTTACATTTGTGGCTTTTTAAAAATAAGCATTATAATTTCATATTAAATAAAGCATATTGATGTTAGCAAGAAAACACTTGGAACTTTCAAATCCAAAGATTAATCCATTTCCCCCTTTCATGATTAGTATCAGTATTTTAATTGGAAACACATACGTATTCAGCTTTGTAGCTGTTCACACAATAAAAGATTGGGGAACTTCAGTGAATTCTGAGCTTCCCGGAGCTAGAAGACATCCCAGGCCTTCCCAGTAAAAACACAGACCTCGAGAGTGATCTAAATGAGCTTTGGGCAAATCAACGCTCACCTAGAGATGTGTTTTACACTCAGATTAACTCTGGCACTAGGGAATAGTTTAAGAAGGCTGAACACCTAGCAGCAAATTAGAGACTACCTAATCTTTTTTTTTTCCCCAAAGGAAGCAGTGTGCAGAAACATGAACACCAGCTAAAGGAAGTATGGGGCCGAACAAAAACCTCTCTAACTTTCCCCAGGTAGCTTTTGAGACAGCTGAACAGAAGTGGAGTATTTATAAACCATGATATGGGCCAGGTGAGGAGCAAAACAGTCTGCTAACTTTTGAATAACATTGAATGAATGTTTGAAAGAAATGAGACAAGATAACTGTCTTCAATTATTGTAGGAAGCAAATTAACTTTTCTGTAAAGCTCCAGAGAACATCAGTGAGATTAGTGAAGGGAAGGTTTAAGAAGGCAACTTGTTTGATATTAGGAAAAATAAAGTGTCTCGAAGCTGTAATTGGCCAGTGGTAGAATGAACTGCCAAGTATAATAACAAACCTCCTGTCACTACAAGAATTCAAGCCATGACAAAACCTGGTAACCAAGGACAGAGTGTGATACATGGCATCACTACTGGGTAAGAAATTAGACCAAGTTTCTTTCTAAACTCAGGAGTCCACATATTACGACTCTTGGTTGCAAGGGACATAAGCTCTCTTTTTGCTTAAACTGCACAATTCAAAAGCTTCAAATACAACCCTAACTTCAGATGTGGCTCACTTCAAGAGCTTATGGTTTTGTATCTCTTCTTTCCCTTTCTTGCATCTATTTTTTCTTGGCTTAATTCTCAGGCAGACTCATTCACATGCCAGCAACGCCTCTCAGCAATCCCCAGCTTCACTATCCTCATACCTAGAAATCAATGGCTCATTCAGAAGTCTAGGGAAAACCCTGACGTCCCACTTTGAGTCATGTGCCCAACACTGAAACAACCTCAGCATCCAGGCAGATGGAATACAACTCAGCCTGGGTCATGAGCCCATCCCTATCACAGGGCAGGCAGGACCATGTGAGCGACAGTTCCCCCACCCAGGGGAGCCATGCTTCCCCCAAAGGAAAAAAAAAAAACATGATAGGTCGAAAACTAACAGATGTTCATTATATCCTGAGAAAAGCACAGAAAAGCAAAAGGTCTGATTGTTACAAGCATCTAATAATCCAGTGAGTTAAAAAAAGACAGGTAATAGTCATTTTTTGTATGTTACAACCAGGAAGGCAGCAGGTCCCTTCACATATTTTGTCATAGAGCTTCCCAGAATTCACAAAGAGAATCACGCTGCTTCCACCATTGCACTGCAATGGGATGGCACTAGGGTAAGGAGAGGTATGCTCTCATCGACTATGTTTCTATAACAGATGGGAATTGCTTCTTCTTGAAATAGCTACTGATGTAAGGAAGTTAAGATTAGCTAGGGCAATGGTTTCCATTTGTAGGAATTTGTATTATGATAATCAACCAACCATAAGGAACTGTTAGTCATCCTTTCCCTGTTTAGAGGCAGAGCTTTGCAAAGGAAGGGAACGGTATACATGCAGGATATATGCGTGTGTGCCTGTGTATGTCTCCTCTGCTGTACACATTCATACAGACATTTATAGTCTATACCCAAAATGAGTCCAGACAGTTCTGATAAATAGGCAGAGAAGCATTATGTGTAAGATAGCAGGGTTTGGCGAGCCTTCTACCCAAGTTTGGATCCTGACTCCACTACTTACTAGTTTTATAACATTAGGCAAAACATTTGACCTTTCTGCATCTTCTTTTTCTCATCTATTAGTGATAACAGCAACGTCTCCATAAAATGACTGGATGGAGTAAATAAGCATTTAGAGGAGGCCTGCGACACCCTGTGTGCAAAATACAGTTGTGATCGTCATTACTACTCACACCACCAACTTCACGTGTGGTTGTTTGGA
The DNA here is from genome assembly GCF_014824575.4 of Sturnira hondurensis. Lineage (NCBI taxonomy): Eukaryota > Metazoa > Chordata > Mammalia > Chiroptera > Phyllostomidae > Sturnira > Sturnira hondurensis. The sequence goes on along the minus strand of NW_028076783.1, from coordinate 4,391,335 downwards.
AATAGCTGACCCCCTGAGGGCCTCAGTCCCCACTGCCCAGCAGCCTGGTGGGGGTGCTTAGGAGTGCCATCCCACAGAGTTGTAGTGCGCTCTGCTATACTCTGCACAGGGCATGTGTAATCACGGGGATTTTCCTCATGTTTATGTCCAACAATAGCCAAAGCAACATTTTAGGTTGTCAGAACCAAGGAACCAAAATAAAATAAAATACTAACAGACAAGGATATTGATCTAATAATAAATTGCTTGTTAGAAATTCTGGGTGGGCAATAGTTTGGAATCCAAGTAGTTCTGCATCTGCAAGCTCTTCAAAAGAAAAAGGGGGAAATATCAGAAATTAGGCATTGAATCTCTTGAAATGAATTATGTCTTTGTCAAGTATTGCTTGTGACAGGAATGGTACAAACGTCCAAAGAGGGAGACAGAAAGTGGAAACCAGTTTTGTAATATTGCTTCATACGGTAAATGCATCATCACTCATTAATGGTTACTTTGAATGTCTGAAAACAGTAGGGTGCAAACTTACTCTGGGCCCCCCAACTTAACTGAGAAATAACTGAAAAACTGGAAGATGACAGATTCCAGAAGCTACATTTCTGTGTATGTCACCAAGTTCCCTTCTAACTTTCTTCCCATAAAGATGGTTTGCTGGATGTCAATGGAAACTTTTCCTTTTGAAATCCCTCATCTATCACTGTCTAAATTAGATTCAGAGAAAGTAATTTGATTGCTGTAAACAGGATTACTGTGCCACAGGTAGCCTAGGCAGTAGAGCGAGGCAAATTCTCAGAAACCAAGGCCCAGCTTCAGGAAACTAGACTTTTATGGAAAGAATGGGGAGATAAACCAGCAAATATGTTAACTCAAAGCCAACTTATCTTCAAATACAGCACATGCATTTCACAAATTGCCAAGAAGTGACAGTAATTCTTCAGTGGCTGCTGATGCTGTAACTTAATAAAGTTCAACAGATATATAGTCAAGAAAAGAGGGCTGGGTTGGAAACAGAAAAAATAGCTAATGATACATATGTACAATGAAGAGTCTGTCTAGCTCACTAACAGCCTGAGCAAATGATCAAAACTTATTCCAGCAAGATTTCTTGCTTGCGTTTGGATTTAGAATTCACAAAAAGATAAAGCTGGAAAAAAATTTAGAGGATGTCTAGTTAAATCCTTCATCTGCAGCATGAATTATGGCACTTCTCAAAAGTAGACTTTCATCTTGACTAGAATATACCTTGTGTTATTTTCCAAAATAATCCTTTGCAGCATTACATAGTGTGGACTCTGAGAAAGTTCTTTTTTTAAACTGGGAACTTCTACACCTTGATCCTAGATGGATCTCTTTAGATTTTCTCTTTAGTTATAGAAATCATGTATTCAATTGTTTAAATACTGTGTACTGGGACTCTGTCACATGTGAGACACTCTTTTACAATAAAAATTAGTTTTTTCCCTCAAGCTGCTTACAGAGGCAAAAGAGAGGGATGAAGTTGGTTTCAGGACAGGTCAGTTTTACAGTGTGAGCTACCCAGGAGACGCAGGCACGTTTCATTCTCTTGGAGGCAAGAGAATAGGGGAGAGATGCCATGAGGGGGTTCAATGGCCAGCAGAAGGACAAAGGCGAGAGTAGATTTCTAGCTTGTGCATTGAAATGGAGAACGCTGAAAACGTTCTGTCACTGCTTATGTTTAATTTTTGACACAGGAGCATGTCATGAACTGTCATATTATGAACCTGTAATGGGTGTACTTTAATTTGGTCACTTTTCCTCAAGTAATGGACAAGAGACGCTCACCTGAAAAATGAGTTGTTGTGTTCCCTATAGGTGTAGTGTGTGTGTGCATATGTGTGTGTATATGCATACTGTGTGTACACGGTATGTATACACATGAGTGTATGTACCCAGTATGTATACACATGAATGTATAAGTGTGATGCGTGTGCACATACATATGTGTGTGTGCTGAGGTGCTGCTAAAGTGACAGAAGCTGAGGTCTTGTCCCCTGCCAGTCATCTCTGGATGAAAGTAACGTCTTCTGGAGGAGAACCAGCTGGGAACGTCCCAGATGGGTGGAGCTTTAGCAAGTGATCTCTTATCCTGGACTCAGAGGTGGCTATCTGCCCTGAGACTGCAGCCAGGTGGCAGAAGGCAGTGGTGCCCCCTTCAGAGGGACCAGACAAGGCTTCAGCGGGGGCTGAGTTTGCTTTGGCTTCCACCAGGAACCAGCCCTTTAGAGAACTAGAGAGAACCAGTTCTCTTTAGAGGGAACCAGCTCTAAAGAGAACTAGAAGCTTATATTTTAAACATGACAACTGCTATGCCTTTTGTATTTTTTGTAATTATTGCCTTTTTATTCTCTGAGTATTAAGGTTCTTTTCACAAATGTCAGCCTGTCTCAGCTGAGCAAAAGGAAACAAGAACATTGGTTTCAATTCATGCATTTGCAGTTTTTAAGGGGAAACAGGGCTCACCGGGGCCTGCATAGTGGAGGCCATAGTAATTTAATGGAGAAGGAACCTCAGGGAAAAAGAAGATTTACGAGAACAAAGCTGGATGGGCCCTTAATGAGGCACTCCTCATCACACAGACAATTTTTTGGACATTTTATATCCTAACATTGTGAGAGATTCCATATATATTTAGTGTTTTGAGAAGTAGACATTTTATTGAGAAAACTATCTATGCATCTTAGAAAAATGGAACATGCAGGTAGACATAAAAACAGAAGTCAAAATGAACCATAATTCTATCACCCGAACATTAGTAATATTCTTGTGTTTTCTTCTACACTTGCTCATTTTGTAAATGTACACACATTTTTGTCACAACTGTGGGATTAACTTGAATTTGTATCTTGACTTTCGCCTTTATTACACTGTAGCCCATTTTCTGTCATCCACAAGCCGTGCTGCTACGGCAGCATGTTTAGTGGTGATGCAGCATTCTGTGATACGTTGAATCACATCTCAATCGGCAGACATTTAACTTGGTTCTGTCTTTACCCATCAGTATGATATTATGATGAGAATATTTTATTTTTCATTAGAGAAAAGGGAGGGGTGGGGAGAAGGCACTTTTATAACCCGAGTCCTTTATCTTCAACTGAACTTCTTATTGTAGCACACCTTAGAGCATGGATGGGCAAACATTTTCCATAAAGGGCAGGATCGCAACTATCTTGGCTTTGTGGGCTGTATGGCCTCTATTCTAGTGCTCATGGCTGCTCCTTTAACAGAAATGCCATGGCAGCTATATGCTCACAGGTCCTGGCTAGGTGGCTCAGTTGGCCAGAGCACATTCCCCATACGCCAAGGTACTGGGTTTGATACCTGGTCACAAGAGTCAACCAATGAACTCATAAATAAATGGAACAACAAATTGATGTTTCTCTCTCATCAATAAAAGGTAAAAATCAAATTTAAAAGCAGCCATAGATAATATACAGGTCCTGGAAAAAAGTCCTTTCATTATAATGATGATGAGATGCCATAAGATCTTAACTCGTACTTCTATCAATTAGCCCATGGTAAATTGCTTTTGTTATACGTTTCACTTAGTCACAGAACCTGTTAATGATATTCAATGAGGACTTACCAAATGTAAATGAGTGGGAATAACTGTTACAATAAATATTTACGAAAGCAGGAGCAGGCTGGGTTTAGCCGGTGCACCATGCTTTGCCAAACTCTACCTTAGAGGGCACTTCTAATGTTCAGTCTTACCTGTACTTCATACATGATGTGTTCTACCATATTATGAACTTCATATACGCCTTTGCTCTTCTAGACTTAAGGAATGCAAAGGTGACATAGACACAGATACTGTCCTTGTGGAATTTAATATTCAGTGACATTGAACTGAGAGCAAAAGTCTAATAATAGGTGCAATTGGGTACTTGAGATGTAGCACTGAGGACTTTCTACATGGTCAGCATCATCTAATCAACCTGCTCCATTCGCATTTATTGAGCAGTAACTATATGATGTTCCTTCACCAGATTAGCTTACTTCTTCAATTGTTCACATTCTGAATGAGAACAAAAAGAGTAGCAACCTGAATTCATCTGGAAAGAAATATAATCAATCAGATTTCATGGTCTTCATATGTGGGGGCAACTTTCCTCACAAGTCCCCCCCGTGTGCCACGGATGAGAGTAATCATGACAGAGACATGATGTGATCTGCTTGGGGAGAAGAAGTGGCCATTTTCCCAGAGGAAAAATGCAGTAAGCAGTGGCCAGTTTCTCAGGGGAAAAAGGCATTAAGCCCACTCCTCTAGGGGCTTTTATTGGGTTGTAATACACAGGAATACAGGGCAGCAAGGATCAAATAGTAGATAACACTTAAAAGAAATCTTAGGGCTTAGTCTGAGTCAGTGTCTGTCAGGAACAGAGTTTTAGGGTTTGCTGCTTGAACCCTTAACATATGAATGAAAGCACTCTTAGCAGAGCAGATTCCACAGGTTTATCAGGAAACCTTTGTGATGCCAGATTTTTCCCCAGGACACGCTCTATCAAGGCAAGGAGCTGCACCTCTCCCAACAGGTATTCAGGCTTAAGGGGATTAGAGCCAGGAAGCACATCTCCCAGAGAACATGGGGACTCAGGCTATGTCAAAGCTGGGGGGGGGGGGGGAGGGCGAGAGTCCATTGCTCTTTGTTGCAGCCCTCCCCCCTGAGTTCTTCCATGAAGGCCTTTCAAGTGATCGAGTCTTGCTTAGGTTGCCCCCGCTGTGAGGGGTCTTACCCATCATTGACTTCCAACCAAGCTTTGGGGGTAGGGAGAGGAAACTGAAGCAGTGTTTGCTACCAGAGACAAGCTTTGTCTCCTGTGGCTCGAATTCCAAAGGTTGTCTCTTGCCCTTAGCCACAAGGGGTCGAGATACAATTCCTAGATCCAGGCAGAGCAATCAATACAACATTCATATTAGACTTTCTTATATTAGTAAGACAACATATAGCAATCAAGTTATTAACCAATGCATGTCATTTTATTTGTAGTAAAACATTATTATTTATACATAAAACAGCCTACAAATGCAGCTATTCTGAACCAGGATGAAGAATATGACACAAAGTTTTATGTCAAGTTTAACAGAAGAGTTGAAGACTTTGGTAAACTCTCTTTGGAGATACTTAAATTTGGACTGGATGGTCACCCATAAAGAGTATCTAGATTGATTGTTAAGAATATTGAAACCAGTAATGACTTTGAGGCCAATAAAATAAATTGATCCATTCCTAAGAAATGGATCAACACACACAGTTTTGCCTATAATTTCAGAGAGTATGTATATACTCTGAATTTCCCTGAATTTCACTCATTCTCTCTAAAGTCAGCACTCCTACTCATTAAAAACTCCAGCATTTGCTGAGAGGCTGGACTAGTTGACCTCTGAGGTCCTCAGAGCTGTGACATTCTATATTCCTCTATGTCATATTTTCTCTGTCTCAGCAGAGCTTCTTTATTCCCTCCACCCCCACACTAATGTCTCTAAAATTGGGATGAGTTTATCAATCAATACGTATATTTAATGCAGTGGGATTTTGTTTGTTTTCTTAAGAGCTCTTATTAAATCAATGGTGCAATCTCACAATCAATAGCCTCTTTGAAGTAAGAAAAGACAGCACAGTATTTATTGGATGCTGTGTTTGTCTTTGCTAAAGGTAAAGCAAAAACAAGGTCTCCACCTTCAAAGAGTTTGCAATCAAAAATGTAGAACAACGCTTGTGAAAGGGACCAACACCCGAGCAAGTATCATTTGTGAGGTGAGTATTTTTCAACAGGGTTGGACATCAGTACAGGTCAGACGAAAAATTTAAATGGCTTGAAAGGGAGCAAGTGGTTAGGAACTGAATCTGTAGAAAGTCTTGGTAGGTGGGTAGGTGGATCTACAAATTTAAAATTTTAGCCCAATGGTGTGATTGTGCATTGAGATTAATTGGTATTCCAATCTGCCAGCAATTTATGTTAGCTGTTGGAGATGAGTTATGAAAATTATCATTGAACTTATAAAAATGATGGCTTGGGGTGGGATATCAAAATCTGTTCTGCATTCTAAAGTGAAGCTAGAATTTGTTCTTCATATAGGTCTGTCCTTTGTTTCAGAGACCACTTTGATAAACTATTCAGTCACAGATATTTCAGGCAAGTATCTACCATTGTTTGCAGAAAACCCTCAAACAGCAACATATTTCAAGTGCTTCGGGCCACACATTTTGTTTCTGAATATAAAAATGTTACCATTCATGGGGAAGCCACTGCTTCTCTATAAAGTTTATTATATTTTATTGAGTGTCATATTCTTAGCTTCCCATTACAAATAAGGATTTTGAGTCTAAAATCAGAGTTGACAAGACTGGGTTGGTGTCCCTAATCCATGGGGACCAGCTGACCTCCGCAGCACAGCTGCAGCACAGGCTTATAGGGCAGTGATGGCTGTTGGGGGACCTTCTGTGTGAGCCACAGAATCCGATTACCCAGCACATCTTCATCTCTGTAACTTGCCATAACACCTAGCTTTCCATAAGATTCTGTCAATTCTGCAATCTAACATTAGCCTTTGCTAAGAGAGGGACCTATGCCTTATCTGGGTGAGAGTAGATCACAGAGTGAAGCATGGAATGAAGAATGTTCTTTAGCTGCAAGAGGAGACTGATGTCTCTTTCAGTCCAGAGCAATAGTTGAACAGCAGCAATCAGAACAAGTGTGTGAATTCCCAAAAGAGAACCAGAATACATGGGGAAAGAGCTGGGCTTCTGGTACTAAAGAAGGACAGGGTTTGACCAGTATTGGTGAAGTACTGAAGTGAAACATACCTTTTTGAGGGTTCCTGGGCTTGGAGACAGCAAATATTTTTGTGGTCTTTTGCAGCCAGTGTCTGTAGGTCCCCCCTCTAACTGCTTCATGACCCCTAAAATAGTAAGAGTCATCAAACTAGATGGTGAAGGATGGCAAGAATTGGGCAGATGAGAAAAAAAGTAGGAGAAAAGATTTTACGGGAAAATAAGATATTCTCTAAATGCACAGTTTCAATATACTAAGAAAAACATTTTGGAATGCCAGCTACACACTTGGTAATAGATTAGATGTAATTAGACTTTGAGACATATTGTATTATAGTCCTTGAATATCACTGGTTTTATTTCTAATGCTCTCCCAGCAAGTCAACAGATGATGCAGCCGCCCAAGGGAGCCTATTCTCTGAGGAAGGTTGGAAGCCCTGGGCACCTGGCTAATTCAGAGCCATTTATCATTCCAGACTTCTACAGCATTAAAACATGCCAAGCATTAAAAGTGGAATTCATCCTAGCAAGATAGCCAGAGAGATATTTACAGAAGTACAGGAACAAGGACATTCATCTCACGTTTATTTGTAACAATGAGAAACTGAAAACAACATAATGGCTAATGTGTGGGATTCTTTCACTGATTCACACTGGATTCATGTGATGGACTGTAACTCAGCCACTTCAAATTGTACTTCCTCCAAATATTGTTAGGGACCACCACTAGTAATAGTGATGATGAGAGTTCTAGATGGTGTGTGTATTTTGTATGTGCATTTTTTGCTTATCTATTTCTGCATTTTCTACAATAGTCATTCTTCATTTCTTTAGGAAGCAAAACAATAAAGCTTGTTAAAATCGAGGTAGAAAAGGATATTTGTGATTAAACAATAGGATAAAAAGGAAGCTATAAAAACTTTTCAGGGCAATGCCATCAAAAATGTAGATATGTATAGAAAAGTATTTTAAAAGCATGTAGTAAGATTTTGATAGGTAACTATACTTATTACATCTTTATCCATCTTTTGTTGTGGCTTTTTAAATGTTCTCCAGTAAAAATGAGTTTAATATTTTTAAAGTTATTCTAAAAAACAGAAGGCACGGTAAATTCTATCATCTACAAGTTAAGAAGCACCCTTGTCTAAGGATTGGGTGCCTACAGTAACTGTCTCAAGTACCCTTGGCAACTTTTCAGAAAGGGTCAACACCCTGGGGCCCACCGAGAGAGGCCTACTTCCGGTTCTGTCAAATGGCTTCTGTGCTGATCTCTCCACCTGTAATGCGGGGCGGGGGGCGGGGGAGGTGCACACATATACATAGTAACCCAAGTACCATACATCAGGGTGCGAATGAGTGCCAACACTGCAGCTTCAGTCAATAAGCACTAAAGCACTGAAGATCCATCAGTCTAACATACATGTGTACACATAGCACACACAATGACAAATGTTACTTTGATTCTCCTAGTTAGCTTCTAGGTTTTCAGCAATTTAGCAGAAAAAGCTTTCAATCTGTTAAAGGTTACTGTCTCCAAGAACAACACAAGATGCGTACAAGAGATAAGGCTAGATGCACTGTAGGCAAAAATAACAGCTGGCCAAATTTGGCAAGCATTGGCTTATGGGAGTGGGATTTTAAAATGATCAGTGTTAATATGTGTACAGCTAACCCCCACTGTGAGCCCCGCGAGCTCAGCCCAGCTCCAGGTTCCTTATATTCCCTCCTTTCCAAAGCTCTTGCCCGCTCTATTGGCCAAAAAAGCCCTGCTCTCTCCTTTCCACTGTACGAGCCTAAACATTTTTAAAAATCACTCAAGACAACAGGGAGGGTATCAGGGGCGGGGAGGGGGGTTCATGTGGAAAAAGACAGCACACGCCACGGGGCAGTTTGACCGGACTTCACACAGCACGTTTTACCATGCGGTGGGCCAGGTTCAGGGAACCCGACAGGACGGAATGCAGTTCTTCAGGACGACCTGCACCAGGGAGGCTTGGAGGGAGATCTGGGTGTTGTGGGGCCTGCAACTTATTCACTTACCTTATCAATTTTAGCTTCAAAATGGCAAATACAAAATTAATGATATGAGTGAATGTTTTCAACTGAGAAAATAAATTACAAATCTTTAAAGTTTAAACAAAGCTGACAACTGCCACAAAGATGACAAAAGCCAGAAGTTATATTAATGAATTCCCTGACGAAATGCTATAAAATGCTGTCCCTACATTTTTGGCTGCATATTCTTTGATTACCTTCTCAAATGACAACAACCTCCTTCATACATTGTTAGTATAATGACATGTAAATTGTGATTCTGGGAAGTCAGAGTTGAGAAAACCTGTGTTTTTTCCTTCTTCACTTCAGTTTAATAACTCATTTCGGTATTATCATGTAAATTTTTAGAGTCATTTCAAGGTTGTTAAGGAAAAATGTTTATTAAATTTCTTTTACACGTGCCCTTTAAAATTTGGAAGAATTTTCCAGGCTACCTTTGGAATTTACTTCAAACCCTACTTTCCTCCAGGGCCCAGTTTACTTCTGTGACAGGCACTGCCAGACTCTTCACAGGACCTCTGCCCATGCGCTTCCTCATGGCGGTGCCAGCTGAACCAGTATCGTGAATTACAGGAGTATTTCCGGAAGCCATTCCTTTACCAGGAAAACTACCCATAACTATTCATGGAATTGACTATGAACCATGGAAAAATGACATCCAGCTAAATCCAAACTAAATGGATACCCACCTCAAGCTCCCCCTAGTCAGACCTCCCAAATCCCCAGGGCTACTCCACATTACCCAACACAATGGGAAGTGTGACTAAGGAAACTTACAGCAGAAAGAGATGAAAGTCTTATACATATGAGTTGGAAGATGTATTACTTTTCTATTGCTGTCCAGTATGTTATTACAAACTTAGCACCTTAGAACAACATTCAATTAGTAGCCCACAGCTCTGTAAATCAGAAGTTTCTGGCTTCTCTGCTCAGACTGTCACAAGGCTAAAATCAAGGCATCAGGCTGAGTCCTCACCTGGAGGCTTTGGTGGGAAATCTGCTTCCAGCTTTACTCGGGTTGTTGGCAGAATTTAGTGCCCTGCAGCTATGGGACTGAGGTCCTTGCTTCCTTGATGTGGTCAACTGGGGGCCTTCATCACTTCCTCCAAGTTGCCCGCATTCCTTCTCCTATGACCCCCTCCATCTTGAAACCTGCAGCAGTACATCAAATCCTGCTCCTGCTTTCAATCTCTCTGCCTTCCATTTTCTAGCACCAGCTGGAGAAAGTGCTCTACTTCTGAGGCTGTATGTGATTAGGTCAGGCCCATGCTATCTTATCGTCAGCTGTGCCACATAACATAACCATGAGAGAGATACTGCATGTACTCACAGGTTCCAGGGATTAGGGCATGCAATCTTGATGATCACATTTAGAATTCTGTCTATGATAAGATCTCATTTTAGCTAGGTACCCAAAAGTACACGACCATATCCACATGCTTGTGGGGCCTATCCCTGGGTGTGGAAGGGGACCTGTGCAAGTGAAGGTCACCGAAGCTCAATGATAAGTCCACCTCTGAACTTTGATACCTCTACCCATTCAGGGATAAGGAGAGGGAGTGGCTACTGGAATTCAGAGAGATGGACATAGCCAACCTACAGTGACTTGAAATGAAGGGAGCCTACAGAATAAATGCCCCAATCTCACTCTCCTAGGATCTACAGTTGGTCCCTTCCATTTGCCAGACTCACTGGAAATCAGAAAACAAAAAAGCCCATTAATGTGCTTCATGCATAACGGGATCCCTGGGCACAGAGGAGGTTGGACAAGTCAGAAAACAGATCTACAGGGCAAAATAATGACATCGATCCATTGATAGATCTCTCTCTACTATAGTGCTCATTGACTGGCACTGTGGTGTTGGCACTCATTTTTACCCTTCCTTATAGTACGATGGTACCTCGGTACTCATCATTAATTCATTCTCAAACTCACGGTGAATGCTGAAACCAATGACTACCAAGCAAGCAAAGAGTGAGGGAGCACTTTCACTTGTGGGGTGATGCCAAGATTCATACAAATTCTAGCAAGTGGGTGAGTCCAAAGCAAGTGCCCAGCGCTGGAACATGTTTTTTCTTCTTTTTTTTTCATCAAAATGTGTTAAGTATAGGTGTTGGTGAGTTCTGAAGCTGACATGTACCAGGTATGACTGTACTTGAGTTATTGTACAGGTGGATATTGACATTCTCACCTCCAGATTATAAATTACATGGGAGAAAGCATAACTTCTACTTTATTTCCACAACCCACAACACACACACACACAAAAACAATATTTAGTTGAGTTCCTTAAGAGCAGAGTCTACATGGACTCATTATTCAATGCTTGATTGTCACACTGTTTGTGGTACATAATTACAGACATAATTTGTCATTTGAATTGGGACACTCTTGAGCGAGAAAGGGATGCTATTTACAACCATATGGGTCAAAACAAATATTAGCTGGGAGCGTTCCATACAGGTACACATAATGGATGTGCAAGTTAAACATGGAGATAAGTAAATGAATGAAAAGGTGATAGGAGGTTTTTCTTGAAATTAGCATTCTCTATCTTGCTGCTCTGTGTTCTCTCCCTGCGTTCTGTCCTCTGCACTCTTGACCTTTATTCTCATCTATTATCTCTAACTCTGACTTCTCTCTAGAGATCTAGACTGGAATTTATTAAGGTCCAAAATATTTTCAAATTCAACATGTCTTCAACTGAGGGGATTACTTTCCACTCAGTTATACTATATCCCTGTCTTTCCTATCTTTGTAAATAACACCATCGACTCTCAGTTCCCAAAGTGACTAGCTTTATTAGTATTGAAACCCCTACACCATCACAATAACTCTCTTTCAATCACTTTTCAAGTTTTCTAATTTTTTTCTCCTCTGTGTTATTGGTGTCTATTCCATTCCTTCCACATCACTATTTCTACACTGTCCATGTCTCTATTGGATTTCTGTTGTGCTACCTACTACCACATCCTCTCAGCTGGGCTCCCACTGCCAATATCTCACTTTTTCAGTCTAATTGTGACTCTGGTGCTATAATTGTCAGCCCATAGCACAAATAAGATTATATGATGAAGATTTTTTGGTGGATGGAGTGCCTATAAAATAAAATCAAGCCTCCTTGGATTGATGCTCAAGGGCTCCTGTAATCTGGCTCACTCCTACCTCACCAGCTTCATCTACCACTACTCTCTTCCAGGCAGTCTATGCTGCCAGACTTCACCTAACATGCATTCACACTTCTGAGCATCTGCCACTGCAGAGGATTCCGGACTTTCTTTTTAGTGGTGTGCTCGTACTGATCTGTAGTGTTTACCAGTTTCTATGGTGTAAATACTTCCCCTGGGGCCAATTCAAGCAGCCAATTCATTGGGTGTCACTAAATGCAGAGTTGGGAAGAGATGTACATGCTCAGCTCTCATGAGCCAGGTCCAACACAAGCAGACAAAACTGTCTGCTTCTAGAAATCATACACATTCTTCAAGGGACAAGCCAAGCAACTACATCTTCTAGAAAATTCCTGATTCTACCTTCTATCCCAACCATTTGGAATTGCCTTGGCCCACTTGACATGACTTGGAGCAATTTGTAGCACATTTTCATTCTACCTAAAATCCTAAAAAGGAAGTTAGCTAGCAATAAATCTCATCCAAAAACACAATTCCCTCCTTGATACATTGCATTTTGTATTTTGGAGATCAATATTCTTTATGAGCAGCAGTTCTGCTTTAGATTGAAGACTATTTAGCTGTTCACTATGGTTGTACTTACCATATTTTGCTGTGTGCAATGTGTTCCCATGTATAATGCTCACCCATGTTTCTGGCCCAAACTTTCAGGAAAAAAATCTGTTGTCTTAATTTTTTAATTCTATTTTTAGTGTATTTATCTTTAGAAACAAAACTGATTATTGCACTCCAGGGTATTATTTTGCATATGGATATTGTTAATTGTTTTCTAGAGTTACATTTCTAATGTGTAAGCATAAATAAAAGAATTAAAAACATTTTTGTAGATACAGAATTAGTACTGCCTGTGTATAATGCACATTCTTATCTTTCCCTCAAAAATTTGAACAAAAAAGTGTGCATTATACATGCAAAATATGGTGTGTTACTTTGTGAAGAAATCCTTCAGACACAATGTAAAGAGCATTGTTTCTTTCCTTCTGTGCACAATGGTCAAGGGGCCATGAGATTCCATGAGGCCAAAAGAAGTTGGCTTTCTGGATCTCAGAATCTTATTGACCCAGTAACTCAGAATCACAGGAACGGGAAAATAATCTCAAACTCAGCTCATTGAAGTAATTTTTTCCCTGAAACTGTATAGCACAGCTCACTTCCTTCATATAACATTCTATATACTCTGAAGAATGTATGTGTGAAGATCAACAGATTTGAATTGAGGTCTTGGCTCTACCACCTTGTAGCTGCGTGACTTTGGACAAGTTACTTACTCTTTCTGCACTTAAATTTCCTCAAGAGCAAAACAGAAGAATCCCTAATGCACAGAACTTCTGTAGGTTCTAAATAAGATATTGTTTATAGAGTGTGTAATACAATAATCAGGCCCTGAGTCAGTTTAGTAGTGGTGTTGTTAGTAATTACAATAATGGTTTTTATAACCACAGCCAATAATTAACAATTCCAGTGAGAGAAGTATCATTCACTTTTGTTCATTCCTATTTGTACCCTACCTTTCCTGGCATTGAGGGGCATTCATCAGGCCAGCAGGTGTTACTTTTGCTCCCATGATTCTTGAGCATAATTACACAATCTCTGGGGCTAATGCACAGGTGGCATCTGCAGTTTTTATCACTAGTTTTTACTTTAATTTCTGTTTTATCATTTTGGTTGCCTTTAGCTCTGTATTAGACAACTTTGCACTGCCTGCATGGTTATTGTCTTTTTTCTTTTATTAATTTCTTTAAAACCAACTCTCAAAAACTGAGCTGAGCTCTCTGACCTCATGATATTGCCTCTGTCTTCACTCTACCAGTTATATGTCTACAGCATGGTCATCTTACCCCCACTGAGGGAAGCAGGACACAGAAAAAAATCTCTTTCAGAATCAAATAATGGATCAAGTGGGGGATAAAATAAAGATCTTTTCTTTTAAGTCAGTATGTTCTTGCCTTCACGTTGCTCCTGGAAAAGCTCATCACAGGTTCTCGCGATACAGTGAATAGACAGAGAGCAACTTGCTGTACCATTCCCGATGAGGTTTACTTTCATGAGCCAGGAGCGCCACAGCGCCACAGTAGCCCAGCTATTGAATTGCCAAAAATAAACGGCTCCAAATCACCGCTGCTTTGAAACCAAAGTCATTATTGGAAGATACCCTCCAAAACCTTATAACATTGAGCTGATTCAGCACTAACAACTCCATAAGTAAATCAATCCATTTGATTATTTTATTACATTTCACACCTCATTTATCTCTGAGAGTTTACCATGGTATCACAAGATTCGAAGTGTGGTGTTATTAAGAGGTCTTTTGAGGTATTTTTAGGTGGTCGTGGCAGGTGATGGGAAACACCTCATGGCAAAATATTTTAGGCCAACAGTCCTCAATTTTGGCCATATGTTAATATTACTTGGGGAACTATTTAAAAGCCTCAATTCCCAGGCTGCATCACACATCAGTTAAATAACAATCTCTAGGTGAAAGACTGAGACATCGGTATTTTTTAAAGCCCCCCCAAGCAACTCCTAAAGGTTGAGGACCATTGCTCTAAGCTAAGATTATCATTTCCATAGTCTATGGCAGTTATTCTCAAACATTTTATTTTTATTTGTGTGTTTAGGAGGGGCATTTTTATCAAATAAGGTTGCAAACTGATGTGATAAGCTCTCATGTAATCTTCTCCTCTTGAATGTGAGCTACTGAACCTTTTGATTTGCATCTAATGGACAGGATACACATAAGTAACAGAACAGCACTTGTGAGATTGTTCAAAAAGACTATGACTTGCATCTTGGGCTCTCTCTTCTGCTCTCTCTCGGATCACTTGCCCTGTGTTATGAAGCAACTGGGTAGAAAGGCCCCCATGAGTGAGCTTGGAAGTGGATGCCCTGAGACCTATCAACAGCCATGTGAGCAAGCTGTTTCTGGGAAGCAGATCCTCCCTAATTCAAGCTTTAAAATGATCACAGCCCCAACCAACACATCAACTGCAGCCTCTTGAACCAACCTGAGCTAGAACTACCCATCTAAGCTTCTACCCAACCCCTGAACAGCACCAACTGTGTGACATCATCAGTGTCTGCTGTTTTCTACCCTTAGGTTTTAGAGTAATTTGTTACTGAGTACTAGATAAGTAATACACCAGATAAAAGTCTTGCTTTTAGGGCTCATGGGAACGGCCCCAGTTCACCTCTATAGACCCTCTGAGGGTCGCCAGTACATGATTTCTAAAACTGTGCTCCATGGTGCCGAATCATGGGTCTCAGATGTCCATTAGTCCAGGGTTTTCACAGGCTACCCTGGATGAAGAAATCTTAGACTCACCCACAAGTCCATGTAGTCCGAGGACTGTGCAATGTGAGGCTTGTATCTTTATCAAATGCTTCAAGTGTCTAAAAAATATCAAAGCTGTCTTCTGCTTACTGACCATCACTGCCAGTGTATCTGTTCCTAATGGTATCAGTGGCATTGTTTCTGTTGCTCAAGAATCTACTGCTTCCGGAGTTCAAAAGTTCTGTGCTGAGTGGAATGTACACGGTGGATTGTCTGAGGTTAGGTGGAAGTGACATTCCCCCTTATGTCCCAATCTCACCCTGAGACCCAGACAGCCCCCAGGGAACTGCATGTCTGAGCCCCACTGATTATTCATTGGTGTTATTCTTACAGCATTGACTTCACCCATATGAGCTGTGGCATTACGTGACTCCGACAAGACTTTACAACACATCTGCTACTGTATTTTACCAGCAATGTTGTTGAAGATGATGCTTCTTGGAGAAGTAGCTTCTATGCAGCCCCAAAGCTGGAATAGTCTTCTGGCTTCAGTGACAAGAGAATCATGGGCTGTTTTGTTTTTATGGATACAATACCTTAAATGATCATTTATCCCTCTTTGGCTACTGGGAAGCTCAGAGGCAAGTCTACAGTGTAGATCAGCAAATACATTTATTTGGGGCTTTATTTTCTTCAGTTCATTTTTGCCTTTCTCCAGTTGCTTAATGATTTTGCTCTCCCTCTGCATCCCACTTGCCTGAAATGAAGCAACATGGGAGGGAGGAAGGAAGGGAGGAAGAAAGGATGGAAGGAAGGAAGGGAAGGAAGGGAAGGAAGAAAGAATGAAGAAGGGGGCAAAGAAGAAAGAAGAAAGAAATGAAAAGAGGACAAAAGAAATAAAAAATAGCAATGAAAATGGAAGAATAAAAAAAGACCCTGTCTACATACCTGTCTCCTTATTAGATTTAGAGATTGTGTTTCATTCATCATAAAGCTGGGCCCGCAGTGGGTGTTCAATGATGATGATTAATATACTCCATTAGCCTTGCTTTCCCCTGGGTCTTTCCTCCCATGTTTGCCCCTGGAACAAGGACTAGCTGTGGGGTTCACGTACCCATATGTGAGTCCTTGAGGCTTTGATACTGGTCATGCCATTCCTACTTGATTCTACCAGTGCACTTTGCATTTATCAAGTGTTTCCCATATGCACAGAATTTCTTTTTGTGTTTTATATGTACCACCTCATTTAATCTCCACAGCCATCTTCTAATGCAGCACTACTTCTGTCTCACAGATGAGAAACCTAATGTCAAAGCAGTTCAGAAAGTTTCCAAAGATCCCACAGATGAGTAGTGAAATCAGAATTTGAACTCAGAACTCTCTAAGCTCCCACACACTTTTTTTCAGATCATACTTTAATGCCAGATAATATATTGTCCTACAATACACAATGTTTGATATTTACCAAAAGATTCCAGAGCATTAACTTTTTGGTATCTTGGAACAACTCTGTGAAGCCAGAAGAGAGAAGGCAACTCACACAAGTTCACTCTGCTGGATCAGGGCATTAACAGAGCTCTTCAAGAGCAGGACAATGAGCACTTAGGAGTGCAGAATTTCATTTCAGACATATTTGATTTGAGGATCATCACCCCCAGTTTATTCATCAATAGGTATTTATTGAACAAGTCCTACGTGCTGGTCCTGGATCAAGTGTTGGAGACTGAACAAAACTGAAAGACTGCTTGAATGGAGGTCATATACTATTTTGAAGACTATAAATGACAGATGAATAAATGAATAAGATTAAATCATTTCAAATAGTGAGACAAACTAAATAAAAAATAAAGCAATGTCACATGACAGGGTGAAGGAAGAGGAGACTTTGAATAATGTAATCAAGGAGGGTCTCCATGAGGAGGCGACAACTGAGCTGAATCCTACAAGATGGAAACAGCCAGCCACAAGAAGACCTAAAGAAAGGGAAGATCAAACAGGGAACAGTGTGTGCAAAGTCTTGGAAGAAAGAATGACTTGCAATGATTGATTTTCTTGGGCAAGTTATTGTATTTCTCTGGGCTTCATTTCCCTCATTCCTGGAAATAACAATAACACTCTGCATGGGACCTGGCAGAAGACAAGCACTTAGTGCTTATTGAATGAACGACATTGAATTCTATTCTTTGTTCATTCCACCCATTGCTCAGGATCATGTCGAAATGGCATGGCCCATTTGGACAATTTTCATTCCCAGGGTTCTCTCTCCCTTCTACACAATGAAAAAAAAATGGAGTTACATTTACTCAAGGGCCTTACCCAAAGAAGTTGCCCAGGTGCAAAGTCAAGCTCATCTGGGGCACCTGGGTCTGCCTTTCTATCCTTGATCTGACAGTCTGGATTTGCACCCTGAATATTTGCTGTCTTAACATGCCTCTTTGCAGATGCAAGGCATTAATTCTGAATCAGCTCCCCCCACTTTCCTGTCAGGGGTTGTCACTTGCAGAGCCAGTGATGGAAGGACTGAGTGATGGATGGCAGTCCCTTTAGAGACCGTCAGCTTCATTCTCAAAGCAGACACTGAAAAATGTGAAGCTGGTGCCAAGCCACAGGGCTCAGGGAGGAAGAATCAGCCACTTCCTTCCACAGGCTGAGATAATGAGAATCCTCTGGTCAGTATCACATTGCAGTCTAAGTAGGAAGCAATAACTCTGATCACAGTGTTAATAACAGTAGGCTGTGTCCACTGAGCACTTATTCCACAGTCCTAGCATGACAGTAAAACCTTTTCTTCTTCATCCATGCAACAGATACTTATTAAGCACCCACTATGTGCCAAGAACACTGCACTACACAGTTCTGAGATTAGAGAAATCTCAGAACAAAACAAAACAAAGTACTTGCCTTGGTGAGACTGCCATTTGAAAGGACACCAATGAACAACTGAGTGATGTACTATGACATCATGTAGCCAGGACTTTGAAGAAAAAGAAAGCAGGGGACATGATGGGGAGACATAGAAAGAGGAGGGGCTAATGTGGATTGGGTGGGTGGACAGGGAAGGCATCTGAGGAGGGAACCCCTGAGCAGAGATCTGACCACAAAGAGGGAGCCAGTCATGAAAGTGTCTGCAGGATAGTGTTTCAGACGGAGCTGGGAGGAGCCAGGGGCATCATACCAGGAGAAAGGAGGTATG
This sequence comes from Sturnira hondurensis, assembly GCF_014824575.4. NCBI lineage: Eukaryota > Metazoa > Chordata > Mammalia > Chiroptera > Phyllostomidae > Sturnira > Sturnira hondurensis. The sequence goes on along the minus strand of NW_028076783.1, from coordinate 4,372,837 downwards.
TGATTCTCAAAACAGTCGAGGCCCCATCATTTCTTACCTTGGTTTCCTACCTGGAGAGCATTACTGCCCTACATCAGGGTTTCTAAACCACAATATTGTTGACATTTGGGGTAGGGTAAGACTTTGGTTTGGTGGTTGTCCTGTGCATTGTAAGATTAGCTGCATCTCTGATCACTACCCATCAGATTTCAGTAGCACCTACTCCATTGTGACAACTAGGGTTTCTTTTCCTTGTTTTATTGCTCTAATTCTTTGCAGATACTCTTAGCTCTAGGTCAGGATGTCAAATCCATCTTGCCAGCTATGTCTAGACTTCCTGATACCGGGAACCTCCACTGGACATGCATTTTAGGATACACATGGAGGAGGATGAGCAAGAAGGTAGTGAAGCTAATTAAGGTTTCAGGGCTATTCTCTTGCATGGCTCCTTCCACAGCTCTATCCCTATTTTGTACTCATAGTCTTTGTACCCATTTTCTTAAAGTGAGTCTTCCAAATACATAAGCTATAGGCCCCACAAAATGTGACTCCATCTCTTAGTACTTATCTGAACATAATTCACTCAGTTCACAACATGGACCCCAAGTGTGGCAGGTCTCAGCATTGCACTCGCCTTTGTCTTCAGCCTAGGTCGTATCCCTCAACCCTTACTGCCTTGCTCTTAAGTGCCTGAATATACTAATTTTTAAAAAGTGCTAGTGCAAGGAAAGATTCATTTTCCTTATTAGAGTATGCTTTGTAGGGAAAGAGCTATATCTGTCTTGCTCTTCTTTGCATCAAGCACATTGCCTGGAACATGGCTAGTGCTTAATCATTTTTATTGACTATGTAAAACAGAGAAATATTAGATGTATTGAGAGATTGCCAGTGAGTGGTTTTCAAAGTGTGGTTCGTGGACCAGCAGCAGCATCTGGGACTGAGTTAGAAAAGCAAATTCTCGGACCCCACTTCAGACCTACCAAATCAAAACCTCTGGGCTGAGCATTTTACATTTTCGCAAAGCCCTCTGGGTGAATCTGATGCCACTAACTTTCAAGAATGTTTATGACCGATCAGGCAGGGCTCTCTGTCACATCATCTAATGACCTCCAAGGGAAACTCTCTGAGCTTGGACTTTGTTAGAATCCCCATTTTACAGAGCTGGAGACTGAGGCTCAGAAACATTCTTTCACCCAAGGTTAACACAGTAAGCAGGTAGAAAGGCTGGAACTTAAATGCTAGAATTTCTGACTTCCAAATCTCACTTTCCCCCACTATTGCACATTTTTTATGGTGGGAGTTTCCAAAATAATTAGTGTCAAGTCTGTTTGAAGGACAAGTAAAAGCTCTATGTGACTGTGAAGCCAGTATTATTAGCAAGAGTAGTGACCATCATCCCAAGGAATACTTTGGGGCATATTTCTGCCGTGCCCAGTCCTGAGGACAGTGATATCCTGACATGTTTTTTAGAGACCTAGAGGGTTAACCCACCTCCCAGAAGTCCTGACTTCCTGCAGTGAGTCACTGAGGCAGAGCAGAGACCAGGTCCGTGGGTGTAATAACACACATGGTGCAGCACACACACACACACACACGAGCATGTCTCCTGGGAGCTAAATGAAAATAGAAATGGAAAGCAAAACCCCTTCCTTCAGTGCCTGTCTCCCCCTGTCACCTGTCATAAATCTCAGAGACCACAGTTCTTTGGGCAAATGAAATTCTCCCTAACTGCTGTTCATGGCTCTTTGGGTCTAATGTCCAGCAGCACACTTTCTGTGAATGTTTTGTGTTGGGTTCGAATATTAGCATCAGCCACTAAAGTCTGTGGTTGAAGAGAGAAAAAAAAACACAAAGAAACGCAGAAAAAGTAAGATAACTGGCTATTTTTTATCTGCTCTGTCGGAAGTGGTGAGGTATAATTGCTGAGGTATAATTACTGAGTAGAAATTACAGGGCTGATTCCACTGGCATTCCTCCCGCTGTTTGGGGGAATAAAAGATTGAAAGTGTTTCTGACATCTCTTCCAAGGGAGGATGCTCTGGCATTTGCTTCCATTTATTCTCGGATTGATTAAAAACAATTCCCTGTTCACAGTTGACAAGGGGCATTCCTGGTCTCCTGGACTCGGTGACACCTCTGTGGGGACAGCCCCTTTTGGGCTCCACTCTCCTCCCACCAGCCTCCTCTCCCAAATCCTGTGCTCTAGGGTCCTTAAGTCAAGAGAAAAACAAGCTATCAAATTAATTTACATAGAGGTGTTACTGACTACATGGACCATAATCCCAGGGGTATTTGCATTCAACACAAAAAAAGACTAAAAGGTAAAATCCTATGGTATTAAAGCTGGAAGGGTTCTAAAAATCATCTAACCTAGTGGCTTCTGAACAGAATCAATTATCAGGGGTGTCTTTAGACACATTTCTTTCCCCAGAGTCCCCTCAGGCCTAACGAATCAGAAGTGCCAGGGCTCAGATGCAGGAATGTCATGAAGTCCCCTAAGTCACTTTGGTTTAGACTGGTTTAGGGACCACTGATCTGACCCAAACTTCTTAATTTATAGGTGTATAAAATTAAAATAGGAGGAGAGACTAAGGAGAGTTGAATGATCGGCATTAGGCACTAGGCTAGAAATTTAAAGTCTTCAGTAATCAAAATAAATCGTTTTAATAAAGAAACAACTTTGGGTGGTGAACATAGAATACAATATACAGATGATGTATTACAGAATTGTACTCTTGAAACCTATCTGATTTTAATAACCAAGGTCACCCCCAATAAATTCAACAATTTGAAAAAATCATTGGCAAAAGTCCACGGTAAACAAAATATCCATTTTTAACTCAAGACAGAATCAGTATTACCAACCTATCCTTTGTCCTCAGGTCCCATAGGGCTCAGCGCAGCACTGGTTTCTGACCACATTTGAAAATATTACTTTACAACATAACTGATCTCGACTTCAGAGCTGTTTTGGTACCACCCTAAATTTTATACCCAAGGAAAATGCCTCTCTCACCTCACCCATATTTGGGCAAATATTAAAACTTGATGGCTGTGAATACATACACAATGTATGGAAGCCAATTTTTCAGCCAGTGATGCTTTCTGTGTATATAGTTTGTTTTATTTTATTTATTTTATTTTTTATTTATTTATCTTTAGAGGGAAAGGGAAGGAGAGAAGGAGAGAAATGTCAATGTATGGTTGCCTCTCGTGAGTCCCCTGCTGGGAACTGGCCTGCAACCCAGGCATGTGCCCTGACTGGGAACCGAACCGTGATTGTGTGGTTCACAGGCCCATGCTCAATCCACTGAGCTACATCAGTCAGGTCTAGTTTGTTTTATTTTTTAAATCAAATTACATACCAACATTTTAAAGTAGGGAGATTTAACGTTTTTATTTTTTATTGTTGCTCAGTTACAGTTTTTCCACCTTCTTCCCATTGCTCTCCCCTACCTACCCCATTCCCCCTCCACTCCCACTGTCAACCCCCCATGTTGTCTGTGCCCATGAGTCCTTTCTTCATGTTTCTTGGCTTGCCACTTCCCTTTCTTTTCCCCATTATCCCCTTCCTCCCTTACCTCTGGCCACTGTAAGTTTGTTCTTTGTTCCAAGTCTCTGGTTCTATTTTGCTCATTTGCTTGTTTTGTTGATTGGGTTCCACTTATAGGTGGGATCATATGGTATTTGTCTTTCACAGTCTGGCTTAGTTCACTTAGCATAATATTCTCCAGTTCCATCCATGCTATTGTGAAGGGTAGGAGCTCCTTCTTTCTTTCTGCTGCATAGTATTCCATTTTGTAAATGTACCAGTCTTTTGATCCACCCATTTACCGATGAGCACTTAGGCTATTTCCAGAGATTTAATATTTTAAAAAATTAGATTTGATTATACAAAATCAGGGGTTTTTTTTTCAATATATCCATAGAGCCATACGATACCAATTAACTAAAGCTGTGTGGCAGCTACCCCCTTTCAAAGACAGCAAGAGTCACTTGCCACAATCAACACCACTTGCTAGATACCACCTCACTGTTTTACATGTCCTGACTGATCTCTGCAGACCTTTAATTTTCGCCATAATCCCCAATTTCATGGAGGCCACACAAAGAAGCAGTGACAAGATATGATATAACCCAGTGCAGTCATTTATTGAGCACATACAGATAGTTATGCCAGGCCTTCAGGATGGCAGGCATACACCAGGCAAGTGCTCTCTGATACGGGCCGTGACTACTGCCTGGTTCCTTTATCTCTCTGTTCTCGACAGAGAACTTGCAAGCTTAATCTTGCCCCAGACTCTGAGACCAATATTTCTAAGGGGGGAATTAGAGACATATAGGCAAGGCAAACATGTGGTCAGTGCTGCCCAGCTTTTCTACTTCACTGACCTTTTCTTCTAGAACTTTCCCACTCAGCGTCTTCAGTTTCTAGCAGAGAAGATCTTGGCATTTGGGTCCCTGCCCTTCCTCCTATGCCTGAGAGTTTAGTCCTCCCGCCACTGGGTGTGAATGACAGACACTTGTTTGCACCACAGCAATTCACAACATGGTCAGAACTGCAGGCCTCATAGACTAGACAAGTATCCAGGCCCCTGGGCTTAGTGACACTCACTCTATTTTCCAGCAAACCCTGTTACCAATTTCTCCAAAGTTGTAAAGTCAACTGCTTACAGGAGCCTGGCATAGCATAAACGAAGGACACTCAGTATAAATGAAAGAAGGTATTAGGCACTATGAAGAAATACTTCCAGATCACCAGTGTGCAATTCCTGCCTAAGGCTGACCCAAAACAGTTCCTGTAGCTTGGCTGGGTTTCCCTGACCCTGGTGTGCTGGTTCTGCTAAGTCTCCCCTGGCACGTGCTCTCCAAAGCCAGATGCTGGCCTTTCATGAAGCAGTTCACTGATCTTAATCCTACTCAAGCAGCCCTAGAGCTAGCTGTGGACCCAGTGTCCAGGCTAACCACATCAGCCCTATGCACCTGCTGCTACGCATAAACTCTTTTGGGTTATAGATCCCTCTGGCAAGATAATGAAGTCTATGGACCCATTCTCAGAAGAGTGATTTTAACACCTAAATTAAGATACATATGACTACAATAGAAACCAAATATACTGAAATACAGATTTAAAATATTAAAATAACACACCTGACAACAGTATACATGTGCTCTTATATCAGTGCCTTAAATGACATGATCTAGCAGCAGGTATATCACTGCCATAATGTCCAAGCAGCAGGGAGCAAGAAGACATTACTATATTTGCAACAATGAAAATTATAAAAATATCTATAATTTCTACTGGTGACAAAGCCACAGGTGCTGCCAATGCTACTGTGTCCTGTTATTCATATTCACAACTGAAGGGGATCTCAATTACAGTTACAGATCCATGACAGATAAAGCTGTAAGAGTTTGGCCATCCACGTTCATGAATCCCCAGAATTCTGTCTGAGGACCCTCCAGGGGGACCATGGACAAGAAGCTTTGACCTGGATCAATGCTTCCCGCTGTGCAGTGTGAGGCTCTGCAGATCATTCACGTACACTGAATGTCAGAACATGGAAATGCCAACCTCATCTTCCACTGAATGACCATAGAATAATAAACAGCCCAGCCATAGCAGTCTGACCTGCTGCTGGTAGGAATCTCAATGATACAACTTGGACATCTGGCTATGTGCTTCAAAAACCTTGAAAAAGTCTAAATGCCCTTTGACCCAGCAATCCTGCCTCCAGAATGTGTCCTAAGAAACTAATGAGACATGTAGGCAAAAATTTAAACACAAGGATATTTATGCCCAGCTGTGCAAGAAAAATATGTAGCCAATAAAAGATGATGTACATCCATGATTCTTGACATGAAAAGATGACAAATACTAAGTAAAAGCAGTATGGGGACCTACAAAAATAATTGCAATTGTGTATAATTTGTACAGGAAAAAAGCTTGGAATGATATACACTAACTCTGTCTTTGTGGTGGTTGCTGATGATTTAATGTTGATGTGCATACTCATATGTACTCATTTGCTGTATAACAGTGGAAGTGTACTATTTGTGTAAATAAACAGCTAAAAGGAGGGGGACAGAATGTTGCCACATTGAGTGCTTAATTACTTTGTTGGGGAGATATCCCTGGGATGACTTTTTGTGTTTACATATTCTCACCCATTCAAAAACCATGTGCCAATCACTGCTCTGGACACAGAGGATGCAAAACCGAACATGGAAAACAAAGCACCTTACCTTATGAAATATTTTCCAGTGCAAAAAGTGGGTAAGTATTCAGCTGATAAATGCATACAACAACAATGTATTGGGCAGACTTAAGCACTTTGAGGAAAGTGAAAGGAGTGGAAGCCCTAAGGAATAGATAGGGCAAGGGAGACTTCCTAAGTTGAGGGTCAGGCCTTTCCATGGGAAGTAATGTTTCATTAGAAAGGCAGCAGGAAACCACCTTCCATTGATCTAGAAAAAGGAAGAGCATTCTATGCACCAGGAAAAGTTGATTCAAGGTCCTAGGGTAGGACTGTGCTTGGCATACCTGATGAAAAGAAAGATCAGTATGTCTGGAATGTAGTGAGAGAGGCAGAAAGCAACAGTGGATGACTTTGGATAAATAGTCAAAAACCAAATCTCTTAGGGCCTTAATACTATGGTAGAAGTTGATATGTTATTATTCTAAGTGCAGGGTAGATGGACTTATTCATAATTTTTGCTCCACAAAGAAATGTCACAAATTGGCATCCCTGTGACAGCCTTATGATGCAAGTAATATACTTGCCCACCCCTTGAACTTGAACTTAGCCATGTGACTTTGGCCAATGGCTTGTTGGTAGACATGACATAAGCAGAATCTTGAGATGTTCTTATACATTTATGTTTCTTCTTGGGCTTCTGCCATTGCTGCGAGATGAATATACTTAGTATAGCCCAGTGGCCCCCAAAAGAGGAAGAGGCACGTAGAGCATACCTGAACCCAAACTGCAGCCTGACACCAGGCCCAATTTGGTGCAACTGAGGCCTGCCGAGTTAACCATCCAACTCACAGACATGTGAGTGAGAAGAAATGACTATTGTTCTAAGCCACTAAACTGTGGGCTGGTTTCTTATGAAACATTACTATGGCAATACCGATAAATACAAGGAGCAATGGGAAGGCACTGAAATTTATTAACCACAGGATAGGCAAGATTAACATATTGTAAAAAATTATTTTGGCTGCTGTGTGGAGAATAGTTTGCCAAATTACAGGCAGAAACAAGGAGGCCAACTGGGAGCCTAATGCATCTCTCCTGGGGAGGGATGATGATGGTACCACTTATCACAAAAGCAATGATGGGGGAGGAGAAAGTTTAGGATATTCGCAAATATAAATCAAGACATGTTAACTTTCCAGTGCCTAAACAGCAACTAGGTAGAGATCCAGTAGTCTGCTGAGTAACTAGGAAGGAAGTCAGGGTGATGCCCCAGAGAGTTCAGATTATTTCTGCCACAGCTCCTTAATCCCACATCCACCTTCTGTGATGTGGACCCTGGCTCTTGGGGTCCAAGACATTGTGGATGAGATATGAGAAATTCACATGGACTACTGAGTCCTGTGGAGGAAAAAAAGCCTTGGCCCTTGCCTTAACAGCCTTTTATTGCTTTTCTGGGCACATTACTTGATGGTCCTCATTTACTATCCACAGGTTCATTTTAGGCAGTTACCTTTTACAGAAAAAAAGGAGATGATGCCACTAATCACATCACAGAAGAAGGATATTTGCAAATGCAAAAGGACAAGTGGTTGAACCAGTTACACTCCACGCTGGGGAGGTTTAGCACAGACTTTAGGAAGTTACAGTAAGCACTTTCTGCCTCAATTCAGGGTGAGGGAGTTTTAGCAAAAAGCAAGCCTCAAAGCAGCCTAGGTACATTGTAGACCTGATTCGCCACAGGAGAACCTATCTGTGGACGTGGGTCCTGTGCATCTCCGAGTGGGAGCTGGGCCCACACCACACAGAATGGTCTCCTATACTTCTGAACACAGACTCTCAACAACCTTGTTAAAAAGAAGTGGAGCCAAGGAAAGAGAATGTCATTACTGGGGTCAGAGAAGAGAGAAGGCATACATACTTTCCTTAGAACTCTTACAGGTACTACTCTAACCTCCCATATACAAAAGCAGTTTCTCCTAACCATCCACAGAGCCCTACGTCTGAAAGACATGAAGAACTTTTTTTGGAAATAACAAGTCCCTCTTCATTTTTGTCACAGAGCACCTCACAATTCTACCATTCTGCATGATACACTTTGGGAAACGTAAACCCCAAGATGTTTCCTTATTACTCACCACACGCAATGAAATTGAGTCACTCAGTCAAGTTGGTCCTTGTTGACAGGTAGGCACTGATGGCTTGAAGACCTAACTTCACACAGGGGCTCACTCTGCTTTCAGACATCTCCAGCTGCACGTCCTTCCCCTGGGAGCTGAGACATCCCCCTGAGCTTTCACTCACTGATAGTGTTGCTTCCCATAAAGCCACACAGAACAAAGCTCCTTCATCATCCACGGGATATTGCTCTATATTTGAAAGCAGTGTGGTGTCTTCCCTCCTTCTAAAGCCTTCTCTTCTGAGACTTGAACATCTGTAATCACTTTTAATCACTTCTCACACATCCACCCCTTGACAAGTCTAGGTCAGATGGCCTGTGTCTGTGCCTTGTCTTATCTTTGGAGGTTTGCACCCCCAGACCCCATGTGTCACAAGAACAGCTACCGTGTTAGGTAAATTTTCTTCTATATTCTACAGTAGCTGGAAGCATTCCCTCCACTTAGGAGAATGTGGGCGAACATTTGATGAATTAAATAAGCATATTTGAAGAAAGCTATTATGTTGTTTCTAAGTCTGCTCATTTCCGGTTTACTCAACCTAGGATTTTTGGAGAAAGTTTGCATCATAAAACTGAAACTCAGCTGATATTTCACTTTAAGTGAGATGTGAGAACCCAAGTAGAAATCCAAAATGCCTAGCGCATCAGACAGTCTTTTACAAAAGAAAGAAAAGGAAGAGCTAGGAAATATTCTGTTCCCCCAATTCCTCCCCTTTCTTTCATTCTACTGGGAATCATGTTGGTTTGTTACCTAGCAACACAGAGCTTATCACCGGGCAATTTACAACCATTTCTCATTTGTCATCATTTGTCTAATCAGATTTGATCATAAATAAAATCTGCACACAATCAACTGACTTCTGTTTGTAATTAGAATCCATCTCCATCAGGGAAAGGACATTAATAGTCCTGCACCTTGCATGTGTTGATTTATTTGTGCTTTTTGTCATTTTCTAACATGCTACTCCTCACCGTCTTACATGATTCAATCTGTCTTGATTCCCTTCAGCAAAATTTCATCTTTTGTTGTGAGTTGCTATCAATCTGGGTGTCTTTGGATGAATTTTAGGTTATCTCTGCTCATTTGTTCTGAACATAACACATGCACAAGGTGACTTAATTTTGCAATATACTGCTTATGTTTAACACAGTTTCTTATTTCCTTTCTATCATACCAACTAGCTTTGCCTGCTCAAGTCAATGCCATAGGCATTTCTCATTCTGAATTGTAGGGAGCATGAGTTGTTTTGTATGTCTGGCATTACTCTTAATCTTTCTCTGTTGACAGTAACCAATTTGGGGGGATTCCAACCATAAAGTTATGGGTTTGGGCTGCAGAAGGACCCTCATTCTGTGTTCACAGTGCTTGGTCTAAGATGGGCTCATGACACAGCCAGACCAATCTTCTGGGAACTGTCCAAATAAAGCTGACAGACAACTAACCCAATTAAAAAGTGGGGAAAGGACTTGAACAGACACTTCTCCAAGGAAGACATACAGAGGATCCAGAGACACATGAAAAGATGCTCAATATTGCTTGCTATCAGAGAGATGCAAATTAAAACCACAATGAGATACCACTTTACACCGGTGAGAATGGCTAGCATAAACAAAGCAATAAACAACAAATGTTGGAGAGGGTGTGGGGAAAAGGGGACTCTGGTCCACTGTTGGTGGGATTGCAGACTGGTACAACCATTATGGAAAACAGTATGAAATTTTCTCAGAAAACTAATATTGGACCTGTCTTTTGACCCAGCAATTCCACTGCTGGGATTGTATCCTGAGAACCCTAAAACACCAATCCCAAAGAACATATGCAGCCCAATGTTCATAGCAGCACAATTTACAATAGCCAAGAGTTGGAAGCAACCTAGGTGCCTGTCAGTAAATAATTGGATCAAAAAACTATGGTATATATACACAATGGAATTCTATGCAGCAGAAAGAAAGAAGGAGTGCCTACCCTTTGCAACATCATGGGTGGAACTGGAAAACATTATGCTGAGTGAAATAAGCCAGATGTTGAAGGACAAATACCATATGATCTCATCTTTAACAGGAAGCTAAACAACAAAACAAACAAGCAAGCAAAATATAACCAAAGACACTGAAATAGAGAACAGGGGGACAGCGACCAGAGGGGAGAGGGGAGTGAATTTCAGGGGAAATAGAGGAGGGATTTAGAGGAACAAATATAAAGGATACATGGACAACAACTGAGAAGGGTGGAAATGGGAGGGAGGGGGAGCATGGGGATGGGATGGGATGGGAGTAATAGACAGAAAACTGTACTTGAAAAATAATTAAATAAGTAAATAATAAAGGCTGACAGAGAGGGTCCTTCCTCTTCTTACCTCTCTGAAATAAAATATTAGCCCAGCATTCCCTGGCCTGTATCTTGCCATGTGGAGGAGCCCCACCTGCAGTCCAGAGGAGACAGAACAGCAAAGAGGGAAGGCTAACGATTACACAGAGCTGGGCAAGAGAGAGAAAGAGAGAAAATATAAATGTCAGGGAGGATGTTGATGGCATTTGAGTCTCTGATTCCAGCTCCTGAGGCGGTGGAGCTACCCTGATTGCTTTGATGGCATGAGCTATCCCAATATCAGTACCCTCACTGTAAAATTCAGATGGTCCTTAAGAACATTCAAGTTGGGTTTCTTTCCATTGCAATCCATGTCATTGATTTATACAGCTATGAGATTCATAACCCCGCAAAGTTGAAAAGCACTTTTCAGATGAAAAAGTATTTTCACATTGATCATCTGATTATATCCTAACAACAACTCTTGAATTGTCAGAAGTAGTTAATGCAGAGGGTATTATAACCCATTTTTCAGATGAGGACACAGGAGTGAAAAATTGACTTGTTATTTAGTTATTGAGCTAGTGTGGATAGGATTTCTGTCAGTCCCATGACCTGTACGATATAGCAATTTCCTCCCCAAACCATGCCACATCTGGTAGCCATAAAGCAGAGCAAGAGCTGCACTATAACATAGGGTGTGGTAGCTGGTTTGGACTCAAGAAACTTATCTAAATGGGGAGATAACATAATTCAGGTGCAATGGTAACTGAAAACACAAAGATCCTCCTCAGGTGGACAGGACTGAAGTAAGTACTAGAGAAGTCTTGGGCTGGGGTCTTCAGAAAAGGAGAGTTCAGATCAGAAGAGGCAGAAGGAGAGGAAATTCCAGAGGCCAGAAACAAGGGGAACAAAGGTGCAGAAGCTGGAGTAGACATGGTGTTCTACAGAAACATCTGGCTGGAGGGGAGGCTGTGTGTTGACTCTACCTTCTAAATACAGCTTGAACTTTTCCATCTCTTTCCTCCTCCACTGCCACCACGGTGATCTTTTCATCTGTCACCTGGATTATTGAAGGAGCTTCCTAACTGTTCTCCCTGCATCCTTTTTTGCTTTGCAATCTATTCTTCAAATTGTAGCCCAAGTGATCTTTGAAAGTCAATATATATCTGGCCACATTCCTTTTCTACCTAAAACTGAAATTGCTCCATTGGCATAAGGCATCCTGTTCTCTCCGGCCACAGGACATTTGCACTTGCTGATTTCTCTACCTAGAATCAATCTCTCTCTCTGTCTCCATCCCCATCTTCTTCTTTCCTTCATTTATTCATAGAATAATAATTGGATACATATTATACACCAAAAATTCAGGTTTAAGACGGTCATTAAGAATAAGGTTTAGAAACCAGACTGCTGTGTTGAAACCTGATTCTGATTCTTACCACCTGTGTGACCTTTAGTGAGTTACTCTGTATCCATTTTATCATAATTGTACTTACTTCCTGTGGTTGAGGATTAAATTAACATATAGCAAGGCCTGTATCAATGTCTAACATCAAAGAGGTATATGAGTGTTTGCAATAATGATTACCACAGTTGAATTCTGCTCACAGAATGTCAAGAGTAAATATTATGTCCACAGAGAAGGCTTCTCTAAGGCCCAGGACTAAGCTGGGCTTCTGCTCTCGGAAGTTGCTTTGCTGTTTTTCATTTTATTGTACTCATCTTACTTTAACCCATTTTCCTTGTTGGATTATAAATCCTAGGAAAACAATGGTTGTGTCTATTTTGTTTGCCATTTTATTGAAAGGGTCTAGTGCAATGGTTGGTTCATAGAGGAGTTAAGTATATTATTTATTTATAAGAAAATCAAGGTCGAAATGATGATTGCTTTGAAAGCCAGGAAAAATGAACCAAGATTTTATCCTTATGCAATGGGGCAGTCATCTGTGCCTTTCTGAGGTTGGAAAAGCCATAGAGACTATTTTACTCTAGGGAGCATTTATATCCATGGCACTTACATCTTAAGTGACTTTGCCAGCCCTTGTTATCACTTGAAACAGCCATGACCTGAACAGCTTCTGAGATGTCTGCCTCCCCCATCTGGGACATCCCGGGTCAACCTGTGACTCATGATAATGAAAGGGATACGGCAGTGCCTCCAGTGACACCAAGACCTTAAAAGATATTACAAGAGAGATCATGAAAACCGGACCAAAGCAGGAAGGCCTATGCAGAGCGGACGGACCAGGCAGATTTGTAAATGTCAGAACAAAGGAACATCCTAGTTTCCTGGCCAAGGGCTCAGCAGCTTAACAAATGAAACAAGAAGGCTTTAAACTGGGACTTGGGGCGCATAGATCACCTAGGAGACAGCACCCAGGAAGGCACACAGGGCTCCTGCTCCTGTGCCCTGCAATCAGGATGGAACCCCTTCAATCTCCAGCTCAGTCTTCATGCCTAAGATGTGGCCCAGACCACAGATCCTCCCGGTGAGAGGAGAGGATGTCTCTCAGTATAGACTCATGAAGATTCCATGGTTGGGTGTTTTCCCTCGTCTGCTGCATGGTATTCATTCATTGGACAACATGTTCTGCACCCACTATGCCACATGGAGGTGCTGGAGCTGGAGAGCTGAGATCACTTCTCTTGGAAAGATCATATCATTGAGATACAACCAGGTTTGAAGAAGGTTTGGACAATTAGTAACTTAAAATCACCAGGAAAGCTTAATATAAAGCACTGAGAAGTCTCCTGGAAGAGATCCAGGTAGACAACATAGAGCAAGGCCTCAGCGAGTAGAGATGAGCAATCCTTACTGCAACGTGCATTCTCCTCCAACTTCCTTTTCTCCTCCAGACCACCACGACTAGTGCCTGAGTCCTTAGTGAGAGAAAGGGGAATTCTGTGAGTCAAAACTGAAAGAAGAGTGTTCACTAAAACTCTGTAATCAGTTGAAGCACAAGGCGATATTGCCTTTGCACCCATATCACTAGAAGGGAATAGAGACCTCCCCGGCACGAGCCCTGGCTTGGGTTAGCACATGGGCCCCTCTGTGGAGCCAGGGCACCTAAGGCAAGGTACTCAGTGGAGACTGCAGCGCTGACATGGGCTAGTGGTACCAAGTGAAGGGCTGCTGAGCAGTGGGGTGCTGGTAAACGCTTAACAACTGGCTCTCCGGGAGAAAATGTGCATGTGTCTACACACATACAGAAGTTTCATACAAATTTTACCAATATTAAGAATGTGCAACATATAATTTGCAATTAATAATAAAATATACCATAGTCTTTATTGTAAATTCCAGATGACCAACTAATTCTCACAGAATGCTTTCATTTGATTTTTGTGGAACTCTTGTGCCTGCAATCAAACTGTGGTTGTAACTGACAAATAAGTATAGTTCTGACCTGAATGTTAGCTGCTATTTTCCTTACGCTAATGAGTAAGATGAAAGTGAAATGAACAGGACACATATCAAAACTTCACTCATTTGTCAATAATGACTTGTTTGCTGAATTGGATAATAGTTTTTTAATATTGGAAGAACATTTCCTCAAACTTGTCATTCTATACATGATGTAATATCTACAGGCATAATACACTTTTAAATGCAATGTGTATTGTTGACATTTTCTCTATCACTTTTCTAAGTCTAGACAACCAATAAAACAATAATTCAAGCCCTAATTTGTAGAGTTGCTGGTTTCCATGGTAAACACTCCCAATATGGCCAATTTCAAGCTAATGGCATGACGTCACCAAGTTGGGAAAAGATGTGCAATGCACACCATTATATAATATAATGTAACTATACAGCTACAGTGAAACATAGATAATAGTGAAGTATAGTAAAATAACTATGCAATAATGACTATATGGCATAAAGATGCTCCACTCTATGAAAAGACTCACTCCAGGCTCTGAGGAGTACAGTGTAAGTCTTAAAGATCTGCCTCAGTTTTCAAGCCAAGGGCATGCTCCTCTGGGTATAGCCCTCAGCCAATGACTGAGAGGTGACTGTAGAAGCCTACCCACTTCCGCACAACACGGGGCTCTGCTGATACTCAGCCTTTGCTCCCGAGTTCTGCTTTAGATGGGCAGAGTTCTCCCCTTTGGCCCTCCCTGTGTCTACCCTTTCCTTTCACAGGTGTTGCTCCCAGTGAACCTCATACGGCCAGTTCCATCCACCTCACTGTCTATAAGGCACTGGAGTCAGAAGGAAGGTAGTGTCGTGTAGTGTCACAGAGAGTGGGGGCCCCTACAGGTGGAAATGACCAAATAGGACAGAGTCACAGAGGAAGAGACAAGAGCCATCAAGTGAAACCTGACTGGACTCATTCATGAACACAAGGAAAATGTCCCCCGCAATAGGGGTCTGTCTCTAAAAATAAGGACATTTTTCAGGGCTTTGAGAAACCTGAGGAAACAAGGCTAAGAAATAAATTAATACTTTTTGCTATTAATGTGACTCTATTAATCCATTCCCAAATGAAATAGCCAGCCTGGGAAAGTGAAGATAATTATAATGCAACGTGTAGGTGTTCCACTAGAGGTATGAATCAGTTTCTTTCAAAACAGAAAAGGCGAGCCATTAAATGGACAGCCAGGCAAGGCTTCCAGGGGAGGTGCACCGTTCGCTGGATCTTGCGTACTAACTGGGTAGTAGATTGGAGCAGACTCTAAGGCAGGATTACTGACTCACTCACCATTATTTTAATTATCTCCGAGGACATATACTCATTTCAGTGAAACATCTACATATTTCCTAACCCTCCCTTAGGATCAGGAATATGTTTGTGGAACAACTCTGGGTGGGGGGCGGGGGGGGGGGGGCTGGGGTGAGGCTAGGCCCACCAGGAGCCGGGCAAAGGGCACTTAAGCTGCTCCTTATGAAGAGTGACCATATGGCTGGTTATAGGGTCTCATTTGACCCATTTGCTGACTTTGCTGAGTGAAAAGTTCTCTGCGCCAGGTGTTGGAGGAGTTGCGTTTTGTCCTTGGCCTGCATCTGTTTCCCCACCTTTGAAATTGAGCTGATCATCCAGGACTCCTTTTACTCAACAAAGCTTTTGTAAGATCTAATGAGTAAGAGATTGGAAAGTGTGCTGAGAACGATGAAAGCACTCTGTGCTGCTGGCTCAGACACCTCCCTGGGGAAGCCGGGGTGAATCACCCCTCATCCTCCCCTCCCAGGTCTAGAGCGGGTGCCTCTGTTACACAGTCCCAGCTCCCTATTGTTTTCCATCACAGCACCTACTACTGTTGGAAATTAAACAGTTGTGCGATGATTTCATTAATGATGAGCTCTCCCTCTAGGTCCAATGGGGAGGTATCACAAGTAGCACATTCATGTTGTCCCCAGTGCCTGACGAAGTATCTGGAGCATGTTAAATGCTCCCTAAGTATTTGTTGCATTAGTTAATTACTATTGTACGCCTTGATTAAGTTTCATTTTACCTTTTTGTCTTTGAGAAGCTGACCCTGACTGTGAACTGTTTGAAAGTAGGCACACTGTGTTACTAATGCCAGCATTCTCCATCTCCATCCCAGTGCTCGGTATACACTAAGTACTAATAAATATTTAATTGATAGATAGCTTACACATAACTTCCTGGTGCAGCCTTTTGAACATGGCAGGGACTCAATAATTCATTATACATTAAATGAATATGAAAATACCTGTCTTGGCTTCTATACCTGCCATAAATATTTATCGCTCTGTCTTAACTAGAAAACACTTTTAAAACTATTCTACCTCTACTACATTAAAGTGGCAGCACTGGTTAGTAAAAATGTCTTTGGCTTGAGGGTCTTTATAGACTTCCTCTTATTTGAATCTAGATATTAGCACTGTGGCCAGAGAAAACTACTCAACTCTCTGAGCCTCAGTTTTCTCATCTGTAGAATAAAATCATATTTTGTAGAGATTAAAGAGGTGAAGTGTATAAAAGGAATTGTATAGCTTTTGCTGATGGTAGGCTCTTAGCAAATGTTAGCTTCCTTTTCTACTGGGATCTCTATTCTCTCTTCAGTGATATGTCAATTTCCAAACCTCTTCTCTCCAAAGGCTAAAAGAAGAACTAAGTGGCCATTCTTCTTTCTGGTTCAGCCTCTGGCTTTATCTCCCATGGAACTCTATCTACTAGGTCACCTCTCTGACCTCAATACTAGCATAGCAGAGTAGAAAGAACCCTGGACTAGGGCTCTACCTAGGTGCTGGCTCAGATCCTGGCACTGACTAGATGAGCATCTGTAGGTAGTCCCTGCATTCATTCACCCACTGTTGCTGGATACCCTGACACTATGCTCAGCACTTGAAAATACATTGGAAGGAAAACAGACAAAAAAACCCAGCCTTAATGGAGCTTAAGAATATGAATTGTCAAGAGGAAACACTGACTAAAAAATGAACATAAATTATGTAGCGTGTGAGGGCATAATGAGTTCAATGGGACAAATAAAAACTTCAACAGGATAAGTGGGGAAGTGCTGAGGCCAGCACAGGGCAGGTTACATCGTTAAACAGGCTCATTGAGGAAGGGAGATTTGAGCAAAGACTTGAACGATGTGGGAGGCCATTCCAGTGGGTATTTGGGTGAAGAGCAGGAAGGCCAAGAGAACACCCAGCCTGAGACCCTGAGCATGGCTGTGTCTGAGAAAGGTAAGCAGGCCAGTGTAGCTAGTGCCGAGTGACCAGAGAAGAGAGGGGAGGAAGGAAAGGGAAAGCAGATACTGCAGACACTTCAGCATCTGGGCTTTAACCTGAGAGAAACAGCTTCGCTGCCCCTCCTCTGCACATGAAAGAAATTCAGTCTAGCTTCTTCCTGAGATTTCCTTCCAGCTCTTCAATTCAAAGATTTTCTTACCATTTTGGTTCTGAGAGCTACGATAACTGGCATAGGCAAACCAAGGGAAACTGGGCAAGTGTATATAAACTGTATTTCTATCAGACTGGCACAGATGGGATTTATGTATGCAATTTACCTCTTACCCAAAACTAAGAAAGCTGTCACAGGCCAATGGTACAAGACTCAGGTTCTGTCTCTATATTTAGACAGGTTAGTTGCCAAGTACCACACTTGCAGCTTGAGCTGGCAGGTGCTTAACATACTTCACCTCAATTTCCTCATCTGTAAAGTGAAGATAACTGGGGTTCCTAGCTCACTGATTTATTGTGAAGATTGAATGGAATGACACGTCCAATTCTTAACACAGTATTGGACATGGAGTAAACTCCCAACGGATTTCACAATCTTTCGTTTTATGTGGCAGATGTTAAGACATGATAACTGGACTGAGTTCTTAAAGCCTCTGTATTTGTGTGCTAATTTTGCCTCATATAGATCATCGAATATGAATTTTTAACTTTTATTTCAACAAATGTCTGTTAATGTTTATTACGTGCCAGCACAGATGTGTAGATGCATGAGACAGAGTCTCTGTTTTATAGAGACATAAGTAAAAGAGATAGATATCCATAAAAGTAACTGTAATTCAAGGCAGACTATTAAAATTATTATAATCAAAGGGCCACATATAATGGCAGAACACAATTTAAAAGGAGATTCATTCCCAGGGTGGGCATGTGGGACGGCTTCATGGGGGAGAGGAGCAGGTCAGAAAGTATGCTTCCTACCTCCCTGCGGGCGATGCCACTGGAAACAGTCATCCATCCCTCCCAGATGGCACTGGCAATCGATGAACCCCGTGACTTGTGAAATTCCCACAGGTCTGTAGACACCCTGGCTCACCCTGCTCCTGGCAAAAGTGGCCTCACACGAGCCAGGCTGGGTCCTGAGGGCCACAACACAGATGCTGTGTTAAGGAGCTCAGTTCAGTCACATGGCTGCCTGCCAGGGAGACAGTAGAGTCCTAAGAAATAAAAGAAAAATTAAAAAAGAGGGCAGGAAGGAAGGGAGACAAGATCTGTGATGGCACTCAACTCATGGGTCACAAAGGGCAGAAGTACTGATTCTCAAATGCATCTTTGACCCTCTTTGTCATTTTTTTTTCTTTCTGAATCCTCTCACATGGCTCTTGGACAGCCCAGGGAAAACTGCTCTTCTTGTTAAGCAACTACACACTTCTGTTCCTGCTGGGAAAATAAAGATTTCACAAAAAGCTATCAGTTCACACGTACATTTTCTAGGAGTTGATCCAAGGAGAGCTTGGGTATTTCTAGGGCTATAACACACTTCACTAATAGAACATACTGGGTGTTCTCGAAGGAACAAATGAAACTTTTAAATATCCTTCACTGGCCACTCCCCCTTGCCTTCATCTACTACTCTCCAGCGGCATGGATAAATGGCCAAGACAACGTACTTTAAAACAGCTAAAGGTGCCCTTTCTAGACAAAGGTATGGAATATCTTCCATAGCACACATATTTTACTCTCAGAAGTCTGGCTGGGCATGAGGAAAGTAGTCCAGGGTATTTGATGATGTATGAAATTATTGTGAACTTTTAGGTGTGGTGCTGTGGTTGTATTTTTTAAAAGCCTGCCCTGACTGGTGTAGCTTAATGGATTGAGCATGGGCCTGTGAACCAACTCCCAGTCAGGGCACATGCCTGGGTGGCAGGCCAGGTCCCCAGTGGGGGTCACGTGAGAGACAACCACACACTGATGTTTCTCTACCTCTCTTTCTCCCTCCCTTCCCCCTCTCTAAAAATAAATAAATAAATCTTTAAGAAAATAAAAAAATAAAAAGCCCTTATTATTTATAAATATGCTCAGAAATACTTAAGCATAAAGTGATATGAGACCTATAATTTGCTTCAAAATAATGGGGGAGAGAATGAGTAGATGAAGCAAGATTGCATCTGAGCACATGTGACAGGTATACAAGAGTTACTAGGCTATTTTCTATTTTTATAAAATGTCTTAAAATTTCCATACTTTTTTTTATAAAGAGAGAGGCTCAAGCCCAATGATATCAGTGAATTTAAAGTGGCAGTCAGTGATCTCGAAGAATGGGAGGTTTGGGTTGGATAGTAGGTCTTTGGCACTTAAGGTATCAGAAATGAAAGAAGAACAGACACCAAAGCACTGTGATGCTGAGCTGGAGGGAATGTTAAATGTAAGGGATGGAGAAGATGCAGAAGCTATGAGGCCAGGTTTTTCAATGGTGAAGGGCTAACCAATAGGATTATTTGTGTGGCTTTTGATGCATAGTTCTAACTCAAGTATACTGGTCTTTAACTCTGTTGCTTATTAAAGAATAGACATAGAATCCAGAATATAAAAGGGTGATTTGAATAGATATTTAAAGATCTAAACCTCAAAACAAATTTCTTGGACTAGCTCCCACCCCAAATTGCATATTAATTAATTCTTTGATGGTGCTATAGAAGGTGTGCTTATCACACTTAAGAATGCCAAACAGCAAAGGCTAGAGAATTTACAGAATAATAGAAGCAATATCCTCATATCTTAACAGGTCAAAATTTCAGCTGAATATAGCTGTAGGAAATGAATCAAATAAATGTAAAGTCCTACCCTGGAGTCTAAACGCTGATGGCATAAATACAAGGTAGGAGATACAGAGCTTAGAAATTGCCTGTGTGAAAATGCTTAGGGGCACTTAATAGGCAATAAGTGCCATCTAAACAACAAGATGAGGATGACAAATAGAAAAGTTAGTTCTTTGAAATGTGCATTAGAAGTAATGGAATGTTTGAATTGAAAAAGATGATAGGACTATCTGTATTGGCCAGGCCTCCATTAGAATGCCAGGTTCATTTGTGCCCAGCAGACAAAAAACAAAGCACATTCATAGCAGAGTACAGAATGAGAAAGGGGTCCAAGGCCCTGTTCTTGAGAAGTGGCTGAAGGAACTAAGGGTGTTGAGATAAAACAATTTGCTCACAACATGAGCACCCTCTGAAGTGCTGGACTGTGGAAGAGGAACGAGCACTGCTCAGTAAGGCTCCAAGTGGTGGAATTGGGCAAAATGAGAATGTTATAAGGGACCTGAGATTACAGGTCAGTAAGAAGAAACTCTTTCTAAAGATCAGACGTTTCGGTGGATTGAAAGGCTGGTGATGTGAGCCACCGAGTATCTAAGGTTAAGGCAGAGCTGCGTGGTGCCGCTGAATAGCCACACGAGGGTGCAGAGCACTGGAAATGCGGCTATCCCAAACCGAGATATATATAAAATATACACCAGACTTCGAAGACTCGGCATGAAAAAGAAATACAAAATACCTGATTCATCTCATTAATTTATGTTGATATACTGAGAACACTTCAGCTATATTGGGTTAAATAGAATATATTGTTAAAATAAATTTTACCTGTTACTTTTTAGTTTTAAAAATGCGGTTACTGAAACATTTTAAGTTACCTATGTGGCTGGCTCACAACTGTGGACTGCATTCTTTCTGTCGAGAAACACTGTGTTAGAGAAACAGTGGGAAGAGGAAAGGAAGGTTGAGCTAGACTTTAAAGGATCCTGATAATCTCTAATTTAGGAGAAGCCTCTCTGTAGGTTTAGAACTCAAGGCCATGGTCTTAACCAAGATCCTGTCCTAACTAGTTGTGTCACCTTAGGCAAGTGACTTAGCCACTCTGAACCACAAATTCCTATCTGAAAATAATAAGGTTGGATTATCTCTGAGATATTCCCTATTGCTGACATTTTGGTCTAGGCGCAACCTGTGATAAGAAGCATCCCCTCCACTAATTTGCTCAAGCACCCCCTCAACCAATTGCTTCAGCATTTTCTCCATTTTCAAAGCCCTTTGAAAGAATAACACATTCAAAGTCAAACAAAATGGAATTGGCTTTGTAACCTCATCATATCATCATTAGCTTCATAATGATCATTATCATCTTTACCCTTAAAACAATACTCTAGCTACTCTGTGTGCACCAGTTTTGTGCAAAACGTTCTGATGTATCGCTTCATTTAACCATCACAGACAACTTTTGAGGTGGACACTATTATAATACTACCTTTGTGTAATGTAGGGAGGTAACTAGATTTCAAACCTGTCTGTGTAAAATTGGGCATGTCGTTCTACCTCTCTAAGACACACCAAGATGGAGTAAAATCATCAGCCACTACAGCATGCCCAATCGTGCTAAAAACTGTAGTGAGGATTAAGTGAAATAATGCGTGTGAAGTTCCACTGGAGTAGCCATTACCTAATTGGCGGACAATCCATGCCAGAATCCTTTCCTGCTAACCTCTCCCATGATAAACCCTACATGGCTCCTAAATACGGCACCCTGTCCACAGAGCTGCATCCTTTGCCCACAGCTGGAAGTAGGCCGACCCCTTTAGAGTTAACACAGCTCTCTCTACATCTGATCACTGCTCATCCATCTCATTACCAACCTCACAGTGAAGTGACATGCACACACATTGTATCTCCCATATTAAATTATAAACTTCTTGAGTATAGCTCTATATAAGATTTGTATTATATTCACTCTGGTGTGTGACACAGAGTAGCCTGTCGATAAACATGAGTTAAGTCAAAGCTACCATTTATTAAAAGTTGATTGATGCTAACCATCACATAAAGTTTAAGGTCTTTATATACATACCTAATTCGTTCCTGACAACCTGAAAGGTCGATGTTTATTTTACCCATTTTACATGCGAGGGCACTGAGTCTTCAAGGTAGCTGGTTTCTCAGTATCACACGGGCTTTAAGTGACAGAGTTGGGTTTTTGAATTCTGTCTCTGAAGCCTATGATCTTAACCATGACAAAGGAAGAACAAATAAATGATGGATGGGTGGATGGATGAAATAAACGGTAAACAGAAGCACAACATCTGTATCCTTTGAATCCAATCTCAAGATTTCCTTTCAAATCTAGCTTTCCCTTCAGGGTATTAAACCTCCTAGCTTCAACCCCATCATCCCAGCATATGACTGAGGAGATCAGCATAGAAGGAAAACAGCACATTTCACCCTTTTAAAGATTCATAATGAGATAAAAGGCCAAGTCAAAATCAATTTACTATTCACCAAAGTCTCAGGTCCTTGCCTGTTTTGTTCTCCTGAATAAAACATACCTTCTCAACTGTATGAGCTGCCAGCAGCTAGGAAGAAAAGAGGGAATGAGTAATACGTATTTACATAATTAGGAAGGAAAAGAAACATTCAAGAAGGTTTCTTTTTTAACGTTTATGCTTATCTGAGTCTCCAGCCCAGAAAAATGTTTGGGCGATGTAGAGAGCATGTGTATTTTTCACCTTATAGCAGGATTTTTATGATCAAGATGTTCTCTCATTTGGTGCTGGAAGCCCAGGATCTCGCGACCACCCAACAAAAATCTGCACCCACCAAGAGAAGGCACTCTCAGCCCCCAGTGAGGCCTGGGGTCCTTTAACCCATCAGAGGCCAGCCCTGAGAAAGTGGCACTCAGTCCAGCTGTGTCCCCGGCATAGGCTGGGGCTGAGTCTTGTGGCTCTAAAAGTGACAGTGATCATAATTTATTATCTTCATTGATTCAAAGAGCATGGCTCCTTGTACAAATAAGCAGACATTTCTCAACTGTGCCACGCAACGGATAAATTGTTTTGTGTAGAAACTGTACTTTTAAAACTAATGGAGGTGGGCATGGTAGAGGCATGCATTATGCATGTACAAATAATACACCCTTGGGGGGGAAATGTCCCAGATGGCTTCTACTTAATTTTAAAGCTGTTTTATTAATGCATTTTCAGGAAAAGAGCTTAAATCAATCACCCCACTCCCACTAAGCCCAAAGCATTCAGGCAAAGCAGGGTCCAGGCGGCTCACTCTCTTTCTCGCCCCTCCCTGAAAGCAATGGCATCTCACTTTCCCACAGAGCTCTCTTTTTTTCTATATCGATAATGTCATATTTCGATCCAATCAATGCACATTAGCTACGACTAATGTAAATGTCATTGCTACTCTCTTCTTAAACCATTTTTTAAAAATTTGCTAAAACTCAGTTCAGCACAATCTCTCCACCTCAGATTAATGAGTATTGGACAGCTTTTCTGTATTTCCTTTTCCTTCTCAGTGGAGTGTTATTGACCAAAGCTTTGGGACATTTTGGAGCAACGAATAAACCTGATTCTCCTTGAATCCTAGGGAGTGCTTGGAAGAGCCAACCTTCTCCACCCAAGGCTCTGCTCCCGTCACTATTCTGACTAGAGCCAAGCACAACTGGTTCTGCAGGGCCCCCACTTACCAGGTTCTCTGCCTTTGTTTCTTCCACTGGGAATGTCTCTTTCCCCACATTCAAACTCTGCTTGTATTTAAGGATTCTATCACATACCTCCCCTTCCCAGGAAGCCTTCCCTGATCCTACATTTATCTTGTCCCAGGTAGGTGAGACTCTTTTATTCTCTAAGTGCTCAAGGTGCTCTATATGTATTTCCCTTGAGGCTCTGGGGACAGTTCACCTTGAATCCTCTTTGCTGATGTCATAGAATTATTTCCTCATGTAGATTATAAATTCCTAGAAGGTACAAACCAATATTTGTATTTCTTCTTTTAGTTAGCACAATGCCTGCATGTAATGAATGCTAATAAATGTCTAGAGAAATGATGAGAAGGAAAGAAAAAAAAGTACAGCAGTGGTGAAGAAAAGTGAAAAAGAAGGCGAAAAGGAGGGAGGGAGGAAGGGAGGGAGAGAATAAGAAAGAAAAGGAGGCAAGGAGAGGGCTGAACATGGGTCAGGGAGGGCATCGTGATAAACAACAACCCCAAAGCTTCCCTGGTTACTGACCATGTAGTTCATTGTGCTGAGACATCTGAGTCAATTCTCCTTTTGCAGGGGAGTGACTGGGGCTCTAGGAGAACCTATTCACCTCTGAGATGTGCCTAGGGCATATTCTCCACCCCCAGGATGTGCCTAGGGCAATGGTTCTCAAAATTCAGTGTGCAAAACAAAAATATTGATTCTGTACAACTGGATTTCTGACACTCCATAACTACCAAGAGGGTCTGATTTAAAAGGACTGATATGGGTGCCGGGGCTTTGCACTTCTAATAAGACCCCAGATGATTCTGACGTGAGTGTTGGAGATTCTGATTTGTGGAATGATGGCCTAGGGGTATGGCTAGTTTCTGTTCTCCTGGAGCTGTCTCTCCTTACTGGCTACCGCTGTTCACCACCTCAACCAGAAGATATACTACCTGTTCCATCTACAAGACATAGCTGAGCTCTGCTGGGATTTGTTTCTGATCCTTAAACCCCCCAAAATGTCTCTAGCTTCAAGTTTCCTGGTTTTTGTGTGCAATAACATCATTTTTAAAATATTATGACTATTCCAGTGTTCTGTTATTTGCCTTTGACTCCTGTAGGATAACAGTGATGTTATGCTGATTCCTGGCCTCCTTAGATCAGCTTAAATGTGCCTGCCCCCTGCTCCATCCTATGCCATCAGTTACACTTCAGGCATCCGGACACATCTTCTATACCCACCTTCATGTTTAAGCCATGTCCAAATCCAGTATCATCTATAGCTATGTCCCAGGTGAGGGGAAACCATAGCACTCTTACTGTTAGATGGTCCCGGGTGGTATACAGATTGATTAGTTAAGGTACAACAGGCCACTGGGCTCCTTATCTAGAGTCTGGGTTCAACTCATGATCCTGTGCATTGTCCAGAAGGTGATAATAAAAGCTTTCTCTCAGTGCTTTCATTCATTACACAAGAATAACAATCATTTTATACAAAAATTGCAGCAATATTGGACTTTGGAGTACATACACCTGAATCTAAACTTGGTTCTGGCATACACTAGCCATACAAGGTAAACCAGTTATTTATCTCCCAAGTCTCAGTTTTGTTGCCAAATAAAATGAGGCTAATAATACCAATACCCACATGAAGGCCATGGTCTGATGATGTTGCTGCTATCGTGATCATTGTCATCATTGCTTTCATTTATTCCATTTGTGCAGCAAACGCTGAGGGACATACCATGTTCAGCTGTTTACTGGGCCCTAACCAGAATGTCAGTTTCTGGGAAACCAAAGGGAGACAAGTGTAGTGTTTATGTTTAAGGCCTGAAATTAAGGTTCAGGGTCGTTCACTGTCTTGACCTTTGGTAAAACCAAGAGGCCTTCAAATGGCTGAACCAAAAGATCCCCTGACTACTCGGCCCCCCACCTGTGGACCCCTAGTCAAATAGCCCTCCTTATCAAAGAGACCAGTCACTCAATTATCCCTGAGTATCAGATTTCAGGTCCCTACTAACCCACAGAATTGTTCAGACAAGCCGATCACATCCTCTCACAGAAATCGGGGGGCACCCCATCCTCATAAAACAGCCACATGCTGTTTAACAACAGGGGACATTCCGAGAAAGACACTGACAGGCAGTTGCATCACTGTGCGAACTGCACTGACCTAGGTGACCCAGCCTGCAACACACCCAGGCTATCAGGTGCAGCCTGCTGCTCCCAGGCCACAACCCTGTGCAGCATGCCACTGAGATGAATACCACAGGTGACTGCAGCACAGTGGTCAGTATTGGTGTATCTAAACTGATGTCAACACAGAACAGGTACAGTGAAAATACAATGAAAAGATGAGAATGATAACCTGCCTAGGGCACTTACCATGAACAGAGCTTACAGGACTGGATGTTGCCCTGGGTGAGTCAGTGAGTGAGTGGTGAGTGGATGTGAAGGCTTAGGACACTACTGTACACTACAGCAGACTCTATAACACTGTGCCCTGAGGCTACATTAAATTTATAAGATGACACAAACTCAAATCAAGACCAAGAGGAAATGATGCAATCAAGAGACGTGGTAAACAGGAGATATGAGGCTGCTGCTGGCATGACACACAACAAACATTTTTTATGTGAGAAGAAAGAGTATGCTCTAAAATAACAATAAAAATAAAACATCATCAATGATAGTTGCTTATTAGCATTACCAAGTATTATGTACTGCACACAAATGTATGTGCTACATTTTTACAAAACTGGCAGCTCTGTAGGTTTGTTTACACCAGCATCACCACAGACACATGAGTCATGTGTTGCCCTGCAATATTAAGTGGCTACAACTTCATAAAGATTTTTCAGCTTCATTATAATCTTAAGGGAGCACCATCAAATATGCAGTCCACACTGACAAGCGTCATCCTGTGACTTATGACCATACTGCAACGCCTACCTCCACGGACCCTCATGACTCACTCTTCCCCTGAGCACAGCCCCTGTGTGGCCCCACGGGGTCTGTCGTGCCCTTCCCTGTGACCCATACACTGCTGTGGACCTCATCTGGCCAGTGTCAGGTGCCATGTGCTCAGTCACCGCCCCCACCCTGGGGTGGGGATCCTTTCCTCACCTACAGGGTGAAGAGGAAATGGAGCAAACAAGCCAGATCACCAATCCCACCATTCACAGTCTAAGGGAGAAGATGTTTGGGTAAACAGACCTCTAGGACCACCAGGGTGAGCGGTCAATGGAGAGGTATAAAATGACATGTGAGCAGAAAGAGGGAAGCAAGAGACTCTGGTGGAGGGGTGCAGGACAGTGCACTTCACAGATAACGGAGCATTTGGTTCAGTGCAGAAGCCTCACCCAAAACCTCATCAACAGATGACCAAGGGGCCCACCCCACCTCTTCCCCAGGACCTCACCGGTGAGAGGGCATCTTTGGCCCCATATTTAAAGCCAACGTCCTCTGGGCTTTGGGGGGGGAGGGGCGGAGTAGAGGGGAGTGGTCTCTGTGGAACAGACTTGCCCAGTGTTGTTCCAGTCCAGCCTTTACTTTGTACAAGATCCTTCTAAGCTACTCTAGCTGTGCACCGGGGGGCTAAGTATGTCTTTGCTGTAGCGGAGTAGTTGCCACCAGGCGGTCTGTGTTCTGCTCTACAGATGATTGTTCAGCCTCTGCCAGAGGAGCTGAGCCGTGACGTCACCCAGAACTCTGCCACACTAGAAATAACACTTTGCTGCATCTCCTTCCTGGAAACTTTATTTACTACATTAAAAGTACATATAGTAATATTAAAATAATTGCCTATTTTAAATAGGGACAACAATGTTATAGGGACAGTATGTGAATGCTTGAGCTCTAGGTGAGCTTGTTACGTACATGGTCTTGTTTAATCTTCCCTCAGACCTGTGTTCCTGGGTGAGAAAACCAGGACTCACAAATGTCTGGCAGCCCACCCAAGGTCACAGAGCTGGTATTTACGTAAATCAACCATTTGATTTCAGGTTTATTTGTTCCTAAATCCATGTTCAGAACCCTGATGCTACTCTGATTTCATGTTTAGTGTCCTCAGTTGAAATAGGTTGGCAACTGATTATTTTGAAAGTTTAAGCCAATGCTGCACATTGAGATCCCAGCCTTAACAGAAATTAGCCAGTTCTCTAAAAATCACTGATTGGTAATAATTACTACCACACCTTTGCTTCCACAAACGCAAGCTTGTTTGGCCTTCACTGAACTCAGATGAAACATTTAGACACTGCTTGAGAGCAGCAACTGTGCACACCTTCTGGCTGATGAAACACGAGGGCCCGTGGGTTCCTGCTGCTAACAGTCTTTCTAAAGACCTGGAGCTAGGTTTTCGTCCTCTGAAGCCCTGCAGGTCAGTTCTGTGAGAATTGGGATTACTATTTCTGACGGGCACCCCAGGGAAGGGGCAGTCTAAGTGATATCGTACGAAGGAAAAGAAAATGTTCAGCATGTTCTTAGCTGAGATTTTGAGCGGTCCAGAGGATTTGGTTACAACCTCTTCCAGAGACCCAGTTACAAAGAATCCTGCACCTCAGATGTGTTCACCTCTGAGTCAACGAGATGTAGAAAAACTGACTGTGGAGAGAGCCGCGTGGTGCTTGAAGTGGGCGGTAGAAGGCCCGAAACCTTGTTTCTGTCTGTACTATTCCAGGCCCTGATTTAAGATCATTTTCTTTAGTGATGGCAGAGAGGAGACTTCAGCAAGTCTCTATCAATGTGGTAGGAATATTTTCACTTCTGAGAAGTAGCGCTGCATTTCCTGTTCTTCTCTTCCCTTGGAGCCGTTTGGCTAAGTGAGAAAGTTTATTTTAGAGAATTGTGTGTTTTCTGAAAGGAATCCATCATCTTAAGAAAAATACTCTTGCTTATGTCTCTCTGCAGTGAGTGACTCCCTGCTTTCTCCAGAGAAGCTACACCATCTGGGAGAGCAAGACTGAATTTCAAGTAGATTGGATATAGAATCTAATGTCAGGTTTAATAAAGCAGCTGAATTTTAACTGGAAGTTTGCTTTATGGAGAAATCTCAGTCTGGAAGAAATCATTATGTCTTTAATCAATTGCTCATTGAATCATGAAGTGGTGAAAGTTATAGGGAAATTAAAGAGCATCTAAACCCCAAGATTATAACCAGGGGTCCACAGAGCTCTGCCTTGGGGCCACGGATAGGCCTCAGTGGCTTCGTGAATAACCACTTTGTGCACAGATTCATTATGTTCACGTGTAAACATTGGTTGCTTTCATTTTGCTTCTGGGAAGAGAGTGTATAAAACTTGCGCTGATGTTTTTAAAAGGCTCAAAATGTTTAAGGACAACTGATGTAGTTAACATTTAGTTAAGCAGGAGGAAACTGATGCCCTGGGAGGTCAAATGACCAGCAGGACATCATGTGGCCGAAGAGAAAGAGAACTGCTAGGCAGCAGGTTGTTTGATGTCTAGCCTGTGCCAGCTGCCTCTGAGCTACAACAGCAACGGGGTTTCTCCTCTGGTCTCTGAGATGGAGCCTATTACTCCGGTGTGAGAAAACAGAACCCACAAAATAGGGTGCACAAGAGTAGGAGGTTTATATTCTGAGTGCATTTATATTAAAATAACCAGAACTATACAACAGAGTGCTCAATTGTCAGATTTGGAGTAGAGGGGTCTCTTAGATTAAGTTGCTTCCAAAAGGGACCTGAGAGTAGCATCTGGACATGAGTAGCTTGATTTGCCAGTCAGTGATTTCAGGAAGCATTTCGAAGAGTAGGGGCATGAGAATGGAAAGGGAATGTCTGTGAGAGATGTCTGTGTTTAACTTGAGCCTCATCACTCTGGAAACTTGGGGACCTGCTGGCTTAGAGTAGTCCAACCAGAGGAGCAGGAAAGCTGGGGTGCTTATCTTATAACTCCTGTCTTTCATTCATTGAAATTTGTTTTTTTGGGGGGGAAAACCAACCAAGCAAACAACAACAAACAACTTCAGGTAGAGAGATACAGGAACCATATATGGAAATTATCAGCCAATAACCCCCCCCCGCCGCCCCAGGTAGGCCAAGGGGATATGGGAAGTGTTTCATGAGATCTGTTAAAAGGTGTTTTTAAAAATTAAATGAAGAAAGATATATCTGTGGACTATTTTCAGACCATGACATTTTAGGAATAAAAAAAGTTCCAGGAGTTGCCTACTGCTACAACCCTTTCTTTTAGAACCTGCAGAAAGTTGAGATGCTTTCTTTAATATCACTTAAAATAGTGATCTGTTACTCCCTTCACTGCCAGGGAACACATCACATGCAGTTGTGATTCTGTTTTGCTTCAGGGCCATCCCTGTGCATTACTGACTTTATTTAGATGAAGTCAGAATCTGCTGGACTCTTCTCTTCCACGGGTGGCCAACTTCTATTCTGAACCTGAATGACATATATTCAAGGCCCCTTCCCAGTGACAGCCCATGGGAGCCATCCTCCAAGATGACCCCCAGTGATCCCTGCCTCCTGGCTTTGATGCCTGTGTATTCTTCCTCCCCACTGAATAGTGCTGCCTGACACATCTAACAGAATATTACAAAAATGACAGATAGAATGTGACTTCCAAGACTAAGTCATCAAAGTCATTGCCATCTCCATCTTCTTCTCTTGGATTACTACCTCTGGGGACAACCAGCTGCCACATTGTGAGGACACCCGAGAAGCCCTATGGAGAGGTCTCTGTGGTGAAAAACTGAGTCCTCCTGCCAAAAGCCACGGAGTGAGACAGTTTGGGAGTGGGTTTGCCACTGCCAGCCATGCCTTCGGGGGCCTAGAGCCACAGCCAACATTTAACTGCAACTCCACAAAAGACCCTGAGCCAAAAACATCCAGCTGCGTGCTTCCAGGTTCCTGGCCCTCAGAAAGTGTGTGAGATAATACACAGCAATTGTTTTAAGCAATTGTGTTTGAGGGGTAATTTGTTACATAGCACTGATATCTAGACTTAACCTTTAGGTATTTACAGATAGTTACTTCCAATCTTCTATTCTGATGAAATATCTCTCTTTTCTTTTCATCTTCCTTTGTGTGGCCTGGTTTTCTGCTTTTTGCTCCATTAGGGAACTATCTTTGTATGTCAATATTCTTTTTAGTGTTTTAGTTAAATCTCTTTGTTGAAAGTGACAGAAACCAAAATTCAACCAGTTTATACATGAGAAGCAGAGTAGTTGTCACATGGAATCAAATTTCCTGAAGGGACCAAGGGGATCTGGCCTTAGAGACAGCTGGCACCAGAGACTTGAATGACACACAGGTTCTTTCTCTCTATCTGCTTTCTATCCTAGGTTTTGGCTTCATTCTAAAATCTGACATCCCCAGAAACTTAGAATCATTTTTATGTTGCATTCATACTCAGAGCTGTGTGGCCACAGACCAAAGAAAGTTTTTCCTGCCTAACTATTTTAGTTGAAAAAAATCTCAGGGAAGAATTGCAATTGGTCTGACTCAGATCGTGTTCCCGCCCCTAGAACACTGGAATCAAGATGAGTTTATCATGCCCAGGTGAGTCACGTGAGCACCCCTGTGGTGAGGGGCACACTGGGAAGAGGCTTATGGGAGAGAGGGAGGGGCAGGTAAGTTTAAAATGAAGGTGATTTAGGGACAGAGGAAAGAATAAATACCTTCTGCCTCTTAGCTGGATGTGACATTCCTGTGTGTTTGAACTAGTACAGAGTGAACAGAGACCATTTTCTGGTGATCAGATAAGTACATCTTATATAATAAGTATGATAAACTGATGAGGAATAAAATTTCTGGAACAAAAGCGAATAGTCAAGAGCGTGGAGGGTGACAGTAAGAAAAGCCATTCTTACTTAGATTGGAGGGTTCACTGCCACAACACCAAACGAAGGAAGACTGGTTAGCTAGATGAGCACTGGAGTTCCAGAACAGAGATGCGCTTCGGACACTCAAGGCCATGGCTTCTGAACTGCAGCACTGTGACACATTGAGGTCACAGTCCTCTCTAAGATAGTTTGTGAGGTCCGCCATTGCTGTCAGTAGATAAATTATCAGTTTATAAGTTATTTCCCTTCATATACATCAAAGTGGACTTATAGTCACTATATGATAATGGCCACTTTGTTAGCATGCATCTAAGAGGCAGTATGTCCAATGGTTAGAGAGATGGTCATCTGAGCACACAGCCTAGACTTAAATCTCACATCTGCTTGTTAGATTTATGATCAGCCTGAGCTTGAATCTCAGATCAGGTGCTTATTGGATGCATAATCTTGGGCAAGTCCTTTAATCTCCCTGTGAGCCAATTGTGCTTCATCATAAAATCTGGAATAATATCATAGGGATGTTATACATTAAATGAGTTAATATATACGAAGTTCTTATAACACCATCTGACACATGCTACATAGAGATTGGCAATTGTCATTCTTAAATTAGGTGGAGAGTTTTGTACTTAAGCATATCCTCATGGAAATCTGTGCATAACCTGATAGGGGTGCATCACCTGCTCCATATCCAGAGAAAGAAGAAATCTTAAAAGTTGTCATTCCAAGTAATCCGTGGGCTGAAGTATAATGTCTAGTAAGAAAGTGACAAGGCAAGTGAGTTGAAATGATTTGTGGGGCATTTGGGCTGAAAATAGAGACCTTTAGAAGACTGCATATCTATCTTGTCATGTGTTAAAGTTTGTACTGATTGCATATGGATCTGTCTTCAGATAATACAAGAGCAAAAATATATCAATGCACTTCCATAAGAAATGAGCATTCATCTGCAGGTTGTTGGTTTTCCAATTGCAGTAGCAAAGATTTAAGCCATATTTAGGACCTAACAGATCCATCATAAAAGCTAATCTTTCCTAATGCCCATTTTTATCCAAGTACAGTGCATAATTAAATGCTAGCGCTGAAAATCACTGTATTTAGAAAAGAACAAGGCAAGATCATCGACCACGGCTATTTATACACTCCTCCAGCTCCAACGTTTCAGAGTGCTCATGCTCGCCGCTGACATTGCTTATTTTTAAACCCTTTACTTTCAAACAGGATAAATCATATTTTTGAAAGATGTGACAATTGGATCATTGCATCATATTATCGCAAAGCTCTAAAAAGTAAGTGATGCTTAAAGATCACTCAGCACACCTACCTGAGAATCTCTCTACCACTTATTTTGAAGATATCTGTTTCAAGTCACAGAAAG
The DNA here is from genome assembly GCF_014824575.4 of Sturnira hondurensis. Classification (NCBI taxonomy): domain Eukaryota; kingdom Metazoa; phylum Chordata; class Mammalia; order Chiroptera; family Phyllostomidae; genus Sturnira; species Sturnira hondurensis. The sequence goes on along the minus strand of NW_028076783.1, from coordinate 4,339,797 downwards.
ACCTGTTTTTAGAAAAGCCTCACAGACACAGAAAACTGTATTGTGATTACCAGAAGGGAAGGGGGTGGGGAAGGTAGAAGAAGGTAGAAGATGGTGACTTTCCATCACCATTTCTATACATGGTGATGGAAAGAGATTTGACTTAGAATGGTGAACACACAATAAAATATACAGATCATATATTATAGACCTGTACACCTGAAACCTATATAATTTTATTAGCCATTGTCACCTCAATGGGTTCAATAAAAAATAAAAAAGAAAGGCTTACAGAAACAGTAACGCTATGATATGTGTGCCACAACTCTCCCATGACAATTATCACCAATTTCCCAGAAAGTGTGAACTGAGCCTCACAACCCTTTCAACACAATGACATAGGTAGCTACTTTAAATCAATTAGAATTAGCACTAAAAATGTTAACTGTGCAAAATGCCCTAACGACGACTGAGCTAAATAGACCACAGGATACTCAATTTTCATATCCAGCTGATTATACCTTTCACATTTCTCAGTTCTAAAGTATTTGAACCAGACTTGTCCATCTCCACACTGTTTTGTTGATTATTCCTTGAAGAACCAGTTTGTATGTTAGTGTGTTAGTGAAAACCCTTTCTTGGACCTGGTTAGTAATATGTTCCCATAGTGCAAATTACATTTTTAATGAGGTGTAATTCACATGCTATACAATTCACCCTTTTAAAGTGCAAAATGCACTGGGTTTTAGTGTATTTACAAAGTTGCATAACATCACCACTATCCAATTACACCGTATTCCAGTCTCCCAGAACAGAAACACCATGCCCATTAGCAGTCACTTCCCATTCATCTCCCTTTCTCCGCACCCAGGTCCTGAGAATCAGTAGCCTATTTTCTGACTGTCAGTTTGCTTATTCTGGACATTTTATATAAATGGAATTATACAATATGTGGCCTTTTGCTTCGTATGTTTTCAAGATTCATCCACATTGTTGCACCTATCAGTATTTCATTATTTTTTATAGATAAATAATATTCCATTGTATGATATGCCATACATTACTTATTCAACAATTGGTGAATAGTTGAGTCATTCCCATTTTTGCCTATTATAAATAATGCTGCTATCAATATTCATGTACAAATTTTACATGGCTTATGGTTTCAATTCTTTTAGGTAGATACCTAAGAATATAATTATTGGTCATATGATAATTATATGTTTAACTTTTGAGGAACTGCCAAACTGTTTCCAGAGTAGCTGCACAATTTTACATTCATATCAGTAATGTATACAGGTTTTAATTTTTCCAAATCCTCATCAGCATTTTCTATCCTTTTTTGTTACACTGATCCTAGCAGGTATAAATGATATCTCACTGTGGTTTAGTCAGCATTGAGCATCTTTTTACATGTGTATTGGCCATTTGTGTATCTTTGGTAAACTATATATTCAAATCCTTTACCCACTTAAAAAATTTGGCAGTTGTCTTTTTATTGTTGATTTGTAAGTTATTATATTTGTGATAAATCAGTTATTATCACATACCAAATTTGCACATTTTTCCCATTGAGTGGATTGCATTTTCACTTTCTTGATAGTGACCTTGATGTATAACAGTTTTGATTTTGATGATATCTAATATATTTTTTGTTTGGTTGCTTCTAATACTGATATCATATCTAGAAAACCATTGTCTAACTCAAGGTCACCAACAGTTACCCCCACATTTTCTTCTAAGAGTTCTACAATTTTAGTTTCTATATTTGTGTCATTAACATATTAATGCCAACTGACTTTCAGTAGTATATAAGATCTTTTTTCCTGTATACCTCTGTTTCTGTTCTTCTCTTTGCTGCTGTACTTGTCACGCAAGTCACATCTTTATGCATTGGGTGCCCATCAACACAGATTTATAGCTTTTGTTTATGCAGTTGTGTTTTATTTTAGATTATATAGGAGGAAAAGGTATAAATAAGGCATTTTTGCTGTCTTATATTTATCTATGTATTTACACGAGGGTTTGACTTATTAACTAACATCCTTTCATTTCTGTCTGAAGGACTTTCTTTAGTGTTTCTTTCAGGCCAGGTTTACTGATAACAAATTCTCTGTATGTGCTTATCTGGGAATATCTTAAATTCTTCTTGTTTTTGAAGGACAGTTTTGCAGGTTATAGGAATCCTTGGTTGACACACTCATTCTTCTAGAACCTTGCATGTGTTATCTTGCTGCTTCTGGCCTCCATAGTTTCTCATGAGAAATCAGCTGTTAATCTTATTGAGGAGTCTTTGTATATGATAAGTCACCACTCTCTTGATTCAAGAATTTCTCTCTTCTTTGTCTTTTGACAGGTTGATTATGATGTGTGTAGGTATGGGTGTCTTTGATTTTATCCTCTGCAGTTTGCAGAGTTTCTTGGGTATGTGGATTAACATTTTTAAGTCAAATCTGGAGAATTTTCACCATAATTTCTTCAAATAATCTTTCTGATCCCTTTCTCTCTTCTCTCCTTCTTGGACTTCATTATGCATATGTTGGTATATGTGGTAGTTCCCCACAGGTCTCTGAGTTCTGTTTTTTTTTCATTTTTTTCTTTTTGTTCTGCAGACCATATGATCTTGATTGATTTATATTTGCTGACTTTTTATTCTGCTTGCTCTAATCTGCTGTTGAGCCTCTCTGGTAAAATTTTTATTTCAGCTATTATAATTTTCAACTCCAAAATTTCCATTTGTTTTTTAAAAATAATTTTTATCACTATACTGATATTTCCTATTTACTAAAACATGGTTCTCTTATTTTGTTTTAATTGTTTAGACATGTTTTTCCTTAGCTATTTGAATATAGTTAAAATATCAAATATTAAGTCTTGTCTAATTAGTTCAATGACAGGGTTCCCTCAGAGACAGTTGATTTTTCTAAGTTTGTGCCATATTTTCTTGTTTCTAGGTATGTCTTGTAATTTGTTTTTGAATGCTTTTTAATACCATATGACTTCACTCAAATGTAGAATCTATGAACAAAGTGAACTAACAAGCAAAACACAGACAGACTCATAGATAGAGAGTGGATAAAAGCTAGTAGAGGGGAGGTTGGGGGTGGAGGGACTGAGCAAAAACGACAAAGGACTCATGGACATGGACAGCAGTGTGGTGATTGTATAGGGGGTCTGTGGTAACTAAATGATAATGAAAAAAATATAATAAAGATTGAATTTTTAAAAAGACACTTAAAATAATATAAAGTGCCATATTTTGAAATTAATTACTTCCCCTCTTAAAGATTTGTTTATATTGCTATTTTGTTGTTGTTTATGATGTGTGTGTGTTTGTTTGTTTAGAGATTTTTACGATCCAATTCTCTAAACCCTATATTCTTTGTTTGGCCACTAACATTTTTGTACAGTTACCTTAGTGATAAGGTGATGATTAGACAGAGATTCTTTTAAATGTATCAAAAGGAGAAGTTTCCCAGCATTTGTCTAGGAGTTCTGTGTGTGTGTGTGTGTGTAGGGAGGGGGGCAGGAATGCCTTCAACACTCAGCTAGTCAACTTACACCCCTGCCTAAGCTTTCACTTCCTGCTTACACGCAGCCTCAAGGTCAACCAGGGATGGAGCTTAGGCTCTCCTCCGATCTTCCCTGGACAGGTACACAGCCCCCAGCATGTACACAGCTTTGTGCATGTGTTTCTAGGGTTCCACTAATGTGACAGAGACTTTGACAGCCCTCCACGAGCATCTCCTCTTTCAGTTTAACAAAAAAAGATTTTTAGGTGGCTTATTTTTTACCCTGACTGTTACTCGCTATCTCAGGTTGTTGCAATGATATTTAAAAGGCCTCTGTTTTCAGCATATACTCTCAGGGTAAAGGCTGTTCACACTGGGTGAGCTCCGAGCAGGTCTAATGAAGTCGGTCAAGTGAGCCAGTTCTTCTAAGAAACCACTAGAGAGGCAAAATGATAATTAATCTCTTAGAGTGGAGCTTTAAAAGAGCTCACCCTGTTCTGTCTGTCCTCTCTTGTTACTACCAGATTACTAGTTTTCATTGTCATTGCAGTCTGCTCATTTTTAAGGCTAATACAGAGCTGAGGAATAGGTGGGATTTGGCGAATTAGAATGTCACAAAGCTTATACTCTTCTTATCAATATTCAGCCATTTTTTAAAATAAGTGCTTCTCAGATTTTTGTAGATCTTTATAACTTCCAGACTCCAGGAAAAGTTGATGCTGGTAATTTCCCTCATATTCTTGCTTCTATGAACAAATTTTCAGAAGTCCTTACAAATTATAGAATGTATAGATTACATAGACTTGTAGAATCACAAGTACTTATCACGTCTTATAAGGCCCTATAAGGTCAAATCACCTGCTTTTCTCTTAAAAGTGATGCCTTATACAGCTTTCCCTCACCATAAACTGATTCTTCGGATAACTCTCTTTGTGTTAAGTCATTACCTCATCACTGCCTTTGCAGGTGGTATTTTCTCTGCCTGGAGTTTTCTTCCCCTGAAAGAAACTTTTCATCCTTTTAGTCTCATCTCAAATATCACCTCTCAAAAAAGGCCATCCCTGACTGCCTGTTGTGCAGAAGCTCTGCCTCCCTCCATCTCCACGGCCCTCTCCCCTCCAGATAGTCTCATGCTCCTCACAGTCTATGTATTTCACAGCCTTTAGTAAGCACCACAGGGATGGTTTATCTCACTTATTGTAGTTGTTTCTTCCCGTAGAATGTAAGCTCCAGGAGGATAGGGACCTTGCTGGTCCCATGCATTCCTATATCCCTTTGGCCTGCACAATTAGTGCAGATAGTAAGTACATAATGGTGGAGAGTTAGATGAATGATAGTTGAATAATGAGCTACTCAGCTTCCTACTTACCATCAATAACATTGCTGCAGTTAAGATCCTGCAACCACTTTCTATCATTTAGTTAAATTCTAAGAGCAAGCCAATGAAAATGTGATATGACACCTAGAAAACCCTTGAATTTCTTCTATTGGAGAATGCTTGACAGGGAAAAAAGGGCTGTAACCCATGGATAGGAATACATTTCTCATCTTTGCTGAGGCCGAAACGTAACTCCATTTTCACCTTAGTCCCCATTTTCCTCGCGTCTAAGACCACAAGTTTGAGTCAGTTCATCTAGTGTCTTCCAACCTCCACACTCTTGCTCCTGGAGTCTCACGATGTACCCCACTACCAGGTGAAAAGGAAGGTGCTTAAACATCAGAAAAGAAAGTTTATTTTAAATGCTGCACAGTAAAAGGATAAGTATGAAAAACCAGGATACCACTTTAGCACAAAATTTTTATGTTCAAAATTGTACATAATTCTTTTTACTATTCTTTTATTATAAACATTTTGAGGTTTATAGCATTTCAGTAAAACATACATTATTTTATCTGGTTAACCAACTTATGACATCTGTATCCCAAAGTCGTCTAAGATGCCACAGGGATTACATTTGTTGATTTTTTTCTATTTTAAATGGAATAAGTTGTGAATCGAATCCACCAAGTAATAAAATAAATTTGAGGTTGGTCTTCATATATGTTGCACAGTAAACTGGAATATTTCTCCGGCTTTTAACAGCTCTGGCTCTCATCTCTGCAGACCATTTTGGAGTTATAATCTTTACAGGGCTCTTAAGTCAGGAATACACAGTAACAGGAAAAATCAATAAATAGAGAGAAAACTTCCATTTCTGAAGTGTAAGAAAGAATACTTATAAAATGCTGATTTCTCCTAGATCTTGGGAACAGAATTTGGGTATTTAAGATAGAGGCCAAAGCCCTGGCTGGTGTAACTCAGTGGACTGAGCACAGGCTGCGAACCAAAGGGCCGCCAGTTCCATTCCCAGTCAGGGCACAGGCCTGGGTTGCAGGCCAGGTCCCCAGTGGGGGCCACCTGAGAGGCAACCACACATTGATGTTTCTCTCCCTCTCTTTCTCCCTCCCTTCCTCTCTTTCTAAAAAAAAAAAAGATAGAGGCCAGATAAGTGAATCAAGTGAATAATGTATATATATTTTCAGAAGTTACAATTTGTATATGTAGCGCAGCACATTTTATAAAAGAGGTAACATGGATATAAGTTAACTGAGGTCTTGATCATTATCTAGTCTAAATCAAAACAAGAAGAGCCCACCTCCCTTGGATTTCTGTGTGGGAACTGGCGAGTGCTGCCTCAGCATGGTTACTCCTCTTCCTGGAGTGGTGAGTGCCAGATGTTTGGGATGAACCTCTGCATTGGAAGTAGTAAGTGGTAGGCCCCGGCCAGGTTCACGGTGAGGAAGGCAAAGAGAACACAGAAATGTTGTACACAAGAAGGTTCTTTTTTTTTTTTTTGGTAATATCCTGCCAAGCCAGGAGGATTTTTGCACTAGTCCAGATAAGATTTCCTACCCTTATGCTACCAACTTTTGGGACCAGATAATTCTTTGCTGCAGGGGGAATGTCTGGTACACTGAAAAATGTTTAGCAGCCTCTCTCACCTCTATTAGTTTCCAGTAGCAACTCCCTTCCCACACAAGTTTTGACAACCAAAAAGGTCTCTAGATATTGCCAATTGTCTGATGAAGGGCAAAATCACCTCTGGGAGAGCTACTGGTCTAGGAGTATGTTTCTTTAACAGAAGAGAAATAGAACAAAGACCAGCACTGTGTAGAATATGACAATAACCAGCTTATATAGGAAACATCAGCTTTGAGCCATTCTTTCTTTGGAGCAATAATATGGCATTTTATCTATTCAGCAATTATATATACAGTACAAGAACATTTCTAGCATAATAATGGCTACTTTTTTAGCAAGTTCTCTGTACTGAGTGTTTTTATATAATTTGGCTTACTTAAAAATTCACAGAACCCTGCAAGATACACAGGTAAGTAGTAGGGCGATCTGGATTTGCATTCAGATTTTCTTTTACTCTCCAAGATCTTCAGTCCCTTCCTCTCTGGTGGCAGATCTCATGACTTCATAAATTATTTAGACAACAGATCACAGTGGTTAAGAATATAGGTTCTGGGAACAAAATGCCTAGAACTGAATCTTGTTTCAACTGACTCCTAACTGCCTGTGTTTGAGCAAATTACTTAAACTCTCTGAGCTCAGTTTTTAATCCGCAATGTGCACCCCACTCAGGGGACTGCTGGGAAGATTGAGTGAGAGAACATGTGCAAAAACCTGACAAATAAAAAATACTCAAGGGCTATGAGTTTAGGTTTCAGACTCATATGCCTGGCAGGACTGGAAGGTAACATAAAGGAGTATAGTGTGTCCAAGCACAGTATCGGGGAGTGGTGAGGACTGTGGAGTACTGCATATATCACATCCTGACTACAGATTTTTCAGCCATTTTTTAAGAAATTAGTATAAGCTAAATAACTGATATTGGCAGGATGGCTTGGGATCATAAGCCCCCATTTATTGGTGAGGTCACTGAACCCCAGAGAAGCAGAGGGGCTGCTGGGTTTCACTATTATGCAGTGAAGGGAGTTAACATGGAATCTAGGACCCATTGTATCCTTGGCCAGGACTCATTTACTGTGCTGGATGTACCTCACTCTCTGAAAAACATCTCTTGTTTTTATTTCTATAAATGAGTTCTAATTTCCTCATGAGCTAAAATTAAGTATATGTATATTCCTATAGGAGCTCAGAGCTGTGTTTGTGGGCATGGGATTACTCCTACCAGGGCACCTGAGCATTTAAATTGCTCCCCACTGGGGGTCAGAACCCGCCTGTGGCAGAATGCAGAGTGCTCCATCACGGGGATTATAGGGGTTTGGTTTCTGTTTTGTTTTGTTTTGTTTTGTTTTGCAGGGGTGAAAAGGGCCAAGATTTGCAAATAAATGCAACCACCAATTAGACTCTCTCAACATTATATTTAATTTAGAGTCCTTAAAGCAAGCAAGGACTGTTGCATTTTAAATATCTGATTTCTTTAAAGGCTACCATCCTTTAAACTGTTGCTTGCTTTTGATCCTTAGGTAACTGGTTGGTATGACTTGAGAATGAAAAAGCTTGTATTTGGTAGGCTCATATCCCTTTGATATATAAAGACATTTTAAGAATACCAAAAAATCTTTAATACTATGCCTAAATTTCCGAATATTTCTACCAGTTCATCCCTCATGCACACACCCCTCTGCTGACTGCTTATTATTATCTAGTAGGTTGCATGTCATAACTCTTTTATTTATCTTTATATCCTTAGCAAAAAAAAGTGCCTGGTATAAATTAGATACTCAATAAATATTTTTTAATTTACAGAATGTTTGAAAACTTGAATAATGAGGAACATACACTCTTTTACAAACAGCTCCTCCTATTTTGTTTGAACACATAAAGGTACCTTCTCTCTCTGTTTTCTTAATTTCCCCTCATAACTTCTAGCCATTGGTCCTCGGACTGAGTTTGTAGCTTATGTAAAGAGCTTTCATCTCTTTTCCAACCACCTGAAGGCTGGTTTCATGATTCCCCAATTCTTTTGTAACACAGATATCCTTCTTTTCCTTCTCTGAAAGAAAGTCTCTATAACACATTGATCTCTCTCCTTGAGCTATTCAGAAACTTGTGTGATTTTGTTTAAATTCTATGGTACTGACTTCTGGTTGACACTCAGTATCCATATTCCAGGTCTTATATGATGTGAGCACATAACTTCCAGCTAAAAACTACATTTCCCAGCCTCTTTTGTGCCCGACATGTTTGTGTGGCTCCTGAGGGCAATAACATGTGAATGGAAGGGCTATGTGTCACTTCTGAGTCATGATCTTAAAGAAAGCTCTTCCTCCTCCCACTTCTCATTCTGCTACCTGGTGACAAGTCATCTTGGATTGCACAGAAGAGGGACCACATCTTAGGGATGGCAGGCAAACAAATTACAAACATGAACAGATATATAGGATAAATGTAGGATTAAAATTTCATAGATAAGGTGAAATAAGGCTCACAGATAAGAGGCTGAGGTCCCTGGATGACCTTAATGAGCCAAGATGGTCAGCCATGCCCTCGTCTGCCCACCTTCAGACAATTGCATGATAGAGAAACACACTGTCTTATTGAAGACACCACTGAGTGGGGACTCTTACTGCACTTAAATCTATAGTCTCCTTCTAGTGTCAGCGGCCTATATTCTGGTAATGGAGGTAAAGTTCAGCAGATGAAATATATCCAGAATATATGACTGGGGTAGTATTTGTATATTCGCTGGAGAAGATACACTTATTACAAGGTAAAGTTGGTGGCTCTTGGAAAGCAAACCAGGTGCTTTGAGACTGCAGTTTGATATTGAAACTTCATGAGATTTCTTGAAATCAGTCCCCCATTCCTCTCTGCCATGGTCCCTAGTTTGTTTGCTTTTTGCTGCATGAAAATCATGCCTCATGAATTTTTTTTTTAACTTACAGCCCAGTCATATGGACTTTATGTGGAATTTCCCTCAAGTTTGATATCCATTCACTCATCAAATTTTGGAGGACAATCATTTAATTGTATCTAAAAGGGAAAATCTTAATTTCTCATTCATATAGCAGAATCTTCTTTAGTGTTCACACATACACACATTGGTAATTATCATTAATGTATGTGTACATTAATAAGGCATGTATCTTTTAATTTTATTGTTTTTTCCCTGATGCTCTAAACCAAGATTCAGCAAATCATGGGCCAAATGTGGCCCTTCTATTGTTTTTTAAATAAAGTTTTATTAAACATAGCCATCCCCCTGTGTATTTAGATTGTCAATGGCTGCTTTTGCACGACAATAGCAGAATTGAGTAGTTGCCACAAAGATTGTATAGCCACAAAAACAAAAATCTTTACTATCCAGCCCTATGCAGGAGAAGTTAGCGGATCCCTGTTCTAGCCCAGTATTTCCTAATCTTTTTTCATTATTATTTCCCCAAGGACCCATGAGACTTTTTATTCTGTAATCACCCAGTCTCATGAAATTTTAATACAATAAAAGTACTGTATATTTGTTCATGTACTGTACATGTATCTGTTCTTTACACATAAGAATAAGGGGTTTTTTACTCACTAAAAACAATTTTCTCTCCTTTGGGGGCAGTTTTGCCCTGTTGAGAGTGTGTTCTCTGGAGAAGAGCTTCTCAAGCTCAGACAACTGATATTTTGGGCCAAATAATTCTTGTTGTGGGAAGCTGTCCTGCATTTTGTAAGATGTTAGCAGCATCCCTGGCCTGCACCCACAAGATACCAATAGCTCTTCTACACATCTGTGGCGACCAACATGTCTCCACACATTTTCAATGTCTCATGGGGTGGGGGGTACAAAGTTGCTCCCAGTTGAGAATCACTTGCTGCTATGTGCTAAACTTCATGTATTTTCTTGCAATTTTTACCATTAACAGAAATTATCTTATCTCTTTATTTATTTGTCTGTCTCACTATGCCCACCAGATATAGGCACCATGAAAAAAGGAACTTGAGCCCTGGCTGGTGTAGCTCAGTGGATTGAGTACAGGCCTGTGAACCAGAGGATCGCGGTTCGATTCCCAGTCAGGGCACATGCCTGGGTTGCAGGCCGGTTTCCTGCAGGCCAACTCCCAGCAGTGGACGCACAAAAGGCAACCATACATTGATGTTTCTCTCCCTCTCTCCTTCTCCTCTGAAAGTAAATAAATCAATAAAATCTTTTTTAAAAAAAGGAACTTGAGTTATTCATCAATGTATCCAAATGATCCAGAAAAATTACGGCTCTCCATTTACATCTTCAGGCTAAATCAGTAATCCTGAGTAAAATGGGAGTAAGTGCTGGCTCTCACAAATTATCACTTCCCTGAAAAGGGGTTACAAAACACAACTTCAAATGTTTACTTTATTCTAAATTTTCCTTCAAAATGGACATCATCCTCATTGCTCAGGAGTTGCTTGACTCTCCTTTCCTATCTCTAATAATTGATGACAATTTCTACTTTAACAGGATTCCTCAAAAACTGGTCAGTGGTCTAGTAACCTTATTTAACAACCCTTTTAGTAGGTTTGCTTCCAAGACAGGAAAGCTGAACTTTTTGAGAGTAATTCTTACCATACATTCTCATGTACCGAGTTTTACTCTCCAGTGACAATAACCATTCTATCATTTGATTTGTAATGATTATTCTCGTTGACAGGAAAACAAAGAAAAACAAATGGATAAAATGGGCTTTCTCTGTCACCAAACACATGCAGTCACTTTCCACCCTTTATGTTCCGAAGAAAAATATAAATGATTTATTGCCACTCAATCCCAGAATATCCTGCAGGATTAGCCTGGGATCAAAATGACAGACAAGACACTGATGTGTTCCTAAACATGATAAGGACACTATAAAGGCATTACAATTTGTTTTTTCTGGATTTCTAGAGAAAACACTGAGGAAAGACCAGCCCAAAAGTAAAAGACATGCTTAACCCTGGCTTTTCCTATAGAATCATGTGTTTATACAAAGGCACCGTTTTTAGTACATTCCTAATTCAATCACATTTCTGTGTAATTTACTTAAACTTGGCTTTTACAAGGTAATAACCCAAAGGGAAAAATAAAACGACCTTCTAGAATTTACTGAAGGCTTGAGAACAAGGACAAACATAAATGATCAGGGGACCACTCGAAAGTCATGGTGAAGTCCAAAAGGTAATGCTGCAGGCTGTTTGAATTGGAGTCTTGGTCCTCCCAGCCAGTTTTTCAGTCCATCAAGCAAAGCCTATCTTTAATATCATGATATTGTTGCTGAAAATTTAGTGAATTAGAACTTTTTTTCTCATGTTACCATCAGAGTTCAACAATGGAGAACTCAAAATGCCTACATTTAAAAATCTCTGTTATATCACTTTGTGATTTTGGGAACAGATCATAAAATGTTTGCTCTGGGCTCCTGAAGCCATAAATATGTGCTTTATCAATCACATCGTTTGATCATATTTGAGTGACCAAAATTATGGTGTAAGACTCCTGACTCGTGCTGTGGTGATAAGGTTATATGGTTTGAGGTACTGGCCTCTGCGTATTCCTGTTAGTGCTTTTGTCTCCTACCCTGAATTATGGCTCTGCTAATTTAATCCCTCACATTTTTTCTTTGCTTCCCTCATTCCTATGTCATAAGAATTAAATGAACCTGAAGTTAGAGTCCAAATACCTGGGTTGGTATTCTGACTCTGCCACTCACTAACCATGCGACTTTGAGTAAGGCCCCTCCCTTTGCTATACTTGAATCTCTTCTCCCCGCTCGCTACTGGACTATTATTGGATCATATAACTGAAAAGTTCAGGTAATGGAATTAGGCATAACTGGATCCAGGGGCTCCAGCTATATTGTCAGAACTCGGCTCATCCCAACACTTGGCTCTGCTTTCCTCTGGTAGTCTCTCTCTGCATGATAGAGCCTACCAGCAACACACTTACATCTCCCAGGTCTGATGGTCACTGTTTCCAGCACAAGTCATGCTCCTCTCCCTGAACAGTCACTGTGACCAAGAAGAGGGGTTGTTCTAGCTATGGCTGCATTACTATCATCCTTGGGTCCCTAGAGATCATTAAGACTAGGTCAAATGGAAGTCAGGGGTGGGAAGATTCTCCAAAAGGGAAATTAAGGTGCTATCAAAGAAGGGAAACGTACGCCATGATGGACACAGGGAGAGACATTTACTTCAGATAGAAGGGTGGATCTCCCTTTGGTATAAATGTCCCTTTATTAAACCAGTATTTTAATCTCATTGGCACCTCTGCAGGTGTCACCTGGGGCACCACCTTCCCCTGCTGTGCCTAATTTTGATCCTGCAACAGATACCTCAGCCTCAGAACTTTAGACCTATTACTGCAGGCTTTTCTCCAGAGTGGTAGTTCTTAGGAAATAAGAATTCATCCGTGAATGAAAATTCATCCATGAGTAAGTAAATTATTAGTTCCCAAGGGTTAGGGGCTTAAAGCCTTGTTTTCTACAGCCTCATTTTTACCTATCTTCACTGCAAATTACCCTTTGGTAGAAATTACAGAGTCATCAAAACACTCCTCCCTGGAAAGTGAAGACCAAAGGAATGTTCTTTGGGGGCTACTTAATACCAGGTTTCACCCTCTTCTAGGTACATCCTACTTTGCCATGTGGTTCCATCACTGAATGTCTGTCATAAGCCTTTGGGGAGCATCATCTCTAATCCAGGGGGAGTCTTGCCTTTTAGCTTATCTCTAGGTCATCCTGCCATGATTCCGCAGAGAGACTGCAGTGGGCCGTGGGCATGCTGCCTATCACTCAGACCCCAGCTCCCTCTCCTAAAAGGAAAGTCGTATGAAACATAAACAGACTTTTCCTTCTTGGTGTGTTAAAAAAACTGAAGGAGTTATATATGTGATGCACACACATATATCTGTGTTATATATATATATCTATATATATACACACACATATATATATAGTGTTACATTGGTAAAGCCTTCAGCATCAGGAGATGTGTGGGCATCATCTGTAGATTTCTAGACACAGAACAAGTCCTGATAATGTTATCCTGTAGAGTCAGTTAAATGGTACCCTAGAGCATGTTTCAAATCATAATGTGTGAGCTACCACCAAGTCAGATTGACCTTCTTCTCAGCCTGTTTCCTGTCCCCAAGCCCAGTGTTGGTCCCTCCATGTCCCATCACAGGGACCATGTCACTTTCCTGTACCCTTTAATCAAATGTGTCACCCCAGGGTGTGGGCCCAGGAGGGAAGTGTAGACAAGTTCCTTGTGTCTGGGTGGCAGAAGGTGGGGCAGAGCCATCTGCTTGTGCTAAAGGACAGCGGTGTCCCCATTGTGAAGGACAGGATGAGTCACTATCCAAAATGCAAATTTCATTTCACCAAATGAAAAATGCACAGAAATGTCATGGTACCATAAAGTTATCTGGGGCATAAGGATAGACAATAATGAAGTTTAAAAACTTTTATTGAGGTTTTAAATTGTTGATATATTTACATGGTGGAAAAACACATGTGATATTATGTACAGGCAGCCTTCATCTTGCATAGGTTCAATATGAATGAATTTTAGTGGCCACAGTTTGGTTACATAACACCAGTCCCCCAACAATGGGATCCATAGTTTGGTCACGATGGTGTATTATCGGTGAGTAATTGAATAGAGCGCCAGCTTTGCCTTCAGTGAGTGCTGGCTCTTCAGTGCACAACCCACTCTGTAAATAGCACATCATGATCAGTGCGCGGTCATGTCACTGCGTTCCCAGTCTCAGCAACTGGCCACTGCGGATCTGTGTGGTTCATACACAGAAAGCGAAGTGTGTAGCTGTGCTGCCTTTCTGTCTTCCCAGCGATGAGCCCATGTGACATTTTATAACAATGGATAATCAGAAAAGGGAACTGGCTCACAAAGAAGGAAATACAACCACTATTACACAAAAAAAGTGATAATGCTGGAAGTGAAATTTGAATCACTTGCAATGGAGTTAATAGAAGGAACAGCCGAGCTGACTGCAGAAATGTTGACATTGCAGCCATTCAGGGGACTCTAAATAATCAGCCAAAGGAACTTAGCGAAGATGAGATTTATTGACATTAATGAGGAAGGTGTTCCTGAGAAAAAGGATGAAGACAGTCCCAAGAAAGTGGCGCCAGCAAAACCATCTTAAAGGAACTCTTAGGGATATTTCATGACATTGAAAGAGAAAAAAATAAAATGTTGAAAGTGACTCCAAACTTAGAAAGGAGGATGACAGCCCCCCAGGGCACAGAAAGCGGTAAGTCACTCCACAAAAGCACAAGAGCCCTGCTCAAACTACTCTTGGAAAGTTTTCTGTGTAAAGAAATATAACACTAATATTCTGTTTCAATGACTTAATGAGAGTGTACAAATTAATATTAGTTTTACATTTTTTTCATATTTTTATAACAAACAGGAAGAGAGTTTTAACATTTTAACAAAAATAATTAAAGGGCATAGAACAATAATAATTATTACATTGATAATTAACATTGTTCTGCATGGCTGAAGTTTTCACAGTCTTTTTTATGGTCCCATACTATCATCTAAAGTGAGAAATGAATACGCCATATTTTTGGAAAGGAAGAAATTAGGTGACATGAGTCACAAAAGAAGCACTTATTCATTTAATGTCTACTGGCTATGAAATATGAAATATGATTCTGGGAGCCAGGGAAGTGAAGAATGAGTTAGATGTGGTTATTACCCTCAAGGACTTCAAGGTCTCACTTAAGATGATGAGGATTTCACATAAAAGAAGTATTTATTGAATAAGGATTGTTCACATAAAATGCCCCTTTAAAGCAAACACTCTTAAAAGGGGGGACTTAATTTTTATAGTAAATATATGAGAGAAAAATTATGGCCAGAAACTTATCTTGAAAAATAAAATTCAATATAAAACAGGTTTATCATTTTTATTTAGCAGCATTTCATTTTTTAAATGCAACAATTCCCTAATTCATAGGATGCATGAAATACAAATCACATTGTCTGTTGGGACATTTTTTCTTTAGTTTTGTGATAGTAAGATATACCACCATTTGCTTTGTGTTGGATTCTTGAACAATGATCAGAAAATGAGTCTACGGCCATACCACCCTGAATGCACCCGATCTTGTCTGATCTCGGAAGCTAAGCAGGGTCGGGCCTGGTTAGTACTTGGATGGGAGAAAATGAGTGATTTTTATACAAATGTTCAATTATTTATTAATTTTCTACATCTTTTGATGCTCAAATCTTTTTTGCTTGAAACTTCTATGCAGTTGTGATACTTACTGATTTTTTCTCTCACTGCTCTAATTCTATCAGGTTATCATTTGTCCATGGCTTAGGTGTAACTCAAGCAATCATCCCACATCACTTTTATAGATATCGTGAAGACTTGCATTTTGCAAAATGACTTTGGAGCTGCTTTGCATTGTGTTATAATATAATAAAGTCTAGTAATCAACATAAAATTATCAAATAAAGGTGACATGATGGTCTATATTAGGGTTAACAAACTACAGCCCAGAAATCAAATCTGGCCCATGGTCTGTTTCTGTAAATAATGCTTTTATTGACACAAATTCATGCCTCTTCATGTACATATTGTCTAGGGCTGCTTTCATGCTACAATAGCAGAATCGAGTGGTTGTGACAGAGACCATGTGAC
Source organism: Sturnira hondurensis (assembly GCF_014824575.4). Lineage (NCBI taxonomy): Eukaryota > Metazoa > Chordata > Mammalia > Chiroptera > Phyllostomidae > Sturnira > Sturnira hondurensis. Next base: position 4,323,683 of record NW_028076783.1, on the reverse strand, counting down.
TGACAAAGCCCAAAATATTTACTACCCAACACTGTCATGAAATAAATTTGCCACTCTTTGGTGTGGATGTATGCTAATACTGAGCAATAGAGATGGCTACATGGACCCTGATTTGATTAGGGTTCAACTAATTAATAAAGGTTTGGGCTTAATGATTTTTGATTTGATACCAACACCTAAAAGTGAAAAAAATTCAGTAAACATCCAGCTAAGGAGGATCCCTCACTCATAAAACAAACCCAACATTTATTACATTAGTAGGAGTGATACAGAGTGTTGGAATAGTTTTTCACTGCATTTGGAGGAGAGAGAGCTCCTTCCGGCCAGGCAGGTGCCACCTGCCGGAAGGTGGCATGACTGCAGAACCTCAAAGACGCACAGGACTCAGGGATAGAACACACTCTGAAAAGGACAATTTGACGGTCATTCTCAGCAGTTACAAGCAAACCATAATAAACTACCTCGCTGAGATGAGAGGGTGCAGCCAGCAGAAGAGATGACTCGAGGCTGGGTCTGCTTAAAATCTTCCTGTTTTTTATTGAGTTGAAGAAGTTGGCAGCAGTTCTGGTAACAGACACACACGGATGGTCGTGGCAAAATGTAACCAAGGTAACTGCCACCTGTTCACTCGTGTCCCTAAGGTGCGTCAAGGCCTAGTGGTGTGCTCAGTGTGGTTAGCTCCTTCTCAGCCTCTGGTCAGATTTTGGAAGGAAGCCTAAGAAAAATTCTTCTATGGTATCAGCGGCTAATTATAAATTGTCTCAAGGGCTATCCTTCCCCAAAACTTCAGGACACAAAGGAGCAAGGATTACAGACACTGTAGCAAACCACGGGGGAAAAGAGATTTCCCTCTCATCAACCAAAATTCTAATTCCCAGGGGGTGGCTTGGCCTTTCCTCCTGGACTTACGCACTTACCTTATGCCAGTCCGTTTGAAATCAAAGATCTCTTGAAATGCACAGACCACTTGCCTGCTTCCAGAAGCAGGGCAAACGTGTTCACCTCCAGAAATCTCATCTCAGCAAACTCTCTTTTTAATGACCAGCCCTCCTCGCCTACCCTGCTCTCCCAGGGGGGCATGGCAGTGATTAGCAATGCTGGTGGCCCCACAAGGCTCTGGAGAAGGATTCCAGCCTTCAGATCTGTCTTAGAGCTTATCAGCTGGGAGAAAGGCTCAAACTAAAGCCCAGCAGCTGCCTGTCAGGGGAACCAGAGAGCTGCTGAGGCTTGCAGTGCCCCTGCATTCTGGGCTGCATTTCAGTGGCAGCTGCCAGCACACAGTGTGAAGCTACCTGGTGGGGGCAGAGGCAGCTTCCTCAGCCCTACCCTCCGCTTCAAGGCCACTTCAGGAGGGGGTGTTTAAGCTGCTTGGGGAGTGACAGCTGTCACTGCCTGTGCCCCTGGGAAATTGTTGTATGTTAGGATAGAGAGAATTTGGGTCTAACTATGGGGTCTATTTCCTGTTGCTCCAGGTTTTTCCTTTTTGTTAGAGCAAACATAATTAGAGATAGCAGTTTTAAGAGGCTGTGGCTGCTCCAATGTTGCTCTCTTCCCCAAACTGGATTGTATATTCCTGAGAAGTCACTAGAAGTGACTTCCACTATCATTTGACTTGACCTCTAAGCCTCCTTCATTATCATATTGATTAGTGAGTCCAAATTTCAGGGAGCGTGTAATTGCCTCCACCCAGCCACCCCAGACCCTAAGACTTCTCCAGATTTAGGCTTGCTCATCACACCTGCATTTTCCCTGCTGCCCTGAAAGCTCCTTATGGCCAGGAAGTGTCTTGCTCCCCTTTATATCTCTTTTCTTACCTAGCAAGGGGTGTGCTCACAGTGCCTGCTGTGTGGCATTGGCCAAAGGGCTCCACCACTCTAACCCTCAGTTTTCTTTACCATAAAATGTGAGAGTTGAAATAGCGGTCTTGTAAGTCCCATCCAGCTTTTATGTAGGGCAAAACACTGCCCAATTCTGCTCTTATTAGCTGCGTTACTAAAGACAAGTTCTCTGAGACTATTTTCATTTTTGGAAAGAGGGATAATACCCATTTCCTGTAAGCTTTATCAATATTAAACATTTATTATTATATAATTACTGGGGACTGCTTTGCTTGCCACATGTAAAATTATATGCAAGAAAGCTATAAAATGATATCTATTATTTTTGGTCTAATCCAAGTGAGAAAACAGGTTCAAAGACACACCTGATCCAGGATCACAGAGTTACGAAGCAGACAAGCTGACACTAAAACCCAAGCAGTCTTCAGGGCAGCCTCTGTTGCCTATCCTGTGTTTGCAGGAGATGAGTTCTCCTACACCAGCATCATAATAACCCCAAAATCCACACATTCTCTTTGCTAGGAACAAAGTCCCTGACATTTTGAAAGGCATTTAAGGTCTTCTCTGCAACCTGACCTTGGCCTAAAATGTAACTCCCATGTTTATTATGCATGATTTGGACACAGACCACTTATACGTAAATTACACACAGAATCCACCTTTGCTTGTGCTCAATTTTTCATCTAAAATGCCCCTTTTTATTTATCCATGAACTCTCCGAGTGGAAATCTTTTTCCTACTTGTACTTCTAGGAAAACTTCTTTCATTGCCATTCTCTTCACTTTCCCAAAAATCTGATTTAGTAATTCTCATGCAATGAAAGTTCAGCAGAGGGAGACATTGCTATGGGTTGGTAAGGACTGGGGAAAGTTCCTGATTGGTAGGAACTGGGGTCAGGCTGGAAGGATACGTTTGGACATTGGCGTAATTCCCAAAGAAGAGAGTTCTATAATTCTTATTCCTGTTCATTGCCAAGCTATTTGGGATGTGCAATTAATAACATGAGGAAAAGGTAGTTGGGAACAGATTTAGAAAAGCTCTGAATGCCAGGATAAGAAACCTGGACTTACCCTTGTTCCCGCTTTGTTCTCAGTTGCTCTCAATCCACCTGCCTCATGTGGAGTGTTTTGTAAGAGTGTCTCCATTTCAATCCCAATGAGTTCTAGGAATTCACATTTTAATAAGCACCCAGAAGTTTTCTGTAGTCTATGTAAAGGACTCTTTAAGCTGGAGTGGCATTGGTGGAATGGAACTGAGGCAGGTTATCCTGATGACAATGTGGACAAGGGACTGGAGAATACAGGGGACCAATTGAGGACTCCAGCAATTGTCCTCAAAGAGCATGATTGATTCCAGATTGCCCTTGATAACTGACTTCAGCCAGACCTCAATTGCTAGAATCCTGTTATCTCCAATGAAAGCACTTTCTCATTTTTCAGTTATTTTTCCCACAAGCTGTAAGGTTGTCAAGACACTATAACAAAAGTTATAGAATCTAAGAGGTGACTTTTCACTAGAATGGAGGTCTCATGATGACAGGCCAGGACTTCTTTTGGAAAAAGTGGCAACCAGAGAATTAAGGCTATGTCCTTTTGATGAAAAATAAAGAGCAATTGGCCAGCAAAATGATTTCTGACTTCAAGCCTCCAGAATTGTAAGGGAATAAATTTGTGGGTTTTTTAGTTGAGAGAGAGAGAGAAAGAGGAAGAAAGGAAAGAAGGAAGGAAGGAAGGAAGGGCAGGCTGGCCCAGGTCTCTCAGAGCGCACTGCAGCTACAGTGAATGAAGCCTATGATTATAATCAAATTGCCAAGTTAGGCCCTGTGTTTGACTGAATGCACAGAAACGAGGAGGAGGGGCTTGAAATGTACATTCTCTGAATTATATTGTAGAAGCTTGGAACAGGCTAAAGGAACCCCTGGCTTTGCTGGCATCATAAAATACAGGTGGATAAAGCCAGCTCTGAATATTTCTGCAAAGGCCACTCAGTGGGGAAAGAGAATAGACTCCTGATGGAAAGTGTGTGTGACTCAGCATCATTAGTGTTTCCATGGGTTTGGTACAGCCTGAATCCTTAGGGGATCGCAGGGCTTGGAGATGGGAATGAGAGATGGAAGGGAACAAAGGGTTGAAACACAGTGTGTCCTTCCGGTTTCCCCTTTCCTTTCACCAGACCACTTTGTCTAATTCCAGAGAAGATCTATGGTTAATCAAACAGCAAATCATTCACTACCTACTTCCTTTCCTGTTACATATTGCATTTGAATTCATCTAAAATCATATTTCTCTTAGATTTATTGTCTCATACTCATTCTTAAAACTGGCTAGTGACAAGCATAGAATGGAAAACTTCAAGGACTAGAGTGATTAGAAACAGGGCTCTGGCTTAGTCTGCCAAGTTTTCTTTTCTTTTTATCGGAATCGTTCTTCTTTTTCTTAAGATTTACATTTATCTATTCCTAGAGAAAGGGGAAGGAGGGGAGAAAGAGAGGGAGGGAAACATTGATGTGTGAGAGAAACATCAATCGGTTGTCTCTCATACACATCCTGACCTGGGACTGAACCTGCAACCTAAGCATGTGCCCAGACCAGGAATCGAACTGGTAACTTTGTGCTTTGTGAGATGATGCCCAACAAACTGAGCTACACTGGTCAGGGCTATTAGAATTATTTTTAAGTACAGTGTTTTTGCTTTAATCATTTCATTGATAGTACAGATAGATGGACAGTGAGAGATTACTAGAAGACAACCATCTCTGTATGCTCAGCCTAGACCCAAAGCTAGAACAGAGGAAATAACAAAGCCTAGAGCAAAAACAAAAAAAAGAAAAAAGAAACAGACAATAGAAAAATAATAGTGAAATCAATGAAATCAAAAGTTGGTTCTCTGAGCCCTGGCTGGTGTAGCTCAGTGGATTGAGCGTGGGCCTGTGAACCGGTCTATCGCGGTTCGATTCCCAGTCAGGGCACATGCTTGGGTTGCAGGCCAGTTTCGGCAGGGGCCAGTTCTCTGCAGGGGATGCATGAGAAGCAACCATACATTGATGTTTCCTTCCTCTCCTTCCCTTCCCCTCTAAAGATAAATAAATAAAATATTTTTTTAAAAAAGTTGGTTCTCTGAAAAGATCAACAAAATTGACAAAAATTTACCTGGATGGATGAAGGGAAAAAGGGAAAACTCAAACAAGTAAAAACAAAAGTGAAAGTAGGACATTATTCTGCAGAAATTCCACAGAATGCTTCATGACATTAGATTTGACAATAATTTGTTGGGTATGACATCAAAGATACAGGCAATAAAACAAGAAAAGAAACAAGGAAAAGAAACAAGTTGGACATCATAAAAATTCATTTTAAATGTGCATCAAAAGATGCTATCAACAGAGTAATAGGTCAACTAATAGAATGGAAGAAAATATTTGTAAATCATATATGTGATAATGAATTAATATCTAGAATATATAGTGAACTCCTAAAACTTAACAACATAAAAGCAAACAACCCAATTCTAAAATGGGCAAAGGCCTGGAATAGACCTTTCTCCAAAGAAGATAAGCAAATGATCAATAAACATATGAGAAGATGCTCAACATCACTATTTATTAGGGAAATATAAATAAAAATCTCAGTGAGACACCATCTTATACCCAACAGGATGGCCATTATTGAAAAACAGAAAACAAGTGTGGTGAGGATGTGGAGAAACCGGAACCCTTGTAGGGTTCCATTGGTAGGAATGCGGAATGGTGCAGCCACTGTGGAAACCCACTCTGGACGTTCCTCAGAGAATTAAAAACAGAAGTTCCATGTGACCCAACAATGCCACTCATGGAGACACACACAAAAGAACTGAAAACAGGATCTCAAAGAGATAGTTATTATTCACAAGAGCTAAAATTTGAAAATCCTAGTGTTCATCAATAGATGAATGGGAAGGTAAAATGTGAAATCTACAGAAATGGATTATTACTCAGCCTTAAAAAGGAAGAAGCTTTTTTACCTATGCTACATCTATGAACTTTGGGGACATCATGCTAAGTGGAATAAGCCAATTACAAAAAGACAAATACTGTGTGAGTCTACATGGATAAGGAACGAGAGTCAGGATCACAGACAGGCAATAGGATGGTGGTGGCTAGAGGCTGGGGTGAGGACAAGGTGGAAATGGGGACCGTTGTGTAATGGAATAGAGTTTCGGTTTTACAAGATGAAAAGAGTTCTGGAGATGGAGAGTGGTGAAGTTAACACATTATTAATGTACTTAATACCATTGAATTTTCACTTAAAAATGGTTAAGTTGGTAAATTTTATGTTTCTATATTTTACCACAATATCAAATAAAATGTACACAGGAGCCAGCATGAAAGACTTCCTAAAGTTTTGAATAGCCAAATCTTCAAGAGTTTGAGCAAGAAAATAAAATAATGTTGGATATTATGATATCACATGATACCAAAGTATAAAATCAATGTACATAAGTCCATACTGATATTAATAAGTTAATGAATAAATGAATAAATGACAAAAAGGAGGTGTGTTTTTCCTACCTAAGAATTACAAATATATGTAGATGTCTTGTTCTACAGGTAATCGCGGTTTCTCTTCTTCTCCAACTGCCCCCACCCTCCAGAATATGACTGTACTTAGTGACTCACTTCCAAAGAATAGAGCCCAGAACTTTGACAAAAAACTACCTTAGCCAAGTGATGAGGATTAAGTGTCAATGACAGTATGTCCTTATGTACAAGTGTGCTGTATAGACATAGCCTATGTACCCTAATGATGTGCTGTAACCAGGTTTTTCTCTTATTCTTCCCATAGATCCATATCCCCAGTCTAATCATGAAAAAAATAAGGCAAACTCAGATTGAAAAAGATTTTACAGGATACCTGGCCAGTAGTTCTCAAGAATACCAAAGTCACTTAAAAAAAAAGGGAAAGACTTAAAAACTGCCATAAATCAGGGGGCCTGAGGAGACGAAAACTGAAGGTGATGTGTACTTGCCCTAGATTGGATCCTCGAAGAAAAAGACACCAATGCAAAAACAATAAAATCCAAATAAAGTCTGAAGTTTGTGTAATGGTGAATGCCAGTTTCTTAGTTTTCACTAATGTAGGAAAGATATTAATGTGGGAATTCCTTGTCTTATCTTTCCAATTATTCTGTAAATTAAAAAGCATTCCAAAATAAAATGTTTAGTTAAAACAGACTAACGATAACGGTTATTTCCCAATTTGTATACAAATTTAATACTTATTTAATACTTATCCTTATTTAATACTTATCCTTATAAAACATTGAGTTACATAGAGTTTAAACTCTGATAAATAAATTGCAAATTATTTTTTAAAAGTCTAAAATTAAACCATTTAGAATTATTGGCCATGAACTACATAACACTTCTTGCAGTATATTCTTGAATAAAATAAACTGTATCACAACAATCTGGAAACAGTGAAACCACAACCACTAAATACCTTAATTTCTAACCTCAAGTTCATTTCTACACAAAACTGGGCTCCAGAAACATTTTTTAGATATGAAGCTACTACATTAGTTTTATAACCCTATTATCCAAAAATGTCTCTTTTATTGGTCTATTTTTAGTGGCTTTACCTTGTCTTTTGTCAGGAACTCACTAGACATGTCACACAGCCCAGTAAATGTATTAGTTATCATTATATAGTCCCAGTCATTGCCTTTTTTAGGGATATTTTATGTTCAAGTGTATACTGAACAAAAGTAACCTAAAGAGAGGAAACCATGGCAGTGAGTTGGGAGGGAGAAAGGGAGGGAGGGAGGGAGGCCCTTTTCCCATCTCTTACTCATTGCTGCCTCCAGTAGTTCTAAGCTATATTTAAGCAAATTAATACACAGAATAGAGTAACGTTTTCCAGCTCGTTGGGTCATAGAGAACAGAGAAAAGTGCACCAAGAATTTGAAATATTCCTCAAAGGGCAATGAGGGCCTATGCAGAAAATAAGATAAATGGCTAATTCCTAAAACCCAGAGATTTACGGATTAATGTACTGTCACCATTATTAATGGGGCCACAAAGGTCAGCGAGGTTGATTTATGAGGCTCTGACCACACAGCTGATAAGTGATAGACGCCGGATTAGAATTAATCTCTTTTATTTCAGGACCCACATTCTCAACTTTGAAACTACTCTGCCTCTTCCTACAACAATATCACTGAGCATACATGTGGCTTTATTAAAATTAGTCTTAATAGCCGTCGTCAGTCACAAAACTTGGGCTGAAATATCTGATTTTCTTTTTTCCTTTGGAAGTGCAGCTGCTGGGTTAAAGGATGTACATATTCAAACTAATACTTTGCTAAATTGCTTCTGTACCAACTGCATCGGTTGATAACCAGTTCAGTGCTACACCCTTATCACAGCCTCTGGAGCCTGGCGCCTTTTTGTTTGTTTTAACGCTTACTTTTTAGCCACACAGAATGTCTTTATTTGCACTTGTTGATTAAATGCACTGGCCTCTTTACCCATGAATATTGGGTTTTTGTCATGATGCTTTTGTTTTATTTTTATTTGGTTTTTGGCACACAATTGTTTTCATGGATCACTCAAGTGCTCATTTATTTTCAAATAGTTGTTGCAAGTCTACCCTGTGTCAGGTGTTTTGCCAGATGCCAGGATTATACTGGTGGACAAAACAGTTTCAATTCATGCCTTATGAAGTTTATAATCCAGTGGAAATAGTAGACATTAAATAAATAATGATGAGTGAAGTCAGAGGAGCAGGTTGCTTGGACAGCATATATCAGGAGGACCTACTGTAAACTCTATGTTCAGGAAAGACATCTCCAAAGAAGAGATGAGATTTTTTAAAATGTGAATAAAAAGTAGCTACCTAAAGGGAGAAGGCTGGACACAACATATACAACACCCCTAACATAAGGGAAATATTTTCTACTGGTTTTCAGGGACGTTATTAGATTTAACTTTCTTGATATCTTAGAACTCTACATATGAAGGGCATTAATCTTTAATGTCATTTGTTATAAACATTATTCCTCTGTTTCCTTACACTCTAATTCACGGTATTTTCATGCAGGAACTCCTTTGCTTTCATACAAATTTTAATAAATGGCTCTTTTTGGGGGGGTACACTTTAATATACTTTATAACTTACCTTTACTTCTGCCACAAAACCTAATATTCTCCAGCCCACACAGCAGCAGCGTCCGTTTTATTCAGCTTTCTCCCCTCCTATCATCGAAACCATCTTCGCATTCCTTTTTCTCTACTACCACCACCATCAACAGAGTATCTTTTAGCTATTTCTGTGTAACAAACTGATCTACAACCCCTGCGGCCTAAAACAACAATCATTATTGCTCAGAAGTCTGCGGGTTTCCTGGGTGTTTCTGCTGACCTGAGATGAGCTGGCAGGACTCAGGCATCTGAGGTGAATGAACTAGAGCCGGCCAAGTGGTTCTCAGTGGGCCTTTCAGGCGCCTGGGACCTCAGCTTGGACAATTTGGCTGACGCAGCTCTGCTGCACATGACCACTCTCCTGAAGCGGGTCGGCCTGGACTTCCTCCAGCAGAGGAGTCAGAGTTCCGAAGGAATGACCAGAACTAGGAAGGCCTTGTCCTGAAACTGGAATGTCGTTACTTCTGCCACACACTGCGTAAGTCACAAAGTAAATTATGAAGTGATTCAAGTAAATCGCGAAGCCAGCTAGATATGCAAGAGGTGAGGACATAGATTCCCTCTCTTTGTGGGATGGTTTATAAAGTCATATAACAAAGAGTATGAATATAAGAAATAAGGGAGAATTGGGGCTTTATTTGCAATGTACCAGAACTGCAAAATGGAATTTTTGTTTACATATTTTTATTCGTTTAAATTCTCCTCCTTCAGGGCTCAGTTCTAACTCGTTATTTTTTCATGTTGCACACCCCACTACACAATACTTACTCACCATTTATTCTACACTATGCTAAATGCTTCACACCCTTTCTTGACTGAATCCCCATAATAAATATGTGAGGTAGGTTCTATTACTGCTCCATCTTGTAGTTGAGGAAACAGGTTCTGAAACAACTTTTCTCAAGGACTCATAGCGAGAATGTCAGAGTCTAAACTCAAATTCAAGCTCAACATGACACTTTATGGTTTCATCCCTGAGCTTTTGCCACTTAAATGTCTAAGTTATTTGTGGAAAACCATAAAAAATGTTATAATAAATCTAAGTAGCCAAATATCACTTTCTGCTATAGCAAAGAACATTCAAAATTAGTGTACATAGTGTAAACAGTAGTATAGAAGTAATTGACCCCAGGAGTCCTCAACGCTGAAAACGCTGTTACTTTACTATCTCTCTACAAATTAGAAGTAAAAATCACACTATTCAGTACTTAAGAAAGGCAATGGTCTGTTCCATAGCAGTGTAGTTAGAGAATTCCCAGCTCCAGAGGAGGCGAGATAAGGTGAGTCTGGTGTTTGCAACCTGCTTTAATTCACTGAGATCAAAAACTGGGTCTGCTGGGTCTGCCTGGTCCTCCGTGCCCAGGGGAGTGTGGAGGACGAGTAACACAACCCCAGAACTAGAGACTCTTAGAGACCCTTCAGTGCAGACTTCCTGTTTTACAGGTGAGGACAGATCTTACTGATTCCAACACACTTGGATACCTGATGATAAGTGCTGGACCGAGCACTGTTTTTTCTGCTTACCGTCTGCTCAGAGCTTCCTTTCCAGTCTTCGCTTGTTGCTGTCTAATATGGAGAGGTGGTATTTCCTTTCCTTTACATACTGCCATACAGGGTTTGTTTTGTTTTTCTTTTCCCTCTAACTCATAAACTTGCCCGACTCAGTGCTCGTGGGAGCATTAAAGCAGAATGCGCTTATTTACTTTTATTTTTTGTACCATTTTCCTCCTTTTTTATGATCCTGGCTTCCGACTGTGTGGCAGAAACACATAAAAATTGGCATAAAAGTAGGAAAATGTGCCCCAGATGCTGTATTAACCATGAAATAAGTTTAAATGCCTCCAAAAAGCTCTGGTTCTCAATCAGTTGGCCTCCAAAGCTACTCATCTGCAAGTTTTTCTTTTGTCTACAGTGTAGAGGACATGGTCTGGGGTCCAGACACCACTAGCTTGTCAATGGCTTCACAATGATTCACTGCATAGTCCTGCATCACTGCATCTCGCACATGTGTGGGCAGACCGGGAGCAAGAGGAAAGAGGAAAGCTCCAGCTCCACCTCAAAACAAAAAAGAAAAAGAAAAAACCCTGGTAAAAACTACTTGGGTATGGATTTATCATCAATGGGGCCCTCCTGGAGCCAGAGCAAGGGCTTTTCAGGCAGAAAATAGGAGATTAAAAAGCCGCCTTTTTGTCTAGGGAATTCGAAGAAGGGCATTTACCCACTGTGATGCTCCTTAACCTCTCTCCCAGCCTCCAGTCTTGCACACCTCGTCATGGTAACCACAGTGATGGGTGCTGGTACATCACTGCTGTATCCGAAACTTCCCATACCTCCTTACTGCCCTCAGGAGGATGTGCAAACTCTGACCAAGGTTTATAGAGCCATTGCCCTTACAGCCACCGCTCTCCTCCAGCCTCTTGTCTCTTTTCATCCTGACCATACTTCTTACAGTTGTCCGACGAGCTGGGCTCTTTCTCCTCCCCAGATCCTCACACAGGCTGTTTCTCCTGCCTGGAACATCCTTTTCTCCCATTCCCACTCCCACCCCCATTTCTTAGCCACAACCGAGACAGAACTTCTTGGAAGGGGATGTAACCCAAGCATTCACTCCCTTCCCCTGGGTTCTACCCTATAACTCCATAGCACCCTGGACCCCTTCATCAGAGCACTCCTTCTGTTGCACTGGAACTGAGGCTGACATAAGATAGCAGTTTGTGGACTGCCCCACATTATGTGTTAACATGCCTCTGCACCACCCAGCATGGTGGTACAGACCAGTACGGGTGAATGGATAAGACAGTGAACCCTCTGAGTTCAATCCCCAGCCCCATCTCTTAGCAGCTATGTAAAATTTTAGAGCACCACTTAGCTGCTCCAAATCTTCCTTTCCCCTTCTGTGAAACAACAATAATAGGACCTGCCTCATTGGGTTATATTGAGAATTACACGTCAATTCAGGTGAGGTTCCTAGTATACTGCCTAAGTCCTCAAATGCTAGCCGTTATTATTAAGAGCCTTAATGAACATATATATTGAATGAATCGAAAGCTACGATATCTGCCCCAAGTGTTTGTGAAGTTGCTATTTACCATTCGATAAGTTCATTTCTTTCCCTAAGTTTGAGTTTTCTTCATCAGGAATCTTAGAAGACTCAACAAAATTACCTCCAGAGGGCCATACAGAGACTGAAATGAAACTGTTTCATGCAGAAGACATTGACAATCCTGCTATTTCCTTTTATCTACCCAAAAGATGGGTGGGTAATCTGGCAGATGAAAATAAGAAAGGCTAGAAAGGTAAGGTGACTTGACTAGAATTTTGTGGTCAAGTGCAAGAACCAAATTGAAACTTGAGCTTAAAAACCCAAGGCTGAAACTTTTTTTCATTATTATTATGTCAGACTCTAGCTTGAACAGAAGAAATCTCACTTAATCTGTGTCATATTATGCTATATGTAGGCAAAATACAAATTATTTTAAGATCATAGACTTTTAGGGCTAGAGTGAACTTTAAATTTATTCTAATTCTGTAGATGTTGTAAGAAGACTCAAAAGATAAAGTTCACCCACTGTCATACAGCATCACTGTGGGTTAACTCTCATGGGCAACAAACCCTTGCTGGCCCTTCCTGGCTCATGGCCTCGGTTGTCTAGAATACAAATTTCTTTCTTATGTGATATCTCTTTCAATTAAGGATCAATTAAATATAACCAACTAGGCAGATAAAATTATTTGAAGTGGGCTTTTTATAAATGACATTTGCCACTGTTAAGTATGGATTTAAAGAGTCTCATTACATGGATAATGGCTAGGACTCAATTATGTTTCCATTAAACATTAATTATTCATGCTATTCCATGACAAGTGTTTGAACACTAACTATGTGCCAGGTCCTGTGCTAGGTGCTTGGAGTAATGACGTGAATAAACAAAAATAGCCCCTTATTCATCATTGATTCAGATGGAGTTCATCATTCATTATCTAACCTTAAGACTTGGACTACTCTGGTTAATTTTAAATGCTACTCCAGTGGTTTAGCCAATGATTTTAAAAGTTTATCATTTGTGATACCAAGTCATATGCAGAGATGCTCAGTGGGTAATGGGTTGGCTGATCACTCCATGGCATCAGGCTAAGGCCATCAGGGCAGCCCCATTTGGTTTGAGCACAGGGTTTTGTTCTGATCCAGACCTGTGGATGCCATCCTTAGCCCTGGCCAGTTGCAGGATGTTCATCCCAATGGAAGCTGGATCTGCCTTCATCAAAGACACACTCAGCACATTCTGCACCCATGTAATTGTAATCATGGCAATTCTCTCTTTCAACGTAACGCATTCTACTTTTTTGTGTTGTTTTTGTCACTCTCCTCCTTGAAATCTGAATTGAAAAGACCTAGAAGGAAAGAAGGAGCCCTTATTTTAGAGATGAAGACAAGGAGGCCTGAGAAGGGGAGTGGTTTGCCCAGGCTTGCAGGGCTGGGAAGCACCTAAGGGAAGTCCAGAACTCAGGCTTCCTGACCCCAGTGACCAGCTCCCCTGGCGAAGAAGCCCTGGAGACCCTACGCACACCCAGAAAATAGTGCCAGGCTCAATGTTAAATAGCATGCTAAGTTGCAGGTATAGAGTGGTGATTTCTGGCTCCATCACCTACCAGCCTTGTAATCTCTTAAAAAATTGGAAACATGAAAATGAACAGAATGAGAAGCCAAGGAGCCAACTCTTCTTCCTCTGGAGCCTGTCCTGTCTCCAGGGGTTGTTTTAAATTCATTTTCCTTGGGTAGACCAATAGATATTCTAATGTGTGAGTTCAAAAATACATCAGGAGAAGGAAGGTCTCACCAGTGCACAAACGAGGATTACAGTTCTCAATCTACCAGTTACTAAATAAGTAACTTCGGGGAAGTTGTTCACTGAGCCTCAGGTTTCAGACACATAAAGCAAATGCCTTTCAGAGCTGGATTGGAGGCAACAACAAAAGTGCTCTCATGGCCCTTGGAGATCAGTGTGGGGCTCATCTCTCCAACAAAACTTCCCCAATGAGCATGATATCCTGCTGTTTTGAATCCTTGTTCTAGCCATGCCACTCCTTTACTGAATATGTATTTATCGTGTACCTTCTCTGGGCTAGTTACTAGAAATGTAGCAGTCCTAGTCCTAAGGGTAATTAGAGTTCAGAGGAAAAGAGCTATATGTTTGCTTAAGAAAGAGTACTAGACAGTGTATGCCCTCTTGTCATGTGTCTACCTTCCCAGTTACTTTAATAAACTGAATAAGGACATGTATCTCTTAAGTCTTTCAACTTCTGTCAACCTTCACTACCACCTCCCTGGTCCACACAACTACCCTCTCTTGTCACTGAGAGCCTTTTAACTCGTCTCACCACACCCGACTGAGTCAGCCTCCACTCACTATGGGTGCCGCATTCAGAGTGTTTCGTAAGGTGAATTAGATAGGATCACCCCACCCTCGCACCTACCCAGTGGCTCTCCTTTGCCTCTTAGAAGAAGAACAAAATCTGGAACATGGTCTAAAAGGCCTCTGTGGTTTGGCCCTTCCTGTCCCTTCCAGCCCCGTGCCATATTACCTTCCCTTGCCCTAGCTGTGTTGTGCCCATGGTCCACATGCCCTCCCTCTATGGGATGGCTCCTCCTGGAATAACGGTTGACCCTGAGTATTCGTCAGCAACTGTGAACACCCAGGTCTGATGTGATAATTCTGAAGGCTCATTGTTGGAGAAGATTGGTGCACATTTGACCAACATGTTTTAAAACCTAAAGAAGAATTAAGACCCAAAGAGACCAGACCTGTCACCTTCCCCAGGCTTTTCACTGTATAATGAGGAAACAGAATGAAAAATTAGAAGGCACATTCAAAAGGTTACAAAGTGATGGGGCAGTAGAGGAATAAGAGTGCCAGTAGACTTGAATCTCCTCCTCTCCCTGGTGGGTTTAAAGAAGGCACAGCACTTGGCCGGGTGTGCATGCTACTCTTGGCTGCGGTCTCAGTATCGTGGGAAGGTGTTGGACTCTGATCTTTGGGCTGCTGGGCCTTGATTTGCAGCTCAGACACTGCCTAACAATTCCTTGTCTCTACCTTTTCACCATCAAACCTACTGAAAATGGATTCCACCTGCACAGGAAGAAAAAAAATAAACGACCAATGAATGTATGTGGAGATGCTCAAGTTCGTTATAATCAAGGGAAATGCAAATAAAAGCAATAGAGAATGAATTTTTCACATACCAGATTGGCAAATATTAAAAAGATGAGTATGCCCAGGGTATAACCTTAAGGGTTTACAGAGCAGTGCTTTCATATACTGTTGATGGGAATATACATCAGGAAAACCTGCTGGACCGTGATCTGGCAAGTTCTGTCATCTGAGTGTGCAAACCTTTGGCAGAGCAATCCCACCCGTGGCACTGGGCTCTGCTGGTGCGTTATGGGCAGTGCCGAGATGAAGCTATGGCTGCACTGCATGGCATCGTGAAAAAATCAGAAGCAACTTGCGTGTCCACCAATAGAGAACTAATTAAATTAGAATATATTCATCTCATGGATAGAATGTAATCAGTTTTTACAAGATCTGTATGTATCAAGAAGTTTTTTTTAATTAGTAGGATATGTACCAAAAGGAGTCAGATGACAAATATGAGACACAGAATAGGTGAGGGAATGCAAAAGTAAGTGTTTCAGGTGTTATTGTATGTATTTCTGTTGTTTAAAACTTTTGTAAGAATAAAAATGCCTTGTGTGAAGAAAAAAGTTGAAGCTTTCAGGAGGGAAAATAAAGAGGATCTCAATTGTCCTCCTAGTTTTGATTTAGTCAGATTCCTGCCTACGTAGATAGTTGAAACTATTGGAAACCCAAGAGAAAAGTTTTGATGAAAAATCTAGTGCTTATAAAATGCTACCACGTATAGGAGGAAACCTGCTGATTTCAGCAGTTAAGACGCCAGGAGAATGACTGATTGCAGATCAGAGCTTGCTCACACCGTGCTCCCTGGCAGCGGTGCAGGCCCATGAGGCCCGCAGACATCCTGCTGGATCTCCCATACCTACGGATGGCAGCAGGGCAACCCATGAATATTGTTCAAGGTAAGCCAGGCTGTTCCGCTCCTCTGAACGATGGCTCTGCTTCCCCTGAACTCACTCACCTGTATGCTCAGACCCAGACTGTGTAGCTGCAGACCACCTGGGCTAGTTTTCTCTTGCTGCCATAATGAGTTACTTCAAACTTAGTGGCTTAAAAATGCAACACAACTTTCTTATGTTACAGTTCTGGAGGTCCGAAGTCTGGAATGGGTCGTACAAGGCTAGAAGCGAGGTGTTGGCTCAGCTACCTCCCGTCGGGAGGTTCCAGGGAAGAATGTGCCCCTGGCCTCTTCCAGCTGCTGCAGGCTGCCTGCATTACCTGGACACTCCAAACCACGTGTGGTGTCACATCTCCTTCCATCACTCAGACCCCTCCTGCTGCCCTCTTAAAGTCACTTTGGGCTCGTTCAAATAACCCAGGATAATGTCTCCATCTCAAGAGTCTTAACCTAAGCACATCTGCCAAGTCCCTTTTGCCATCTAAGGTCACACAATCTCAAGTTCCAGGGAGTAGGCCATGGTCATTATTCTGTTTTCCACACCTCCTAATCTGCTGGGAGAGCCCCAGGGACTCGCAGTGTGACCCGAGAAAAGCCACCTTGGTTTTCTCTCTCAACAAACTTGAAATTGGGAGCCTGTAACTAATGCTGCTCTCCCTAACTACCCCATGGTAGAGGCCAGGATAATTGGGGGGGGGTCACACTTGAAGTTCTTGGTAGAGAACTTCAGAAATGTGGTAGAGAGTGTCAGAAAAATCATAGGTGATGGCATGAATTTTATTTGCAGCGATGTTATCCATTCTGATGCCACACCATTTCCTTGGATGCCAATCCAAGGAAGCGCGGATTTAGTTCTGCTGTCTTCCACTCCTCAGGGATGAGACCATGGCTTTAGCCTCTAGCCGAGGATTTGTCCACACAGTCGGTACTCATGGAGGTACATTACCTTGATTGCTGCTCCACTGTGTCACATGGGGCAAAGTTATAAAAGGGACATTGTAGAGGAGTTGAATCATCAGATAGTAACTGTACGGTGACACAAGACAGCCCCCCAAAATTTCCTTCCACACCCAAAGTTAGTGATGCTGAGTGCCCTCTTCAATAGCAAATATGGTTCCAAGCGTGCCCCAGAAATGTGTGAAGAAGACCTAGGAACTCCATGGCCTAAATATATAGTAACAGAGAGAAAAGAAAAAGGACCTGGCAGATTACAAGGCATGAGTAAAATACATTACAGCAAATATTCACAGACTGACACTGAACTATAGTGTTTTTGCTGCATCCAACACGACCCCTGAATACCCCGCATAACAACCTCTTCTATGCACACGGTAATTTTGCACAGTATATGGAAGGGCATTTATCCTATGTGATCTTTGCACCAACCCTAAATGCTGGCTGGGGCCCTTCCCTTCACCATCCAGAGCAGAGAAACGGGGCTCGGAGTCGCCACTGCTCACGCTTCACTCTCCCCAAGAGGTAAATTATGACTTGAACTTGTGAGTCCTGTGCCTCTGTTTCTTTATCTGAGAAGATTTAAAAGATAGGATTTTTTTGAGAAGTAAATATTGATGCTTGTACTTAAAATATTTCTCGGCATGTGTGAAAGGCTCAATGACTAACATATTATCCAGATGCAAAATTAGAGCTTCTTTCTGTATATCATCTTGTAACCAAAAACTGCTTAAATAATAAACTTGGGATCAGGAAGGAGGTAGTTATAGCCCTATGGGTAAGAGGTTAATAACCACATACATGCAATCCGTATTTTAACATGGTGGTCCTCCACACACCAAGCACTCTCAATTAAAATTTAGCCTCCCTTTTGTTGTCTTTTTTTCCACCATCCTTATTTCCGTTTCTAATTAATATCTGTGACAACTTACTCAGTAGCTGTGCCCTCCATTCAACAGTAAGTCCCGTGATAGCAAAATCTCCTTCCCTTCTACTGACTATTGTATTGTCTAGAACCTAATGGTACCTGAGCGATGCTCAAATATGTGGATGAAGGGACCAGGAAGTAAATCTAAGTGGTCACGTGCCCTAATCTCAGCTGCAACATTTCCAACCTTGATGAAATTGTGGAATGACAATCAGCCTCAAGTGATAGACACATATTCCAGTTCATAACTTTCTTTAATGTGTAACCTGAGCCATTGGGTTAATTGTCAACGCGTAGTTGAGGTCACTGAAAGCTTTTGTAGTCATTTGCCTCTTTCTTGGAGTCTCACCATAGCTCTTGGAGGAGCTATGGCAGGTTCTGTTTTACAGATGATCCAACAGAAGCCCCACCAAAATAAATGTCTTTCCCAGGGTCACAAGCCTAGTTTATTTATCTTACAAATAAAACTAGACCATGGGGATTTTGTATCTCCTATAATAATAAATTTATTTGATGATTTCAATAGCCCAGTGAGCTAAGTGATATTATCACCACTTTATACACAAAGAAAATAGGACCATTGGTTCAAAAGCCTGGGTTTTGCGCCACCGGCCTGCACTGCCTTGCCTTTCAGTGTGATTGCCTTTCTACAACAGGATGCTGATTCCCCGGCGACATTCCTTGATGGCTAATGAGTTTATTGCTGTATTCCCCATTGTATAAAGTGCTACTTGATTTTACTTTTTCTATTTTTACTTATTTTCAACCTCAGGGAATAACTGTTTAGCAAAGCTGAGACATCCTACCTTCCCCAGCTGACAGGAAATAGGCAAGAGATTTTTCAGTTACTATCACCTTAACTGGTGGAAGTCAAGCTCTTTGAAAAGGGTGCATAAGGACTTTTCACAGGACAGCAGAAATTAGCCAAAGCATAACATGTTTCAACAGTGAAACCTTCTTTTGAATGTTTTGCCCTTAGCAATTAACAGTACATAGCATTTAATAATCCCCACAGCATATGTACGATCAGTGAGGGACCCTTAGCACTTGCTTCTGGGACAGTGTGTCACTATTTCCATTTTTAAATCCACCCAGAGCTTGGGGTTGAGAGTCTGGCAGGATATCATTGCATCAAAGGAGCTTAGGTTGAAAGGGAACTTGGAAATGATCCACAGAACATAATACTGCATCTCTCATGCTTAGCTCAGTGGCCAATACGTAGAGGGTACTCAGGAAACATTTGAAAGTTGATGAATAAATGAATGAGGCTCATTTTGCAGGTGGAGAAATACAGGGTTGGACAAGGAGAATAACTTGCTTAAAAGTCACTCAGAAAATCAGAGGTAAAAATCAGATTGATGAGTTTTATTTCTACAACTTTTTTCAGTCCATTAATTTAGTCATTCACTCAAGGGTCGTATACTTGCTGAACTAGAGGGGAATATCAAGGAGGAAGATGTGGCTCCTGATCTCTACATCCATTGAGGGGATTGAGACAAGATGGCAAGTGTTAGGATGAAAAGTAACCAGTGATCATCCTAAAGAATCCTCACACAGTTCTTACTTCATGTGTAAGAGATTTGTTGAAATCCCCATGATACTGAAAAAGCACCAACATCTACATTCCTTTCAATAGGACAAACAGAAAGCACACTCTAATACATTCATGTTGGAGAATACCATATAACAATTAAAATTTTTGATGTGACCTATAGGAGCTGACAGACAGTCATTACCAAAAATGTGGAGTCGGGGAAGACAAGGAGATCACAGAACAGTGCATAAAGTAGACCCCTGTTTGTGGACATCTGTTAATGAACTAGAGGCTGTCCACCTACAGGCCACATCTATGTTATCTGGCCTGAGTAGCATTTCTAAAAAATTAGAATTGCCATCATCTTCAACTCAGGAGTTTTTACCCCCCAAATCTGGATTTGGGGCTAGTCTTAAACTGAAGCATCCGACAATACTCAAGGTCTACAAAACCACACAACATTGACAGCTGGGAAGGGGTCATGGCAGCCCCTACAGAAAAATCCAGCCTGCTTCTCGTGTTCATGGTTCTGCCGGCCCTTCAGAAGTCTGGTTGCCCACCTTTCTTTCTTGGCAAACAAGGGGCACAGGGAAAACCAGGGCACATGCTCTTGATCAGGATGAAAAAGACAAAATTGTAAATATTGGGGAGGCAAATGAGAATCTTCAAACAACATCTGGTCCAAACCTGAAAGGATGGCTGTGGCGCGAGCCTTCATGAAGGTGCAGCCTCTCGTGTGTAGGGGATGTTAGTAAAGGCTCTGACTCCTGTTATTTCCTTCTAGTACTGAGATGTCACTTTATACCCCAGCTATCAGGCTCACGCCTCCAGGGAGCGTGAAATGCTTTGCCCAGAGAATGTGCAGAGAGCCTGGCTGTGCCTGCCCACCCCACCGGAGCCTTCCTTCTCCCCCAGGCAAGTGCCCCAGGCCACCCATGCTCCTCTTAAACTGCCAGGGGGTGCTTACCTCAAAGGAGGCCTTGAGTCTGGGCTTTAGGAATTTAGAGATTATACAGAGTGGAGAAAAGCAGCCTAGTTGAGGAGTTGGGGAGAGGAGAAAGAGAAAGATAGAATCGCGGCATGTCTTACGTATTCGACCTTGACTGAGGTTGTTATGGGCCTCAGTTTCCATTTCTGTAACGTGAGGGAGATGAACCAGGTGCTATTTTGCAGTTTTAGAGCTCTAAAATTGGGCTTGGCTTTGGATCAACCCATCTGAGAAACGAGAAATACAGTTCAAATAGCTTAATGTTGCCTGCTTTCATGATTTTCTAAGAGTTCCAATTTGAGGAGATGGGCAGAGCTCTCAGGCAAGCACCTTTCTTCCCAAGATCGTCTGGGGCTGTCATCACAGAGATTATTTCAATTGAGATGCACTCTCCTGGCCTGTTTGAATTCTGCAGCCCAGTCAAGTAATAAGAACTTACATTTGCAGAGCAATTTTTTACATTTCTAAAGTGCTAGGCCTCTCCCCCTGAATTTTGTACTTATGTCAATACTATAACATAGGCAAGGTAGGATTTTTTTTTTTAAGTCACATTTGAACAGTGGGGAAATTTAGACTTGAGTTGCTCTCAGGGAGACTGCAAAAGGGTCCTTTAGAGCTGGGTCTGTCCCTCGGCTTAGCTGTGCTAGGTGGGCCGTGTGACTTTGGGCAAGTTCCTTAAGCTCCCTGTGCCTCCACATCCTTATCTATTCACTGAGGATAAATACCCACCCTGAGGATTAAAGGAGATCTTGTGTGCTGGATATGAAAACCAGACTTGCTGGCAAGCACTTATCTTATATGAGAATGAAGAAAAGTGATTGGTTTGAGAGACGCGTCTAGGAGATAAAAAGGATGTATAGTGAGGATCTGGAGATGAGATGAGGACAAGGAGAAGAAGCTGTCACAGATGGCTGTGATGGTGTCACTCATGGGGACAGTGAACACCAGAAAGGGTCTGGAACTAGCATGTTGAAAGGGTACGATTCTGCATGCGCACGCTGGATTTGCCTGTTCCTTTGCTCTCTCGTTTGTTTTTAACATTTGATCTAATAAGTGTGAGACTGTGGTCTCGTTGAAATTATAGTAATGTCCTGGGAGGTTACCCTGAGTGACTCTTGTAGATGGAGACTACCCAAGGCATCATTTTTAGGTCCAATATTTTCTAAAGTTGTCAAAGAATACTACTTGTTAACAGAAAAAAATTAAAATAATTTAAAGAAATACAACACATCTGACTTTTGTCTCCACTTCCCCATAAGATTGGCCAGAACTCATTAAAAGCTTTCAGAAGTGTGGTCCTAAGGCAAACTTGTTTAATTTTAAACTCAAATCTTATTTATCTTAAGACCCAAAGACTTCCATTCATTTTCCCTGTGCCAGTCTAAGCACCAGCTTGTAAATATGGGATTGTGGAACAGATTTAAAAGTGCTTCCCTTGTCCAAGGAGGAAACAGAGACTCCAGGAAGCTCAGTGCTTTGCCCAAAGGTTCTCAGTCAGTAGCCTGCCCCATGGGACCTGGCCCTGTTCCCCTCTCTCAGCACTGTTTCCTCCCTGCACACCCCGCCCACAGCCTGCACCGTACCCACCCACAAAAGAAGCAGTACACAACAGCCAAATTCAACATTCACTCTTCACCAGGCACTGCAAAGCACCTTCTGAAATTGTCTTCACCCTGTTGCCTGCTTAAGTCATCCAGAAAACAATTCAATTCATGTTTTAATAATATAAGTTTACACTCCTGTCACACCTGTTACCCGAGGTTATTAAATCATTCTATCAACTTTAATGAAAATTCTCATGATGCTTCTGCAGAAGGCCTTAAAGGAACATCTTGCTTGTAAGACTCTCTGGGGCTGTTTCTATGAGGCTATTGATAAACTCATGCTGCACAGGCCTTCGATCAGTTCTAGTGTGAGAAAGGATTTTGACTGGCTGAGCAATTACTCTATATACCCATCCGTCCAAATGACCTCCACCCCAACAGAAAAGCCCTTTAATTTAGTGGTAGGCCTTTAATTTTTGCATCTACAAAGCTCCTCCATATCCATTACTAACTCTTCCCTGCCAGAACCCTAGAGGTAGGCATTGGAGGCTGGCCACCCTCAGTTCACAAAGGAGGGAATTGGCATCTAGCAGAAATAAAGCAGCCTTCTCAAAGACGCCAGCAGAGCCAGGATGCATGTTCGTGTTTGGAGGCAGGCATCCACTTCATTAGCAAGGGCTTAATGAGTGCCTCCTACTACGTAGCTCTAGGCTGGGTGTGGGAAGTACGGTAGTAAATGAATAAATGTGGTCTCTGCTTCCACAGACTTAAGAGCTCAGTGAAGAGGACGAGAAAAAAAATGAAATAAGACAAATTATGACACTTTCTAAAACCTACCTTGAAGGAGACAAATGGGAAACATTTTTCCCTCAGACATTCACGTGTCCTGTTCCCTGACTCACTCACTGATGTTTCACTCAAATCCCTACTGAGGCTGGAGGACTGTGCCATCTGAGAGCACCGCCAAGATGAAAGGACATTTCCTTGGTAAAAGCAAGAGATAATCCAAAATGAGAGGGTGGGAGGAGGTGGGCCTGAGGCCACTGTAGATAAATTATAAGGCTTTGATATTTTTTCTTTCCTAGATTATTCTGTCCAGACCCAAATTAATGTCATGGGACAGCAAATGATTTGAGACAGAGAGAGAGAAAGAGCAAAAGCCCTGCCTGTGGCTAATTCTTCCTCTAAGAAGAAGAGATATTATTTTCATGTTTTGGTACAGAGAGCCCGCGCACCACAGAAATCATGGAGCCACAGCATTTTGAGGGGGCTCTAAAGAAAAGGGAGTTGCAACATCCCCCCAACCTGTAACCCTTCCAGCCACAGTCCTTGGAAATTTGTGAGCCCCCAGGCCAGTCCTGACACTGCTCTCACCAGTGGGGTCACCATGGCAACTTTTAGGGGCCATGTCCTCAGACACATGGCAGACTAATTGAACTGTATGACTTATTCTGCAGCTGGGGAATGTAAAAGCGAATCTCTCATTTAATCACGTTCACAGCACCGACATTCAAGTCAAAAGGCTTTGTCAAGTCCCCTGGAAAATGGAGTGTCATTTTGCCAGCACAATGTTTCACTCCGAGGCACTTGCTTCCTGCTTTGAAGGGCTGAGTGAATAGCGGGGGGGGGGGGGGGGGGGGGGGGGGGGNTGGGGTTTTGACTTAGGGGTGGGGTAGGGTGGGGAAACGGGGAGGAAGGAACAAAATCTGGATGAATAACAGAAAAATGAGTAAAATCCTTCTAAATTAATTTGAGTTCAATGCAAATAACATTGAAAAATTTTGCCTTGTGATTTTTATTTCTTTTTTTTTTCTTTTAGAGAGGCAGCAACATAATGGGAAGAGCTGTGAAGTCACAGACCTACTCTGCACTTTCTAGTCCTGAGATGTCCAGGCAAGTCACTCAACTCCTAGTAATCTGAGTGTCTAACATATAACCTAGAACAAAATATTCCCCACCTGACAGGTCTGTTCTGAGGGTAAATGGAATATATATAAAAACATAAAGCATAGTGCCTGACACAGAGCAGGCACTCAATTGTCCTTTTCCTTCCAAAGCCTGAACCTTCACATCTGGCTAGACCTGTGCCAACACCTAAGACAGTATGCTGTGTGCCGAAGGTACCTGTCTCATTTATTCACCCAGCCAGCTCTGGGACATAGTCATTGGTACCCCATCTTATGAACAGGGAGGTGGGGCTTAGAAAGGTTACTCATAATTGCAAACTACCCAACACTTGGAAATGAGGAAAAAGGGACAGCTGGTGGCCTTTCAACGCTGGATCACTGTCTCACAGGCCCACCCAAATTTTATCTGTCTCTTGAAGGGAAGGTACCCATTAGTTACCCCCAGACTCTCTCATATTAGATGTTAATTTGTAGTAGATGTCGAAGTGAAAAATGACTCCTAGCTGGTAAAGAAGGAATGATGCTTGTCCAGTGGAAAAAGCACCCCCCGAAGCGACGGCTTGCATTGCCCCAGAGAGCACGAACCACCTTCGCAGGTAACGGGGCCATCCTACTTCAGGGTTCTGATTTTTCAGGGACTCTTCACCAGTTCTCAAATCCCTCTCTGACTGAGCTTTATCACCCTCCTGATAGCTTCTCAACTATGATACAAATCTCTGATGTATGCCCAGGACATATTTGTACAAAGGTCATGTTTTTTGCTTTCTGAAAATTGGACTTGGTTACACAAGACTCCTGGAGCTAGGAAAGGGTGTGCCCCAGCTGGTCTGACCCCAGCGTCCACAGACTTCACTCCTTCTGGTCAGGGGAGCCGGGACTCAGACTTGAAGGCTGGGCCCTGCCCACAGGGAGCACTCAAAGAGACCAGGGCCATGCAATCATACTAGAAAGGAAGGGTAAGTAAAGTCTCGTGCAAGTTCTCAGTAGGGATACTCCCATTTCTCATCTGCAGGGTGAGGGAGGCAGAGGGAGGCCTCACAAGAGAAGCATTCCAGGCAGTATTGACCCCTGAGCAGATTTTCTCATGATTAGCATCATAAGAGGGTAGAGGGTCCCCAAGAGTTCTTAGGTATTAAGAAAAGTAACAATATCGAGAGTGGTGGTAACTGTGGCTAATAGTTGTATAATTCCCACCCAACCAAGGCTCACAAAACCCTACTATGGCATCACCATTTTCAGCTGAGGAAACAGAACCACAGAACCTTGAGTGGCTTGACCAAGGACCCTGGACTGGACCGCAGACCTGGGTGTTGAGCTGTGGGTTCTGGCTCCTTCTTCAGGTTGTATGAAGATAAGTCCTCCCCTGCTCTATCCACTTGCGGCTCTCACCCTGTCACTCCTTGAAGCCCTCCTTGGATCTCTACTGTTACATCTTTTCATGCAACAAGAGCTGAGTTGCAAATAGTGCAACAGAATGGAGAGATGCAATGAGCATTGGGTGAGTAATCGAAAGACTTCAGGCCTGGTTCCACCTCCAGTTTTCAGTGTGATCTTTGCTGAGACCCTAACTTCTATGCTTCTGTTTCCCCATTTGTGCATTGAGCTGGTAGGACAAGCATGCTGTGCTTTGAGGACGTGTAGTGGGCACTAAGTGATAGAAAAAAGTGTGACAGGAGAGGAGACTTAGTAATAAGGAACCCCACCCACCCCCTCGCACACAGAGCCTGGGAGGTGACAACCATGTGTCATGGGAGGAGCTGTCAAACCTCCCTTTCTAACTCAGGACAGAGGTGGTAGCCTGTTACAAACAGAGCATACAGAAAGCAGATGCAGGAGAAGGCCCAGGTGAGAAGGTCATGAACAATCAGAGTCCATGCTGGCGTGTCAGCTTCGGGCAGTACCCGAAGTGAAAGGGCACGGAGAAGGAGCAGCTGCTTCAGGTTGCACACATGCCTGCCTGATTTCCCATGCTCCACCTTCAAAGAGGAGAGAGCCCAACTCAACTTCGAAGGCCTCTCTGAGCCTTCTGTACCCTCCTTGCTCCCACAGTCCTCACCACCCTTTCCATCCTGAGAAGATCGGACTCCGATCCAGGTCCTGCCAAGAACAGCAGGGTGGTGGAGAAAAGCCTGCTCTCTCTCTGTCTCTCTCTCTCTGGGCCTTAGTTTGCTTCTCTGTAAACCGAGAGCCATAAACAATGGCTCACAGCTATACAACATTTAGGTGCCAGACACCATGTTGTCTCTTGTGACACTTAGACCTCCCTAAGAGATACATTTATCCAAGTGACAGATATGGAAGTTGACACCCAAAGCAGGTGATTTGCATGTCTCCAAACATCTAGGAAGTGGCAGTCTGACTGCAGAGCCTGAACTCTCTCCCCTGATGGAGACCTTGACATTGGTGGCGACCCACCTGTCTGCACTACCCCCCTTCACCCGCCCATGGCAGACATCACCTCTGTGTCTTAGTCCTCCTACACTGACTTTAGAACGGCTTTCCCAGCCTCTTGCTTTAATCCTAACAGTCGATTCCCAACAGAGACACTAAAGTAATCCTCTCTGAGCAAATCAGATCATGCCACCCCCCACATCAAGCCCCCTAATGGCATCCTGAATCACTCGTGTAGAAGTATGAGTTCTTACTCTGGTCTTCAAAGCCCTTCCAAGTCTGGCTTCTGGTCACCCTCCCAACTTCATATTCTACTTCTCTTCCCTTGGCTCATGCTATCCCAGCCCCCTGCCCTGTTTGTCTGGCCAGAACGCTAAGTGCAGCTTGCACCAGCCTCAGAGCTGTTGTGCTTGCTGTGTCCACTGCCCGAAAGCTTTCCTCCCAGACATTCACCCAGGGCCCCGGTTTTATTCAGATCCTGTTCAGGTCATCTTTCCTCAAAGATGTTGCTGGTCACCTGTCTAAAGTGACATCTTTCTTCCTTCTTCTTATCGAGTTTTCACTATTAATATTTGTCCCTGGCGGAGACCAAAGTATATATTTGTTTATCTGTTTGTCTCGCTGCACTAGGTCAAGGGCTTTTTTGCTCGTTACTGCACCTTCAGTCCCTCCAACAGTGTCCTTCACCCAAGAGGAATTCAACAAATGTATTGAATTAATGAATATTAATCACTGTACCTTCTCCTTGTGAAATACAGTAACCATACTGGACCCTCCCTCCTCTAGTTTGATTTACTTGACAATAAAGACAGTGGTGACAGGGGGCTGAACTCAGGCAGCTGTCCTGGGCAGGAAGGCACATTCAGGTGTCATGCTCTGGGAAAAGGTGACAGTGTTCCAGGTCCTGGGTCTGTGTCACCGGCAGAAGGGAAAGCATTTGGCTCTAACACTTCGATGCCCTCAGGCTGACCCCCGTGCCCCTGCCGAGTGATGGCTCTGTTTCTCCAGACCTGCTTGTATCCCAGGTTATTCCATCGTTTGTGGACATCATTAGTACTCAACGACCACACGACTGAAGTAATGAGAACTTGATTGAACCGGCTATTTTAGTTAATAAAACATCATCCTTCATATCCTTTCCTGGTTAAAAATTCTGTTTTAAAAACCAGAGGCAACATCCTGTGAAATGAATGTAATGCATCTTTCTCACCCAACCCCAGGCATGGCTTCATGCGCTCCAGGTCCGTCTTTGGGATCCTCCATAGCTGGTCCCTTGTGAATGATTAATCAGTCCACACCATTGCTCAGAAACACACACAGAACTGGAGGAAATGAGAGAGGGTGGGTAGCTCCCCAGTGCTTCTGTAAAAGGTGTTAAAACTAGACTAAACTAAATTCATAGTGTCATCTTGGTTCCTTTAGGGCTTTTTTTTCCCTCTTGCTCCAAAAACTTGGGAAGAGGTTCTAATTAAGAATTCTAGCTCCTTCCCTGTACAGCACCAACAATAAATACATGAGCTCATGAGAACTGGGTTTATCAGCACCCATCAGCTGTCAGAATTAGAGCATTTTAGCTCTCCTCAGAGCATTTTAACAACATGAGCATAGAGAGAGTGTATCCTACTCTGCGTACACATCTATCACTGGAACAAAACTCCCGAGGACAGGAACTGTATGTCGGCCACATCACCACCATTTTTAACACTGGGCCTGGCATACAGTAGGTCCTGGGTCAATATCTGTTTGATGGATAAATAAATGGCTAAAAGAGTTGAGTAACCAAACTCAATTGCCCTGTTTCTATGCAGATGAATGTTGTGTTTTCCTAACATAATGCTCCCCTACCTCCACACTGACACTGCACACTGGAAACCTTATTGCACCTCACCAAGACGGCCGGACACCTACATAGTTCCTGACTTCGCTCCTCCTCACAAGGACCAACAACTCTTCATGAAGACACCCCTGAGAAACTCCTGGAACAGGGGGGTGACACTGAAGCCCCCCCCTGTACCACAGAGACCTAGTCAGGCCACATTAGCCGGGTAAGAGGAGCGGCACCCCCTGACTGTCCCGGCAGGCCCACACCGCACCTCCCTGAGAGGTCTCCCCTGAGCCTCCAGTTCTGGCAGTGGGAGAGGGGAGCCCAGAGTGACATCAGCTTCCCCAGCAATACGGCTTGCTTCTTGGGAGCCCCTACTCTGGTGTTGCCCCATGGGGACTGAAGGGACATCTGTGGGCTTTGACTACTGGGAATCTGATTGTGATTGAGAAGGGGGAGGGACTTGTGACAACCAGCACTCAGGTCTTAGCAGACCAAGTTCCTACCTTCAGTGACCAAGTAGTTGTTCCAGCCAGTGGCTTTGCTGATCTGCAAGGCGAGACGATGGCACAGTCTGCCCAGGGACCTCTGTGAGGTGCAGGTCTGCAGAGCTCCAGTCTCAGACAAGCAGAGTGGCTGGCCCTGGTCTGCTGCCCACGCCCAGGCCAGGGAGCTGAGTCATAGCCCAGCTTCCTGCTGAGTGCGGCTGACTGAGAGCACCTGGCTGAAAAAGAGACCGGGCTTGTGGTCACCTGGGGGAGGGACCGAGGAGGAAGGGAGTCAAAAGGTACAAACTTCCAGTTACAAGATAAATTAGTACTAGGGTTGTAAGGTACAACATAATGACTGCAGTTAACACAGATGCATGGGAAATTTGGAAGTTAAGAGAGTAAAACCCAAGAGTTCTCATCATAAGGAAAAAGAATTTTTCTTGTATTTAAATATGATGGATATCAACTGAACTTATTGTGACAATCATTTCATAATATACTGTACAGTTTAAACTTATTCAATGTTATATGTCAATTGTACCTTAACAAAACTGGAATGAATAAAAACAAAGCCTTATTATGAGGGAATGCACAGATTATCCCCTTTCACAAACAGGAATGGAGACACAGTTTTCCTGACTTTCCTGAACGTCCCAAGCCAAAGCTCATCAGAGTAGGCCTGGCATTCAGGTCAGCTGGCTGCCCAGCCCAGACCAGCCCCACCTGTACCTTCTGCCCAGCTCCGTGCCCGGGCACAGCTCCCGCTGGACCAGTAGGCAGGAGTGCTGTGAGCACTACCCTGGGAGCAGCCGCTGCCCCGTGGGGCTGACTCGGCCCAGTTCCAGAGGAGCAACAGGCCCTTCCTGCTCTTGTCCACTTGCCTCTCTTTTTTCTCCCCGTCTCTTCCTTATGTCCCCAGGGTTTTCAGTCTATGAGCCTTTTGGCACTAAGAAAAGGAGTTTTATAACATTTGACACACTAACAATACCAAAGCCCTATTTGCTCAGCTCTTAGAGGGCACCAAGGTGTGCGGCGTGGGCCTTGGGCTCTGTATCTGAGCACCGCAGTCTCCTCACTCATAAAGGGGGAATGCTGGTAGTCCCAGACTTACAGAGTAGTGGTGAGGATGAGATAAGGCAATGCCCACGAAGGCATGTACATCGTGTTTGGCCCAGGCCCACACCTCTCACTGCATCCATACAACAACCCTAGAAGGTACACCATCATTATCCCACTTTACAGGTGAGAAAACTGAGGTTCAGAACCATCAAGCAGCTATCTCAACAGGGCTTACTACACTGACTCACCCACATATGCTATTTCTCAAAAGGCAATGAATGCCATCTTGAAGNTGAGGATGAGATAAGGCAATGCCCACGAAGGCATGTACATCGTGTTTGGCCCAGGCCCACACCTCTCACTGCATCCATACAACAACCCTAGAAGGTACACCATCATTATCCCACTTTACAGGTGAGAAAACTGAGGTTCAGAAACATCAAGCAGCTATCTCAACAGGGCTTGCTACACTGACTCACCCACATATGCTATTTCTCAAAAGGCAATGAATGCCATCTTGAAGATGATGCCAGAGTAGAGCATGCCCCCCCCCAAAAAAAACTAGGTAAATGCTCCAGGTGAATTCTAAAGTCAGTGTAACTCGGGTAGAATAGAAATGTTCAGGAGCAAGGAGAGAGTCCTTTCAGTCCACAGAGGCGCAGGGCAGCCTATGGACACCCCTCCAGGCTCACCTGGGGCACACAGGCAATTGGTAACACCTGCTTTCCCCAGGCCTTGGGTCTACTCCACCCACAGCCGTTTCCAATTAGACAACCAAAGGGCTTGCTCCAATGCTGACAATGGAAGCTTCAATGCAAAAATCTCTAAGATGCAGGCAATTTCCTGAGGTTGTTAGCGTGTTCTCCCCAGTACCCACCTCTCTGTTAGTCTGAAAAATAGCCCCTCAGATTCAATTACCCCTGAGGGAGCTCCCTACCCTCACCACCCTCTGCTCTTCACTCCCAAACAGAAAATCCTCTTTCCTGGAGAGAGATGGGTCACTCGCGCTGGAAACCCCAGCAGCCTTCCCCTTGCCTGCCTGCGCAGCTGGGATGGCTAAGGAAGGGCTTTCCTGGGGAAAGTGATGAGAAAGCATAAGTGTGCAGCAGGAGCCTTAGAAAGCCAATCAACTCAATTCTGTTCATTTTAAAGTGAAATAAACTACCTTCACATGCTGCCGCAGACAATGCCATCCTTCTTAGTGGCAAAGGGAACACTAGTGAAATCGCAACCAGGAGATGGGGAGGGTGGATCTGTGGCAGGGAATTTCTTCCCTGTTTTCACTCAAGAAAGCAGAGATCTGGGGCCTCAGCTGGGAGAGGGGAGGCAGGCAAAGTGCCAGGTTAGCGTCCTCACTCCTCATAGCTGCTCCTTGCCTGGGTCCAAGCCTCTCGGGCTGAGTCACCCTCTTGCTTCCTCTGATCCACCTGTAACTCAGCCTCCCAGCTGTATGTCTGCACCCCTCCCCTTCAACATTCCAGCACACTCTCTGAACCCCAAATTACTGTCACACTCTTGCCACTTCAGGCCCCTTCACCAACCTCTCAATTACCACGGGTCCCCGAAGTCTTACTTCACATGCTCTTGCTCTAAGGACTCTCCTCTCTCCTCCACACTAGAAGGGATCATCTCATCCTCCAAACTCAGAAAAGCAATTTACCTCTACTGTCTTTGTGCGCTGTTACTGTCTCTCTCAGAGGTAAGGGATCTACCCCAAGCCATGAAGCAATTTGAGGTCCGGTCTCCGGACTTGCTGCACATGAGTTCTGTAATGCATCAGGCTTCCCCTCAAACTGGAAGGCAAATTCTGAAGCCAGAACAGAAGCAAAAGGAATAGAGCAGCAGCAGTCTTTGTTACTTCCCTTTCTCACATTAATTGCTGCAGAGGCAGCCAAAAGGCAGCGACTGACACCCCGTGCAGCGCTCTGCCTCCTGGGAAGGCGGCTCTTCAATGTTTGGCACATGGGGAGCAACTCCGAATGGCTCATTTCTCCACACGTGCACCTCTGACAGGAAAGGTACCCTTGACCCCTGAGCCCTAGGAAGCATCTATGACAAGGCTCACATACCATTGGAAACAGGAGGAGATGAAGAAGATGTTTGTTTATGAGAATTCCTCCGAGGGACTGTCGGAGAGATTACAAAGACTATTTTGATGAAGTGCTTGGGGTTAAGGGTTTTGTCCCCAAAGGTCATGCTTTCGGATGATATTTCCCTAATGGAGTCAAGGGGCACAGCTGCTTGCCTTCCCACCATCCACTCCCTTTTCTCCTCCCTTAGAGACCCTCCTAACTTGTTCAAGAGTAAACTGTTCCCCCTTGGACTCAGGAGAGGAGCCTTCCTCCCTTGCTCCGGAAGGGCATCCTGATTAGCCTGAGCCCTGGGTCTGCAAACAAAGGCCCACAGACCAAATATGGCTGCTCTCTGCTGCCCGCAAACCAAGAATGGTCTCTACATTTGTAAATGATTGGGGGGAAATTCAGAAGAACTATAGTGTTTCTCAACTTGTGAAAATTATATAAAATTCAAATTTCAGTGTCCCTAAAGTTTTCTTAACAACTCTCTTATATATAATTCATATACTGTACAATGCACCCATCTTCAGTATGATCTAATGCCTTTTAGTACAACCACCGGGCTGTGCAACCATAACCACAATCAATTTTGAACATGTTCTTTACCCCCCAAAGAAATGCTTCTCATACACAAAGTTTTGTTGGAACACATCCATGCTCATTTACATACTGCCTATGGCTGCCTTTGTGAGTTCAATTGTTGTGACAGAGACCATATATTCCACAAAGCCTAAATCCTTCACTGTCTGGTTTTTTATAGAACTAGTTTGCAAATCCCTGGTTTAATCAGAGTTTGGCATTTCTTTGGAGTCTGTTATTGGAACAGGGGTGGGTGAGCATATGACCTATGCCAACCCAATCAGACAAAAGGAAAAAGCTTGTTTCATCTTTGCCTGAAATAGGCTTCTCTTTCTGGCTTTTGCTGGGGGTGAGTCAGTCGCTCCTGGAAGCCAGCTCTAGACTTAGAGCAAACATCCTGAGGACAGCAATAGGATGGCACAGCAGATACACAGAAAGGATTTGGGGGCCATATTACATCTATTCAACCAATCCGGAACGCTGCCTACCTCTGATTTCCTGTCACACGAAGTAATAAATGCCCTCATTGGTAAGCCACCTGGGGTAGAGTTTCTGTTACTTGTAGCGAAAATCACCCTATCAGACACATCTTCTTCTATCAGACACTCACTGTACTCAAGAGGGTGGTTGCGTCCTGTAAGCTGGTTTGGGCCGGAGCTGACTTCCCCCAGACAGCGGAGGGGAGGCCAAGCATGGCCAGTACCGGGCCTCTTCTTGCCCTTCTCAACGCCATGCAGTGCTCTGCCTTGGCAAGCAGCCCTTCAATGTCTGGAGGGTGTCCTTTCCAGGGGGTACCACTCCTTGGCTCACCAACTTGCCTACTGGTTCCTGGCTTTTCACTAGCCTGCCCAGTATGAAGATATAGCCCCCATTCTCATTTACAAACAAACAGAATAGATAAAAGCAGAACTGTTTTGTTTGGACAGTGTTATGTTGTGGGGGTGGTGGGTGGGGCCTGACCTGTCTGCTGGACCTTTCTCCAGGTCACAGGGTGCCCCAGGAAGCAGGTTTAATAAAGCAGGTAGTAGAAGATGCAACATTATATTTTTCTCTCTTTCCCTCTGTCCTTCTTTCTTTCTTTCCTTCCTTCCTTCCTTCCACAGGCACACATGATAGTACTAAGGTAAGAGATTTTGTCATCTTAAACCAGGCCTGCTATGATGATAGGATTTCAGGTATTTCTTTTTCCTGGTGCTTTTAGAATGAACACAGGTATTTTTTAAAATAGAAGTTTAGCTGCTGTAATATTTCTAAAAAGCTATCTCATTAATATTTTCCTCAGTTGTCCTGAAGCCTCAGTTGCTCACTAGTGCAGCGGTTCACTGTCGACGGAGAAATCATCTCAGTAAAATGAATAAAGTCAAAACATTGCTCTATCAAAACATTTTCAATAATTTATACAGTAGCGAGAAAAGGCCATAGGATTTGACACCCTGGGGTTAAACCCAGACCTTGTCATGAGCTTCTTCTGTGTCATGGGCCAGTTGGTTTCCTTCTGTTTAACTTTTTGTTCTTCTTTGGAGCCTCAGTTCCTGGTCTCATTTCTCTTAAAAGCATCCCCTGAGGTCACCTAACCATTCCAAAGTTGAATTAGATAGTTTACTTCTATATTCCTAAACTGTCCTAGTATACTTCTCCATTATAGCTCTTATCTGGCTGAATTTTAAAAGTTATTTCACTGAACCCCTCAGCTAGATGGTGAGTCCTTTGTAGGAAATAACTCTCTAGTTCAGTTTCCATGAGCTTAATATATCCTACCCACTTGATACATTTTTAAAAATGAATGGATAACTGGCTTTCATTATTCCAGTCTGAAAAAATAAGGTGGTTGAACCAAACTAGAGTCTCTTCCAACTCTAAAACTGAATTCTTCTTCTCTGATTGGTCATTGATCTATAATAGGTTTACAAAAACTAGTATATCATTTAGGAATTCTTTTCAACTGATAGCTACAGAAACTCAAAGTAACAGTATTTAAAATAAGACATGAGCCCTGGCCAGTGTGGCTCCGTGGATGAGTGCAGGCTGCAAACCGAAGGGTTGCCGGTTCAATTCCCAGTCAGGGCACATGCCTGGGCTACAGGCCAGGTCCCCAGTGGGAGCCATGTGAAAAGCAACCACATATTGACATTTCTCTGCCTCTCTTTCTCTCTCCCTTCCCCCCTCTCTAAAAATAAATAAATTCATTCTAAAAAAATAGTAAAATAAGACAAATTGATTTTTTTAATGTAAAGGACACCAGGGACTCAGGATCTCTCTTCTACCTGTTCTCCCCCCTCATTGAATGGCTGCTCTCCTCTAGGTTGCCTCATGGCTCCCAATGTCTGCTGAAGCTCCAGTCATTAAGTGAATGTTCCAAGGCAGCCGAAGGGAGGGAGCAAAATCCAGCAAGAGGGCATAGCTCACAGAGAAGTCGGCTTCCTTTCAAGTCCCAACCAATGACTTATACATATAACTCAGATCTGTGGAGGAGGCTGGGAAATACAAACTTGTAGCCGGGCAAACTGCCACATCCAAGAATATATAGACATCTTGCTAAGGATGAAAGGAAAATGGGTTTTGTGCGCAAAGGAGGACATCTCTAGCACCCTTGGGGAGTGCCTCCTTGATGTCCAAGTGTGTTACAGAAGATCAAACATGGCTTCAAGCGGCAGGCCCTCCTTGAAATGTGGTTCTTCACGTCATCTGCTCTGTGACACCATACAGGTAACCACTCAGGACATCAGCATACACACACAAATGACTGCTAATTCAATACAGTCTGATCTTATATGGGGCTAAGCATCTAACCAATGTGTTAAAAGTATATCTTGAACTGTTAAATTAAATTACCCTTAACATGTTCTAATTTAGTGAACAAGAATGGGCCTCTTCTCCCCTGCTTCTCCTGGGCTGAGGTCCCACCATATCAAGACATCCCCACCATGAAAGTACTGAAGGGCTGAGAGCCACTCTGGAAGCACCACACGACTTCCTCCAGCTGGTGCGGACCCCTCACCAGGCAGACGGTGCACCGGACAGCAACATGAAAAAGGCAACCACTTGGATCCCCTCGTTGCTCTCATTTCTTTTCTTTTTTTTATTGTTGTTCAATTACAATTGTCCCCATTTCCCCCCTTACTCTCCCCTGCCCTGCCCACCTCTCATTCCTTTTAGTTCACCACGTAAACGCAGTTTAATTCAGTGAGTTAAATCTCTGTATGTAATCTCACCAAGTTTAACATTCTGACTCCCTAAATCTGATCAAATACTCTAATATGTATAGAATGCTGACCAGCATGTGGTAAATACACAGGTAATGTTGAGGAAATTTCTAGACACACGAGACTTGCTCTGTTTCTGTACATTTTTATTATCCGTTGGCTGTCAAACAGCCTCCATTAATTTGATGGCTGGTATTTGTTCTTCTAATAGGGGCCTGATGCCTCCCTAATGGTGGGATTTCGGACACATTATTAGGCAGTGGAAGAGAGGTGTTTTTTTTTAGGGGACAATCATATGCAATCATGCTCATCACCTGACACAAAATCATTCTGCTTGCTTCTATAGAAACCTTGGATTCTAAGAGAGCTTGAGATTCTGGGCAGTTGTTTCATTTCATTTGCTTTTATACTTGTAAGAGACTATTGAACTGTTTCCACGGTGACATTTCATAATCACAGTGTCTGGAGCAAAAGACTCCGTAGTGATGAAGCTGAAGAACAACAGGTTTCTCCACGAATCACGGAGGATTTCGACGGTGCCATGCTCTGCCCCACACCACCCACTCTGGGGCCTACGGACAGCAGCCGAGACCTGAAGGACAGGAGGCGAAAGCCCCAGGGAGATTTTCTGTCCTGGAAACCCAGGCAATAATAGCAAATTATTTACGTCTTTGAAAATTTTTAAATCGTACTTCTCTCTTCCCTTTATTTCTTTTATACCTGAGAGAATTATTATTTGTGGAGTTTATTTTCATTTCGAAACCTTGTACAGACAGAAAAAGGAAGTGAGGATAAAAAGAAAACCTGAATTTAAACATGGCATGTTTTCATTTCCCAAATATACACAAAAATATGGCTTATCTGTTTAGGTAAGAACACAGGAAACGGTCAGAGCGATGCTTTAAACCCCTCCTGAGTTTTTGAACTCTGGTCCTAGCTGTGCCAAAAATTGGCAACAATCTTGGGTGAAAGATGAGCCAGTCTTTTTGCCTGTATGCCCGTGCATGCAACACACAGCATGGAATGACCTTGGTTGCAGAAATTGTGTTGCAGGAAAGAACCTAACGTTTCATTTCATAGCTAAATATTTTTGGGAAAACCCGTGTATTCTTTCCCCACTATAGAGTCACATTCTTCTTATTACATTGTAGTTCTGAGAAGATCCACAATGTCTTAAAAAAAAAAACTAGAGTTTCTCAAATTTGTTTGAGAAACCCCTGCACCTGGGTTCACACTTTTAGCCTCTTGCTGAATAAAGT
Source organism: Sturnira hondurensis (assembly GCF_014824575.4). Classification (NCBI taxonomy): domain Eukaryota; kingdom Metazoa; phylum Chordata; class Mammalia; order Chiroptera; family Phyllostomidae; genus Sturnira; species Sturnira hondurensis. Next base: position 4,286,842 of record NW_028076783.1, on the reverse strand, counting down.
TTCTTGTAGAACACAATTTGACAAGCCCTTAAACTAATTAAGTTTCACTTAATTATGATATTTCTATCATATTTATAATAGATTAAGCTCACGCCTTGCAGATCTTTCCCTGAGGCTAACTATCATAAATATGCCATAGCCACAGGTCTCCATGTTTCCCGCCCCTGCACAGGCACCTGTGACAGCTGAAAGGTGACATCCAGGAGCTTTGGGTCAGGCTTGCTTACTAGTGGCCCTCATTGAGATGAAAAGACATGCAAGACAATTAGTACGGCTCAGAAAGAATCTCCCCACTATGGCCCTTTACCTGTTGCTGGCGACGTGTGGGTTTGGCTCAATAGGCAAATTTCCCATGGATTCTTATTTGCACAAGCTCTGGCCCTCCCACACTACCCTATCCTGTAACACTGGTGATTTGATTGCCTGACTTGACCCCATCACTCTCCCACACCCCACTTCCCTTCTGTGTGGTAGTCCCCAGTCCTGGCTCAGTCCCCAGTTCCCTCAACCTGCCACCACCCATGGCCCAACATGACAGAATGACTCGCTCAACAATATTTGCCTTTGGAAACATAGCACACAGGGTTAGGAAAGATATGCCTGGATCTAAATATCCAAACTGTATTTCTCTGCTGTGGGGGCTGGGGGATTTTGTGTTCTCCAGGGTTTTTCCAAACCCAAGCCACGTGCCCTTGGCAGACTCTCCAGTGTTTGTCAGAGACCACGGATAGCCCTGGTTTTACTCTCTAGCTGTCCCCCACTTGACTTAGGCTGACCGCCCTGTGTCCTATCCTTCTCTGAACTTGAGCACGGAAACCTTAGGAAGAGAGATTGCTAAATAAAGACCAGTGGTGATATTTACTCAGAGCAGATGGTGACAGAACCCCAAGCTTTCTCTCACTGCACATTACTCCAAAAGAATGTTCTAGGTCTGATGCAGCTGAGAAAGGAGGAGGAATTCAGCCACATTTGCTCTCTGGGCCTGTCTATAAAGAGCGTGTTAAAATCTCATTATTCATTTTTAAAAATAGAGACCTATGCAGTGAATTCCACTGCTATGCTTGTGGTGTGCACAACAGTATCGTATTGGAGAGAAACCAGACTAGGTGTCTAGAGATTTACATTCTACTTCCAGCTTGGAAAAGTTACTTAATTTCTCTGATCTCATTTTCCTTGTAGATTTAGCTGCTTCTAAGTTCAGTATTCCTTGTTTTAACATGTGCCTAATATTATGCCTAACTAAATCATATGGACAACAACTATTTAGGACTTATTTGTGCTAGATACTCTACTAAGCATTTCATAAATAAATATTTCTAAATTTTTAACTATTTGTAGTTATTTATTTACAAATAAATAACTATAAATATTTATAAATAACTATGAAACTTAAAGTCCTTTTAAGAAGCTGTATTTTCACATGGTTTTCCCCCACATAACACTAAGTTAGGCATCCTTAGACCCCTGTACTGGCCCTGCCATTTGACAACACAGTTATCTGCTTCAGTTCTTGCTATCACTAAATGAGGGGTCTGTGTTCTCATTCCTTTTCGTTTTCCCAGCACCTGGCACAAACTGTAGCAGATAAAGTGTGCTCAATGAATGTGAGACAAGTGAATAGTCCACATCCACTAAAACGTAAGTTCCACAAGGGCGGCAGGGCAGCAGCTTTGTCTCTCATGGTCTTCTAGGCAACTCTGTGCTTAGAGTTTAGCCAGTGAAGGTAAATGCTCAGCAGCTGAATGAATGAATGAATGAACGAACGAACAGTAAAGAATCTATTGACAAAGCCAAGTGTACTTTGTCTAAGGGTACAGAACTACTGGGGAATCTATAGAGCCAGAGCAGAACATGGGCACAGGAGACTGTGAATTTCAACAGCTGGTAGGCACCAGGAGTAGACAGGGGCTTTCACATTGTGCAATGTGGCAGTTCATATTTAATTAGCTGGCATGTTCACCCCCTTTAAGTAGAGCAACAAAAAAGGAGAATTAGATCTCAAGCTGCTGCAAGGAATAAACATTGATATTTCTTCTCTTCAAATAAGCAAGTCTCATTCAGAACTTTGATTCTTTGACTATTAGTCCACAATCAGCCACTTCAGGTGAGGCCCATCTGCATCTTTATCGGGCAGGTTTGCAAAGGCATCTAGGAAATGCTGCTACCACCCTGCAGATGGTGTGTCCACCAGCCGTTTTGAATCGTGGCTGTCGCTTCTGCACCCAGCTCCTCCTGTCCCGGCCCCGCACTTTAATCTCCATCCTTTCATCTTTCTCATTTCACATTTGTTTTCTGCTCTGCTTGGTTTTGATGCTGGGAATTAAAAACAAGCATCGAACTGAGCTTTAAATCTGCACAGTCCAACCTTCTGAACTTGTCATTGACTTGTCCTACGGAATTCCTATGGAGAAAATTTAGGCCCTGGCTGGTGTAGCTCAGTGGATTGAGCGCAGGCCTGTGAACCACACAATCATGGTTCGATTCCCAGTCGGGGCACATGCCTGGGTTGCAGGCCAGTTCCCAGCAGGGTACTCACGAGGGGCAACCATACATTGATATTTCTCTCCTTCTCTCCTTCCCTTTCTCTCTGAAGATAAATAAATAAAATCTTTAAAAAAAAAAGAAAAGAAAATTTTGGTGAGGGGGCCTTCTGGACGCAGGCAACTGGTGAAACCACCGATACCAGGAGTTGTTGATCATAGTTGAGGCTGCGAGAGCCTTTGATTATGTAACCGAGAGAAAGGAATAACAAAAACAGAAATTCCTAAAGCTGTGTTGCGTATTTGGAGTTTAGCTAGTTGCACCTTAGGCTGTTTTGTCAAGTTCCAGAATTTCTTTTTGATCAGTATGTCACCTTGAAGAGACAGTAAGAGTCTTAGCTAGGCACTGAGTGGACAGGTTTCCTTTCAGCCACTACCTTCCTAGTGACCTTGAAAAACTCACCTCATGAGGGGGTTATAAGGGGACTAAATGGTAACAGAAAAAATACAATAAAGATTAAATCAAAAAATAAAATAAAACGGACAATAATATATTGTGTTGTGTATATCAACTCCGAGCCACACAAGGCCCAATTAGCTACAGCAGGAGGTCGGGGAGGGGGACTGAGAAATTCCTAACGATGGTCTTCTTCCTCCTCTGAGTCTCAGCACACTGTTCCATAGAATGACAATGTGTGGCTTAGCCATAAAGATGTTAATTGTCTCAGAGAGCAAAGGTTTGAAACAAAAACAATAATTGTGGGAATCAACTGAAATATTAAGAACATGTGTTTTCAGCAGGACGTGGGGGATCTGATGGAAACATCTAACCCCTCTAGAAGTATGTACTTCTGGTAGTTAACTGCCTGCCCTGTACAAGAGACCAGCCTTGTCCCCGAAGAACCCCAAGTTCACCACTGAATTCCGAGTCCTTGGCATTTTGGTTTCAGGCTTATGATTTACACAGCTTCAGGACTGAAACTGCTTTTTTGTTCTTTCTTTCTCAGATTAAAACAACAACAACATTTTTTAAATCTATTTGGATGGAAGGAGATCTGACTTTCATAACATTCAGTTTAACACCTGATGACCAAAATTTTGAAAAGCATGATANTACTTCTGGTAGTTAACTGCCTGCCCTGTACAAGAGACCAGCCTTGTCCCCGAAGAACCCCAAGTTCACCACTGAATTCCGAGTCCTTGGCATTTTGGTTTCAGGCTTATGATTTACACAGCTTCAGGACTGAAACTGCTTTTTTGTTCTTTCTTTCTCAGATTAAAACAACAACAACATTTTTAAAATCTATTTGGATGGAAGGAGATCTGACTTTCATAACATTCAGTTTAACACCTGATGACCGAAATTTTGAAAAGCATGATATGGGAAATGTTACCATCAAGCAATTTCATTGTCCTCTCATTCTGTCCCTTTAAACAAGGGGAGGGGGGGCGGGGACTAGTTCCTTCCTGCCCATAGTGGTCTCGTGGCTTTCCCAAGGTCACGTGCACAGAGAATGAAATATCTAGTCTCATGTAATAGTTGTATTTTCAAATTTAAGTAAAAAACTTTCCCCCATGCCCAACATATACCCTTTTAGGCAGAAAGTTGCGAATGGTGGACAAGAGCAAAGATTGTGGACAGCTTCTAATCCTCTCCACCTTCCTCCATGTTGCCAACCAAGAACTCTGATTCTCCCAGGTTAGGGAGTGTGGGGGCATAGGGCAGGAAGTTCCGGCTTGGCTGATGCTGCGGTGAGCAGACAGTGCACTCCCGGGGCTCAGGGATGTTCACAGGTGACTGTCTTCTTTGGAGAGGGTGAGGCAGAGGGTCTCTACCAGTGGATACCAGAGGGTCTTTACCAGTGGATACCCTGTCAAGCACCTTTATGGTGCCTCATTACTTGCAGCCCCTTGATCAATCCATGAGAAATGGGCAGTACACCTCTCACCTCTTTTGGGTCAGACCTTTTCAGTTCCTCAGGAGGCCACCTTGGACAGCCCTAAGGTGACCCCATTCAGGGTCAATCACACATGGTCTCCATTAAGTCCACTGGAATTGTTCAAGGATCTTTTGCCCCAAGAGCCTCCCTTGGGGACCACTGTCTGATCATCATCTAAGTAGTCTTCTTAAAGACCCTCTACCCAGGCTTCAGGTGAAGTATAGGAAAGCTCACAGAACACTAACTTTTCTATCCAAAATCCCTCTCCCAGTCTGTTCTCTGTTTCTCAGGCTCCCCAACTTTATAGGCTGAGGTGGGTGGTTGATTCAAGGTGGTAAATGATTTATCTGCTGTCTCCTCTTTCCTAATCCTGTACAAGTCTTACTTTAAAATGTAGCATATTTTATTCATGATTTAACCAAAGAGGTAACAAGAAACTGAATGTCCTATTAAACCTGTTACCTTTTCCTTTTAACCCTCAGGATCATTTTTTAATACTGCTACTTAATTTAGCTTTGACTTTGGAAGGCAAATATTAATGTCTAGTTCAATATTAGTAAATATGTGCTGATTTCCCAAGTCACGTTAATATCAGGGTTGCATTTGCTCACTTCTCTGATGTGATCTCTAGGGTTCTGCGAGACGACCTCTCCACCCAATTGGGACTCACATCCAGGGAGCAGCAGGCTCAAGGTTAGAATCTAGGCCTCCTCACGCTTTCCACCAAGGTTGATGATGATTTAAAAACTGACAATAATGTTGAATGTTTACTGCATGTAGATGCTGCTTTTAAATGTAATAGATATGTTAACCCAACGATGTATACAAGGGAGTATTATGATGCCCACTTTGCAGATGAAGAAGCTGCCACACAGAAAGGTTACGTAACTGATTCAAGGTCACAGAGTAAGTAAGTGACACAGTGACTGGGTTCAGCACCCACATCCTTCAACCCCAGGGTAGGAGGACTTTTGTCTTTTCATTGTATACTTGACATTTAGAGCACTTTGACATACACTATCTAATTCACTAGCTCTACAGAATAAGAAGGGGCAGAAATTACTTTCTTTCTTGACAAATTGAAAGGGAAAAACATACAAGTTAAGCAAGAGACGCATGTGAGGCCACAGTGCTAACAGGGAACAGAGACCTCGTGGGAACTCAGCTCTCTCAACTCTGCACCCAGGTTCCCTAGCACACTACATGGCCTGATGTGACCCTCTATAGCTCATAGTCCTGAAAGGAAGACCAAGTGCTACAAGGGACTCTTCCAATTATCTAGCCTGGAACTTTACAGAGTAATGTGTGTGTCCCTGAGGGACACAGGAAAGGCACAGAATAAGAAAGCATGGAACCAGAGGAAAGCCCCTGCCCTAAGAGGTAAAGATTCTACTTCTGTGTTTTCTATGTGTTTCCACGTAGGCTTTTGCTTTTTTAAAAAATTATTTGTCTAATCATTTTTATTTTTTAGAGATTTTATTTATTTATCTTTAGAGGGGAAGGGAAGGAGAGAGGGAGAGAAATATCAATGTATGGTTGCCTCTCGTGCGCCCCCTGCCGGGAACTGCGTCTCCTGCTGGGAATTGGCCTGCAACCCAGGCATGTGCCCTGACTGGGACTCAAACCACGATCCTCTGGTTCGCAGGCCCGCGCTCAATCCACTGAGCTACACCAGCCAGGGCGGCTTTTGCTTAAATAAAGACATGTGCTGCCTTTATTTACATAAACTGCCAATGCAGTTTACCCCCAGGTTGACAGGTAAGGAAACTGGGGCCCAGAGAAAAATAACTCACGTCACAAAGTGAGTTAGTACAGAACTGACTCTAGCAGCCAGTCAGTCCCTCAGTTCTCTGCCCCAAGCACCTTGGCCCCTGTGCCCGGCTGGTTCTCCGTGTGATTAGCATGGTAAACCCCGGAGTCAGACCAGGAGCTGACATGTAGCCTGTGTGACTTATACCGATATCCTGTGGTTAAGCGAAGTGATTATGTTTCAATTAATGACATATATTGTACATATGTATGCCAGAAAGAAACACCCTGCCATGCATATGCATGTATTATTAATTATGCAACATACTTTCTTACATTTATATTTTCATAGCTTTTTATAGCATTAATTACCTCATTAAATTGGAAGAAAATGTGAGAGATGGCATAAACAGGCTTTACTGCCAGTAAGTAATCAACTGCTAAGTGGCGTGGGGCTGTCTCCGTGTCAGTGAAACAGCTTCTATCCCTGTGTCTTTGACAGTTGACACACCCACTCACATTGATTACCACTGTAACGCTGGAGTCTCCTACAGTGCCAGGTGCTCCAAGGCCTGGGAACTGATGCTCTACCCTGCCACCCGCGTGTGCAGAAGTGTTGGACTTGGAGTTGGGAGAGCTGAGTTACTGAGGATATAACCACACTTCCGTTCCAGCTAACTGTGTGACTCTGAGTAATTCAATTCCTTCTCTAGTTTTATGTTTTCTCTGCCTCAAACAAGATGGAGGAAATGTCTTGACAAAGAAAGGAAAGAACCTGAGTCACCGTTGGGAGGGCTGGGTCAGAGTCAGGAGTGAGGCGGACAGAGAGACTGAGCCGTAAGGACAACAGTGACTCACTTCTCCAAGTTCTTCTTCTTCTGCTCCAGCCCTGAAGGTCTCCAGCTGTCCTGCCCTCTCTTCCAGTCCTTAAACACGACATGTTTTCTCCTTCCTTGGAACCTCCTCATGCCCTGCTCCCTCCCTGTACCTTTTACTGGTCTCACCCCTTTTAGACCTTCAGGTCCCTCACAAAACCCAAGTTAAATCCTCCTGGATAGATCTCCTTCACTGCTTCTCCTCTTATGAAAACACACAACAGACTTCATTGTAATTATTATTCAGTATCTGCCTTTCTTGATAGACTGAACCTCCATGATAGCTAGAATGTCCCTGGCTACACCCTCAGGGACTAAGTGCTCAGATAGTTAATAAAGGGCTGGTTTCTAAAAAGAGCATATGCTATATGATTCTGTTTATGTGAAAAGCTAAAAAAAATGAAAATTAATCTGCAGTTACAGAAAGCAGATCTGTGTCAGGAAACCTGGGATTGAGAGAAGAGAGAGTGGGCGAAGGGACACCAGGAAACTCGTGAGGGTAGTGGATACATTCACCGTCCTCCCTGTGTGATGGTTTTGCAGTATCAGATGCATCAGGTACCAATACCATCAAACGGTACACCTCAAGGATGTGCCATTTACTGTCTACCAATTAGAACTCAGTAACACTGTAAAAACGTCACAGCATAAAATAAATAAAAGTGGTACTGTAGGTTAAAAAAAGATGGCATGGTTAGGACTCTGAATGTTTCAGAGAGCTGAATGTTTCACTCCAAAGTGAAAAGTATTTATTAGACTGGAACATTCTGAGGTACTGGGGGCCTCAGCGAGATCAGAGGATGGAATCCCAGCCCTGGTGAACAGGCTCCCCAGTGGGCTGTCAGCTGGTCACTACCTGAGCCCCTCCCACCAGGAATCCTGCCTCAAGCCCTGGTAGCTCCACAAGCCAGAGCATTAATCTGATAAGGACATTTTTCTTGTGAGGAATAGAAATCACCCTGTGCTAGCTTGGGCAAAAAGAAGGAAACTATTACAGAGATAAAGGAATGCCATTGAAAACCCATAGCCAGGAACATCATACCCAGATGCTAGGAAAAGCCTGGAATAAAGATTTGACACGCTTGCAAGAACCCAGGCATGACTCAGTCTCTAGTCCTGGTACATCTGCTTCATCCTCTCTCTCTGCAAATTAGGTTTTGGGACTTCACAGTGAACTCACAAAGCAGAAAGATACCCCATAGCTCCCAGGTGGCTGCAGCCCACCAGCACAGATGAGCTGTCTCCTTTAAACCACAATGCTAGCACCCTGGAAGAGAGAATGTGGTCTGCCTAGCCAAAATATGGGGTGCCCTGCCTGCTCAGCTTCGTTCGACTGGTGAGAAAAATAACTCAGATGACACACAGCAGCTGCTTGGGACTCACTTCACAGCTGGGGAAAAATGGGAGAACATTTCTTAGACAAAGGGAGAAAGGGTGATTTGAACAGACACTCTAAATTTCTCTATTAGTGGTTATTATCGGGATCAACCAGATAGACATGCACAGTGGGAATTCGAATCTCCCATTCACCCATAACAAACTTGAACCCAGGATAGTTCATTTATCTCCTGAAAGCCACACAGTGCAAGGACCCCAGACTTTGAACTCTGAGCCCCACTATCCTTCCTAGAATACCAAATGGTTTTCCTAGAGCAATCCTGCTCTCAATAAAGATTCTAAATCTCATCTGAGCTCAAGTGTAAATGAATGCAAATAGCTTGAGGCATTATCCCAGCATTTTTGTGAGAAGAAAATGGAGAGGATGGGAGATGGATTTATCTGTTAGCAGAAGTCAAAGCCTTAAGCTGAAAAATACTATACTATACTAACAGTGACATTTAAGTCATCCTTTGCTGCATATGTATTTTTAAAGGGACATCAGTCCATTCTGAAGTCCATGAATTATGCGGCATAGAAAATTAAGATGTCCTAATTTTGAACTACCTATTTCTTCTTTTTACCTCCAAGGCCTTAGAATGGCAAAGGGTGTGTATGGTAAAGCTACTATCAGATACAGTTCTGACCCCAGACACTTTATTGAAACAGGATGTATCAGAAATCTACCCCAAAAACAGACTTTCTTTTACTCCTCTTTCAGTCCAACCCATCAAATCAAAGAAGCATGAAGAGTTCAGATGGCTGAGAAATACACAAACACTTCCTGCGTGCTCACTTCAGGTGAGCCAGATCTAGACCCAGCCTGCAAGGAAGCCAGTGATGCAGGGGCCAGGAAACCAGAACCCTGGAGTGGAGGCAAGGTGAACTGCCTCTCGCAACCTGTAGACAAAACAGGCTAGAGACTGCCTTGCTCATCCGAAGTACCCAGTTCAGTGCTGGCCCAAATAAGATGCCAATGAATCATGAACATGTACTGATGGTCAACAGTTTACAAGGCACTGTGCCAAGCACCACACAGGCTGCTTAGCTTCTCATTTAATCCTCACAACACCCCTGAGGTATGATTATTCCTGTTTTATGGATAAGAAACAGGAAGGTCAGGGGGCAAACATAAGTTGCCCAGGGTCAACCACTAATAAGCCTTAGAGGCAGTCTGCAGATGTGGACATTCTAATCCCAGACCCCATGTGCTACATATGAGCTGGGTGGGGAGTTAATAATCATGTGGGTTACTTTCTGGCAGCTTGACTTTGACACTTGCTGTTTTAAGTTAACATATAGGCCATCTCCCTAGGGACCAGGGGCTCCTTGAAAAATAATGCCCATCGCCTCTCCATACTGCTTACCCCAGATACCCCCCAGCAGAAGTCCAGCCAGTGGCCCAGCCCTTCTGGTGGCATTCTGAAAACAGTTCAGGTCTCTGACACCCTGGGCGTGCCCAACAGCCCAGGTGTAGAGATCCCTCCAGAACCGCCTGTTTCTCTTACTCCCCCTGTTGTCGTTGTTTGAAGTCAGGATGAAAGAAGCTCTTCTCCCTTGCTCTGGGGGCCCAGTGCATGGGACCCTACAGCCCAGCAGAGCCCCTGACTGTACTTCCCCAGGCAGCCCCTGGGAGCCCTTGTTTCCAGGGCTCTAACCCTGGCCTAACTCATTCAGCTTCCTCTGGAGAGGTCACAGCCGCTAACTGCCACTTGGACTTCCACTGGGAGAAATGGCTTCAGAGATTCCAAAGGGGAAGATGGGCCAGACAGGGGGCCCTTGGGAAGCAGGGCTGGGGGAGAAAAAGCAGGAAGGCCCGGTCAGCTTTAGAGAGTGCACAAGAGGCTCTCCTCTTGGGGCATCAAAACCTAGGAACCCATGAGGAAGAGGGAGTCTGCTGAAGGATCCCCACTCTTGAAAGTGAAAGCGCTCAGAGAGAAAGCGCCAACTGGTGTTCTCTGTTCCCTTTTCCTCCCGTAGCTTTCCAGCCTCAGCTCGAAGTGCCCTCTCTGCTCAGCCATCGCAGTCACACAAATACCCACAGTTCAGCAAGTGCATGGGGGAGAGAGCAGTGGTGGTTCAGCTGTGGTGAAGGAGAGGCTACCTTGGGCTGTGCTGTGGAGACCGTGGAGGTGAAGGCCTGGGTGTCTGCCATCCAGGAGCACCTTCGCCCAGGCCACGGATGCTAACGACCAGTACCCCTGAAGATGCCTGTCCTGCCAAAAGCTACTGCAGGAACCCAGGGTGGTTGTGCACCTCTGTATCAGAGGGAGTATAGAAATTCCTAAGCTGCCCTTTAGATCTTCAGATTTCATCTCCCCAGCTCTGCCTCTGTTCTTATTTCTCACCTCTGCCCTGTATTAGGACATCCTGATACCCCAGAACTATTTCTATGGCAGGGCTGCCACGTGGAGGTGACAGGTAGTGATGGGGCCCAGGCACTCTGGGAATAACTCTGGCCTTGGGAAGAACTGCCCTGGCTGGGCAGCAACTGGGGCTGCTGGCAGGGTTCAAGCCATCAGGTCTGGCCCTGGAGAGTTGAGAGTGGAGAAATGCATCTTGTATTTAACTTCCAGGGCAAAGCCAGGTACCTGTGCTCCGCACTGAGTGAGGGCAGCCATGGCTGGGTGCTTCCAGGTGCTGTTTGCCCTGGTGAAGCACTTTCCCCCTGGAGTCAGAGCGCCACACTGCCCTCAGCAGCTATTGTACCTCCTGGTGTTGGAAAGGGGGCTCTGGAGACCCCTTCCATAGAAAGAAGTCTTGTGCCCTAAGTAGTTTGCCAATGACTTGGTGAGTTCAGGGAATGTATTTTCCTAAGTTCAGGTAGAAAGTGTTAGAAACAAATAATGGTTGGTTTCTCTGCAGAAAATGTTACAAATGAATAGCGGTTAGTTTCCCAGATGAGCCCACCAAAGCCAGGTGGACATTACTATAGTTGAAGTGCTGTCCTTTTGCCATAAAAGTAATAAAAGACCATACTGTACAACCAAGTTTTGTTTTTTTTAAAACTGCACCATTTTAAATAGGGTTTAGGGTCCGTGAACTTCAGGAAATTGCTGGTCCTATGTGGGAGCCTCATCTCAGGAATCATTCACTGCTTTTTGCTTGATTTCAAGGGTACAAAGAACGTGAGGTGAGGAGACTGCTGAGCCCCCAAAGAGTGAAGAACCTTGTGGGAAACCGGTACTGACAGTGTTGAGTAGGGAACAGGGCCTGGCTTGAGACTTGGTTCTACCATTTATCAATTGTGTGTCTGAGGTGAGTGGTTCAGCTTCCTGCATTAGTCTCATCATTCCTAAATAAAGGAGGGCAGACAGTACGGTTTCCGTGGGGTTTCCCGAAGGAACACGCAGAGCTGAGTGCTGGGTGGCAAAGGCTCTAAAGGTTAACAGACCGAGGTGAGCCTCACCTGTAAAATGGGGTTCACCACAACACTGCAGGGCTCTATGCAAGGACAGAGTGCTACAGTGTGTAAAATACTCAGTGCAGTGTGCTTTCTATGATGCCAAATGGTAGCCGATATTAATGACATTATTAGGTGACTGTCTTCACTTTCCCCAAGGAAGCTGATTCCCTTCTGCCATTCCTGCCCTCTGTTCTATTCTGCAAGAGCCATGTCACTGTTTTTGCTTGGCTCGGAAGTGGAAATGATGATGAAGTGGGTGACCAGCTCAGAGAAGGCAGAGATTGATTCGGGTCACTGGGGATGTGACTCTATCCCAGCAGTAACACTGGATGGAAAAAGGTGGGAACAGGGAATATGGTCCAGAGAATGCTTCATTTCAGGGGTCCATTCAAGGAATACACAGTGAAGAGAAGGAATAAATACAAAGTGAGGAGTAGAGGAAAAGAGAGTTAAGTTTTTATTTAGGGGATCTCTGTTAAGGACAAAGGGGAAATTCATACAAATTCTTGCCCATGTTTATTCTCATACAAGATTCTCTCCACAACCCAACTGTCAGACAGCATGCAGGCTGTTTGACCTCTGTGTCTGTTACACTGAAATATCATCTCAGAAGTCTTTAGTGGAAACATTAACACGTGAGCTATGGACTGGTGGGCAGATCTCAGTCTTCAGGTACCCCATCTGCCTCTTCCAAAAAGTGAATCTAACTTAGGCCCCTTCTCTTTGTAAATTAAAGGTGTCTAACTCCACAATCTCAGAATTTCCTTCCAACTCTAACATTCCACCTGTTTCTCTTCCACATGAGAGATGCCCCACTCCCAGCCCTTTATTTTCCTCCTGTATCTTTCCACCTCTCTTAGAGTAATAAAGGAGAAGCCAGAGGTTAGGAAGGTGGCAGAATTTAACCCTAGGAGTATGACAGTCATTGACGGTTAGAGACCCCTGAAAATTTACAATCTCCCTTTGGTCATGAGGGTGCGTGGGGTCTATAATAAGCATCATAATCACTCTTTGGCCTCAAAAAAGACTACCAGATATGGGGAGAGAAACATTGATTCATCTTTTTTCCAGATACATTTTTTTAAAGCAAACTCAAATCTTGTACATTTCTTCTGTATGACATCTTAGGGCCCTTTGCTATAATCCTGTGGCTGAGCTACTGTGGGATGGGGTTTTTAATATGAGGATTCATGGGCAAGGTCATGTCTTAGCCATGTGTCCTGGGGCAAAGCCTCTACCCTCCCTGAAGAATCGTGTACATGGTCAAGGGCCTGTCCAGGGAAAACTGACCAAACTGATGATCACAGCCCTTGAGAGAGCATAAGACCAAGGTCCGGAAGACCAGCCTTGGAAACCAAGCAGATCTAGGTTGAAATCTGACCTCTGCCTCTACACAGTTGGATGAGTTTGGGTGAGTAACTCAACCTCCCCAACCCTTCTTCCCTGCCTACAAACAGAATAGTAAGGGCTCCTACCTCACAGGGTTGCAGTAAAACTCATACGACATGGGACAGGTAGCCTAGCAGTCATATAGTATGTACTCAAGAAAATTAGCTCTTATTATATCATAGGCATAATTCTTAGCCCCTAAGGGGCTGAATCAATGGGAGGAGCGAAGGAAAATATCGATTAAAAGTAGTAAATGAGAAGTAACACTCAGGGAGTCCAAAGTAGGTGTGGAAAGGCATTGTGGGGAAGTTGAGAAATAAATGGACTCTTAAAAGCCAGAATGTGGTAAAGAAAAGGAATTATATTTCAGGGGGTGGATAAAGGCTATCTATTCATTTTTTAATGAATATTTATTAAGAACTTACTTTGTGTCAGACAGTCTCCATGGCACTAGAATGAAAAGATACATTCTAGTAATGGGTCAAATGCTAACCATATAAATACATACTGTATTTAGGCAATAATGAACACCACAGAGAAAAATAAAGCAGGATAAGGAAAATGAAAATCATGGCAGGAGTTGGGGTGCTTTTCAGATAAAGTTCCTAGGATATTTTGGACAGAAGTCTGAATGAAGTGAGAATGAATGCAGAGTTCTGTGGAAGGAGCTTCCCAGGCAAAAAAGAAGGGTACGTGTAAAGGCCCTGAGACAGGGTGGTGTTTAGTGTGTGCGAAGAACGGCAAGAAAGCCAACAGGACCGGAGTAGCACGAACAAGGGAAGAGGGTGCGGGAAGTGGGGTTGAAGAGGCAGCTGGCAGCCCTCTGTGGGATTTTATTCTAAGCACGACATGAAGCTCCTGGATATTTCAGAGCTGGGGAGTGACACGATCTGACTTTTGTTCTCTTTATAAAAGTTTCACTCCAGCTACCATGCTGGGAGCAAGTTATGTTGCCACAGTGGTGCGGGTGGGGTGGAAACTGAGTGGAAATAAAAGTGGTCAAGTTTACAATGGGTCAAATGAGAGATAGGCATGGCACGCATGAGCTGGAGTGGAGAGGTGGTGGGAAGTGGTTGGATTCTGGCTGTATCTAACAAGTACAGCCCATAGGTGGGTTGGATGTGGAGTCCTTAGCTTGACAACAAGGTGAACATAGGTGCCATTTAGGGAGATGGGAGAAATGAGGGTGGAGCAGGTCAGAGGACAGTAGAATCGGAAGTTTGTCTGTTCCTGATGGAATAGGGTGTGAGGAACCAGCAGGTTTCACAGGAGGTTGGCAAGCTGAGCTGCAGGAGAAGATTTCAGAAGAGAATGGAAACCACACGGAAGGCCCCCAATGCCAGGATGTGGACGCCAGGATGTAGGCAAGAACAATGCTGAGTGAAACAAGTCAGACAGAGAAAGACAAATACCGCATGATTCCACTTATATGTGGGATCTATAAACAAACAAACAAAACAAAACAAAAAGAGACTCACAGAAACAGACACCCGAGCGATGGTCTCCAGAGGAAAGGGGGTAGGGGGCTAGGTGAAAAAGATGAAGGGGAACATAGTCAACAATATGGTGATAAATTTGTTCAGTGACAGATGATTTCCAGAATTAGTGAGGTGATCACCCGGCAAGGTATAAAAATGTTGGACCACGATATTGTACATTCTAAATTAATAGCACTAATATAATGGTGTATACTAACTATACATCATTTTTTAAAAATGAAACAACAGCACTAAAAGACAAAAACAATGAAAAGTACACTGGAGATTATTTCCTGAAATAACAACATTTCCCACCTCTGCTTAGTAGGAGCTGTCCGAGTGCTGACTGTGTTCCTGGAGACTTGCCGGCCCGAAATCAAGACTGAGTTTCGTCAATCCTGGAGCCAGCCCTGGGAGCAGCCTTCTCACCAGTCACAGACAAGACACTGAGAAACAGGGGTTGTGTGGCTCATTCAAATCAGGCACCCGGTGAGGACGGCACTCTGAGGCTGGCCTGCGCCCTCAGAAGCATGGCCCAGGTAGCCTCTCTGAGGGAACCCCTGGATTGGAGGACCAGTCGGTGCCTCCAATTTCTACCTATAATGACGGTGTCATGTAGGAGTTTCCCCTGAAATAGACCTTTGTTTCAGGCATTGATCCTGCCCCGGGGTGTTTTCCAGAATTTGCACTGCTCTCTAATTACCTAGTAATGCTGAGGGCTTATGAAAGTGCTGTCATTCTGGTGAGAAGGGAGGGGTGAGGCTGGAAGAAGAAAAAGAAAGGACAGACAATGCTGTTACATCTGGCAGACCTCCAGGGTGGGTAATTACATTGTCTTGGGTAGTGTCCTCACCACACACAGCCTGTGGAGTATTTTGGGAGCCTTCTGCAGGGATTGGGCTAAAAACATGAAAAATATTATTTTTTCCCTACATCTTTTAAATCGGGGCCTTTCCACAGCCACAGAGGCACCCTCTCTGGTTGAGTTTTATGGTTTTTGGTTTGTTTTTGGTTTGTTTTTGGTTTTTTTGCCAACTTGTTAGCCATCAGCAATCTGTTCTCAGATCATCAATTTGCTGTCTTCTCCTCCCCCTTGAATTGTTTCGCACCAGAAACCTAAAATGTTCAAGTCTGGAGAGACCTTGGTACAATCCCTGGGATTTGCAGATGGGACCTGTGGGCCCAGGGAGGGGAAGGAACCTGCTTGTTGATGCTACTGCCGCAGGCAACAGGAGGCAAAAAGCACGGGTCTCCCAGGCCTGACCCCTTGTCCTTTTCCTTCCTTGCCCAGGTCTGAGCCACCAAATGGACTCACCAAGTGTCAGAGCCGAAACAGTGTGTCGCCATCACCTAATCTAGTCTCGTCATTTTNTAGCCTCTCTGAGGGAACCCCTGGATTGGAGGACCAGTCGGTGCCTCCAATTTCTACCTATAATGACGGTGTCATGTAGGAGTTTCCCCTGAAATAGACCTTTGTTTCAGGCATTGATCCTGCCCCGGGGTGTTTTCCAGAATTTGCACTGCTCTCTAATTACCTAGTAATGCTGAGGGCTTATGAAAGTGCTGTCATTCTGGTGAGAAAGGAGGGGTGAGGCTGGAAGAAGAAAAAGAAAGGACAGACAATGCTGTTACATCTGGCAGACCTCCAGGGTGGGTAATTACATTGTCTTGGGTAGTGTCCTCACCACACACAGCCTGTGGAGTATTTTGGGAGCCTTCTGCAGGGATTGGGCTAAAAACATGAAAAATATTATTTTTTCCCTACATCTTTTAAATCAGGGCCTTTCCACAGCCACAGAGGCACCCTCTCTGGTTGAGTTTTATGGTTTTTGGTTTGTTGTTTTGTTTTTTTTTTTTGCCAACTTGTTAGCTGTCAGCAATCTGTTCTCAGATCATCAATTTGCTGTCTTCTCCTCCCCCTTGAATTGTTTCACACCAGAAACCTAAAATGTTCAAGTCTGGAGAGACCTTGGTACAATCCCTGGGATTTGCAGATGGGACCTGTGGGCCCAGGGAGGGGAAGGAACCTGCTTGCTGATGCTACTGCCGCAGGCAACAGGAGGCAAAAAGCACGGGTCTCCCAGGCCTGACCCCTTGTCCTTTTCCTTCCTTGCCCAGGTCTGAGCCACCAAATGGATTCACCAAGTGTCAGAGCCGAAACAGTGTGTCGCCATCACCTAATCTAGTCTCGTCATTTTACGGATGAGGAAACAGAGGCCCAGAGACAAAATGGGCCTTTCTCCCAAGATGATTTTGGGGTTGGACCCTGGGTCTAGCCTTTTATGGAGCCAGAATGGGCACTACATGGCCTGTGGGCCACAGAGATCAGGCCCAGAGACACTCCCTTCTATTTTTTTCTGACAGTTGCAATGAAGGTACTCTTAATATTTTAAAAATAAAAATAAAAATCCATATTTCTGCTTTCTCTTGAAAAATAAATCAGAAGATCTGACCATACTAGGGCTACCAGCTGCCACTGAGGCCTTGCACCCGACCTTCAGACAGGGTGCCTACCTTCTAGTTCTCTTTGTCCTCGCTGCCCTCTCTCTAACTCGGCTCACTCCATTCATTTCTCTGCTTGGCCCAAAGAGGCATCTGAATTTGAAATCCCTACCCAACACCATTCTCCTTGATTTGCTATGTAAAACCAAAGCCAAATAAATATATCTTAGACTGTTTTGGCTACATGTCAATGGAACTTAAAGCACGCCAAAAACACAGACTGGGACAGGTCCCAAACAATCTTAGAAGCGGATGCCACACTGTCTCCGGGGCACAGTGAGGAGGGCTCTTCCTCCAGCCTGTCCACTGCCTGGGTCCCTCCACAACGCTCACTCATTTGGACTTTAAGGAACACCACCTTCAGGTATACCATTTTAAAATATGAAAAGCCTTGAAAGAAAACAAACCTAATTTTTCTTCAATGTAATACAATGGAGGGAGCCCAGATATCTACTGCCCAGTGGGCCAGTTGCTACGTCCTTTTAAGAAAGCTGTTTGGACCTCAGCACTATTGGTATTGTGGACTAGATAATTCTTTGTGGTGCAGGCTGTCCTGTGTATTGCAGAATGTTAAGCAGCATCCCCAGCCTCTACCCACTAGATGCCAGTAACACCTCCCCAGGTGTGAGAACCAAAAATGTCTGCACACATTGCCGAATATCCCATGGGGGGAGGAATCCATCACCCATGGAGAACTACTGTCTTAAGCTAACCATCTACCACTCTGACTCTCACCTGATGTGTGCAATAGGTTCTACTTCCTGCCCCTGTGGGGTTGTTGGGAAGATGAAACAATGGGTGTACCAATGCTGTGTAAATCACAAGGTGCCTTCTATCTGTTGCCGTCAGTCACAACAGACGGTGAACAGTCAAACCTTCCAAGATGGATACTGGGGATGGAGAACAGGACTGGAAGCTCTAAGGAGTGACAACACGGTGAACCAATGAAGGGCAATATCAGAATGGCATGTAGTCCTAACCTTTGGAGCTGAGGTCAGTCTCTTCTTCCCCACACAATTCTGAGTAACAGAACTGTCATACCAAATACTAGCCCATGCCTCTCCACTGCCTGCCAGGAATTCAGTGGCTTTTAGGTCCTGACCCTGACTGCTCCTGGGAATCACGTTCCCCAATATGTCCTATAGTCTATACCATACATGGCGTCTTCTCCTGCCTCCACCCTTGCAGGCACCCTTCTCCCGGTTTGCATCTCTTTCCTGGGCCCTCCTTTTTGCCTGTGGCTTCCCCGTTCACGGCACAGCCCTTCTGAAGCCTGCTGGGTCCCCACAGACAGAGACCGTCAGCTGCCTCCTACTTTGCTTCCCCTTGTGGTGTTTACATCTCTGTTAGAGCACGTGTCATGGTCTGCTTTGGATGACTGGGTTCATCTGTCTTTCTCTTCTACCACACTCACCTGCCGTGAGGGGGAGAGTGCATCCGATGCCTCTCCGTGTCTTCCAGCACCTGATACCCTGTGGGATACAGAATAGGTTCTCCACAAATATTTGAGGACAATTCTGAAGATGAGTAGTCAAACCTGAATGTACTTAGACCTAGATGTCCAGCTTGAAGTGTATAACCTCCATGTTTATTTAATCATTAAACAACTGTATATATTTAATAGCCCAAGGGGAGTCACTGACTATATTTGAGCAGGGCAATAATATGGGGCTCTATTTTAGGAAAAGCCATCTGACCATGTGATTTATAATAAACACAGAAAATGCATGCTTTTGACTCCCTTAAGCCCCTCTCCCTCACTGGAAGCAAAACAAGTCTTGCCTGCTCTGGGTGGGTGTTGGGGTTTTGCTAATTAATTCTTGTAAAGGGCTTTGTGCTCTTCCTTTGAAAGGTGACAGGGAAGTGTGAAGCTTACAGTGACAGCCTAATTATTATTATTACCAGGCATAAAGCTCAGAGATCTTAAAAGATTCCCCAGGTACCATTCAAAATAGTAAGAGACAAAAAATGCAAATGGAGAGATTATATTTTAAAATGGCATCACCGCATCACAGACTTCTCTTGTCAGAAGGGACCTTATAGGTGACCTGTTCTCCCACCTTCCCAAGCTGATGTTTACCCTCCTCTGGAATGTTACTGCCCCGTGCAGTCTGCTATTAGAACTAAGGGTTAAAAGTTTAAGCCGGAGAGAATTTCCTGTGTCCAAATCCCCACTCTCTCCCTTGTTAATAGTAGAAACTTGAGTAAATTTTAGCCCCAAGTTTCTTTAACTGTAAATTGTGGATTCAATGACCTACCACAAGCCTTATTGCACAAGCCAATGATGCTTACCCACTGTTTAGCATGGTACCTGGCACGTGGCAAATAAATAAACATTAGCATTAAAAATCACTCGAGTTCATTAATATACGTGAGAGTGCATAGGAAATTGAAAAGCATCTGACCTCTATGTGCTCCTAGTTTAGGGGCTCCGTGTCGGTTTTGCAAATCCCTCGCAGCTGCCCTGCAAGCATGTGAGATCGTGCAGCGTTGGTGAGGGGCATGAGGAGTTTGGGATAAAATGGCCTAGTCAAGTGGTGCGTCTGTTCTCCCTCTTTCTAACAGAGAAAAGGTGAACCTTTCTTTCCAGGGTAAGCGTCTGTCAGGTGGGAGTTCAGATCAGGGCTGTGAGTGGGTCCTCTGGTAATGTCCAGAACGCTCAGGTTTGTAGGTTGGACTGTATGTTGGGCCTGATGGTCCAGACTCCATCTTAGTAAGTGTATGTCTTTATCATGTAATCCCTGGAGCCACACTTTTTTCATCTGTACAGTAAGGGTCCTGGCCACTTCACAGGTGTGCAGAGAGAGCGGGATAACACTGTGAAGTTGCTTCAGAAACTATAAGGTGCTGTGACTGAGGGTGACTGCCACTTTGCAGCCCTGACTTTTCCCCTGAACACAGTTATTCCCTCTGCAGGTTATTTTAGTGGGAATTCCCGGCCCAGAAGGGTCTGTGGGGTTCTGGTGTGCACCGGAATAGCCATCACCCAGAATAACGGTAAGAACCCTGCGTCCTCTCACTAGAACCCCTGCAAAATGACTCATGTAATTGCTCTGTGTAAGTATCAGCTCGCCTGCATGGTCCACCCACACGTTCTGATGCTACAGTCTCCCATGGAATGCAGGGAGCAGGGAAGGGGGCCCATTCTCGAGGCCTAGGAGTTAGGAAACCAGCAATTCCACTTGGAAAAGCAGACAGGGACCACCAAACGTCCAAGTCAAGACATCTGCCAGTTGTTCCAGACCCTCTGGTTTGTCTTTCTGTCATTCTTCCTACTAAGGAGGGAAAACATCTTTCTCTTTTAAAGCTCCTAGGAGGGATTTCTAGGGTCTTCCCTCAGGAATTAGTTGTAGGAATAATTGGGCCAGTGGAGTGCAGGAGACATATCCAGCACAGCCTGAGCGCTCCTAGAGAAAGTGACCTAGATCAAGTAGTGGGTGGATGGAGGACTATTGCGGGGACCCCTGCCACCTACTGACTTACAGCTGAACCCACATTCCCAGGAGCATCTGCCTGCCTGGGGGCTGGGGAAGGGAGCAGAGAGCTGAGGAAGGTGGGGGAGGGGGGGGAAGGGGACAGTGGTGTTGTCCCTTTCAGGACCAAGCTCCTTCTATCACACTCCCTCACCCACCCTCCCACCCATCCATCAGGCACACAGGAAGGAGGATAAGGTGAGGACCGGAGGCAGGGAGTGACAGGGAGAGGAGGGCTGCTGTGGAACTCTGAGCTGGCTCGGTGGGTATGAGCACACAGCTTGCTGCCTGTGTGAGTGTGAGGGGGAGAGCGAGGAGCGAGAGCAAGGGAGGGAGAGGGAAGCAGGCTGCGAGAGGAGAGGAGAAGAGAGGCGAGGAGAGGAGAGGGGAGCAAGCGCTCCAGCTAGCATGAGGACGGCTTCTCTTCCCTGCTCAGTTAATCTGGCTGTCAGTTGGTGTTAACGCTGCAGTTTAAGTGCTCAGATTCCAAGGGAAGCACAAACCTCCCAGAAGAAAGGAAGGAAGCAAGCAAGGAAGGAAGGAAGGAACTGCAGGAGGAAAAGAAAAGGCACAACAGAGACAGGAATACAGGGAAGGGGGGAAACACCAAATCTATGACTGGACCTGGGCTTCTTTCTCGCCAATGCAAAAAGGAATATGCAGCACATTTTTGCCTTCTTCTGCACCGGTTTCCTAGGCGCGGTAGTAGGTGCCAATTTCCCCAACAATATCCAGATCGGTGAGTGAGAGGGGCAGCCTGGGGAGGGAGTTTCTGGGTCTGGCCAGGTTTTGGGGGGCGGTCTGTGTCCCCCACCCCCACTACAGGCTGTGCCTGGCTATTGAAAGCTGTGGTGCCTTGATGGGAGAAACACTTGGGCCACAGCGTGGGGAGGGGGCTTCTCCTGATCGGACGGGAAGCAGAGGGGAAGTGTGCACACACACACACACACACACACACAGGTCCACACACACCACTCACACTCCAGGCGTGAGCATGTGAAAT
Source organism: Sturnira hondurensis (assembly GCF_014824575.4). Classification (NCBI taxonomy): domain Eukaryota; kingdom Metazoa; phylum Chordata; class Mammalia; order Chiroptera; family Phyllostomidae; genus Sturnira; species Sturnira hondurensis. The sequence continues at coordinate 4,265,170 of NW_028076783.1, read as the reverse complement.
GGAGGAGCCAGTGCTCTGGAGGAATAAAAATGATCAGGCTGCAGCGAGGAGAGAAATGGTGGGTGTTTAAGGAGTTAACTCCATTGCTTGGTGGTTGGTGCCGGATTTCATTTACTTACATAAATACATGTGGTGTGTGTATTTATGATATGATTATGTATTAAATATGGACATGTATATTTAACTAAGAGTGGCAGTGATTTCTTAGCTGGGGGGAGGTCTCTTTAAAGAGACCCTCTAAAATGAGGAGTGAAGGAGTGAAAGGTGCTGGGTTGATTGCAGCCATGGAAATAACGCCTAACCCCCTCCCCCAGCCGCTCCAAGTCCAGGGGGCTCTCCTCCTGCTCTGGACCCTGCTAGCTGCCTGCTCTCTGCTGCCTGCCATGCTGAGTTGGTGGTCCCCACTCCTGGGACCCTGGAACTTCCTAGCCTGTCCCCTCAATTGCCCCCTCCTCTTAGATTTTCCAGGCACAGACACTGCCTACCTCTTTCACACACACAAGCACACATATCCACACATGTTCCTCTCCCCTCTCCTCTTGGCTTTTCCCAGACCTGGGCTCTAGTCTCTCAACTTGGAACCACGTTTCAACGTGCTGCATGCCTTTTTGTTCCCCATTTCCCCTTCCCGGTCTTCATGCTTCTAAAAGGACCCCCACCCTCCCTGTATTGATGGGGCAGCCAACAGACACTGTTCCTCCCAATAATAATGGGCGAAAGCATATCAAAAAGGAACAATTACACCAATAACAATGCATGTCCACAAGGGCTTGGGGATTCCATGTGGCCAGCATCTCAGGGCTGTTTGTGACCCAGAATCAAGCAAGCTGCTTGACCTGGAGGCATCTTGGTTGGTTTGGGTTCTGTTTTCTCTCTCTTGATAGAGACCTAGCTCCACTAGGGAAAGTTCCCATCACTGGTCGTTTGTGTTTTTTGTGAGTGTGTGCTTGTGGGGAATGTGGTGCAGGTGGTATTTTGTTGGGCACGTATGAGCTGCAGTATCGGTCACTTTTGGCCTCTCCAGCGGGCTGGCTCTGAAGGTGGTTGGAATCGCCATAGAGAAACTTGCTTTATTTCCTGACACCTGTTAAGCTACATTCTGAAGTGTGTCTGTGTATATGTGTCAGTGCCTTACACGCAAAGCAAAACTTCCTGCCTCCAGGGAAGCACTTCCCTGGAAGCACAGCCTGTAGCTGCCTGCCTCCCCCCATCCCCATCCCCTTTCTTCCATTCATTGCAGGGGTGGAGGTAGAGGGCTGGGAAGTGTTTGGGGTGTGGTCATCTGTGTGTGTGGAGGGGGAAGGGGGCGGAGCAAAAGAATCCAGAAGGACTTTTTTGTTTTTGGTCTTTAAAATGGAGGCGTATGAACATGTGTAAAGCACTTGCTCTTATGTGTAGCATTGCTCCTGTTGGCACTTAGTATTGTGTTATGTCTGTACTTTGCTGATTGGAAATGCTTGTCTTGAGAAATGTGGACTGTTTTCTCCAAGTGTATTTGAGTACACTGCCATGGGGATAAATGTATCATGTGTACATGATACATTTGCTCCCGCGTCTCTGCCGAGTTTTCATTATATTTAGCTCCAGCTTGCTTGTTCAACTGATGTAACCAATGTTGCGTTTTCAAATAATGGATTAAAACATTAAATTGTAGAACAAGTGCTAAAAATATCACTGCCAGCAGGTAGTACTTGATTCTCCTTGTATGATCTCTAAGATTGGTTCTGAAAAACAAACGCGTTCCCATTTTTTTTTTTTGAGATGCTAGAAGTGCATGATGTTGGGACGACTCCTGGGGGATCTGGGGGAAACTTCTGGGTAAACATTCATTAGAGTACAGCCTCTGGAAAGAGCTTACTTTAACTCTCAGGAATGTATTTTAATTCATCTACGTGTCCACAGGAAATACAAAGGTAAGCCAAGTACTCCTGTTTCCTGGAACTAGNCGTTCCCATTTTTTTTTTTTGAGACGCTAGAAGTGCATGATGTTGGGACGACTCCTGGGGAATCTGGGGGAAACTTCTGGGTAAACATTCATTAGAGTACAGCCTCTGGAAAGAGCTTACTTTAACTCTCAGGAATGTATTTTAATTCATCTACGTGTCCACAGGAAATACAAAGGTAAGCCAAGTACTCCTGTTTCCTGGAACTAGAGCCCCAACAGACACCTTTGTTGTTCCTTTGACTAGAATAGAATGTTCATACCCTCTCGACATTCTAACCCCCAGGTCTCTGAGACCCAATGTCCTGCCATGCAAATACACGCCAGGACAATCCCTTATGTAACACGTCATTCCCAGGTAGCTGGGATCACGAGTGTGCGAGAAGCAGCAAAACACTACTTACTGGCATGCAACCAAGAGTTTTCAGAGGAAATGAATAACAAACCTGAGAGGGGACAGGATAGTTAAATTGCACGTGGGTCCTGGCAAGTCAAAGGGCAGAAGTGTTGAACCCAATGGTTACGGTGCCAGAGAAGCCCCCTGGGCCTCAGCGTTAGATATCACTGCGCCACGTTGGTTAGCAGTACTTCTGTAAGGCTCTGTGGTAGGAAGTGGGTTCGATTTAGGAAAAATCAGATACCGTGAGGGTTTATGTGTACACAAGAGCTTGGGCTGCCTAGATGGTTTGCAAAAGGGAGGAGAAAGAGAAATGGCAGAAGTGTCCTGTTACCTCTGACCTGAGCGGGGTGGAGGGCTGAACAACCAAGTGTTTGGGTAGAGTGAGTGGTGTGTGAGAGGCCCTTGTCCCATGAAAGCTCACAAACAAAAGTTTAAGGCTCGGCATCCAGCTACATCTACTTGCACTCTCATCCCCACCACTAAAGGCCACAACTAGTGAGTTTGACCTGGGAAGAAGCAAAGGGTCCTCCTGGGGTGCGACTGACCCTTTCTCTAGCTCAGACATCATGTTGTGTTTTCTTTCTCATAGGGGGATTATTCCCAAACCAGCAGTCACAGGAACATGCCGCTTTTAGATTCGCTTTGTCACAACTCACAGAGCCCCCAAAGCTCCTCCCCCAGATCGATATTGTGAACATCAGCGACAGCTTTGAGATGACCTATAGATGTAAGTAATTGCTTCTATTTCTGAGATTTCTTGCTGCGATCGACCAATGAGAGGAGGGCCTGTGGGTAGGTGATGGTGTTAACAAAAAATGACTTGAGTTGTATCATTTGTCTTCATAAGATAAAGCCCTCCAAGAAAAATGTCCAGAGGCTTTTGAGTGATCCCATCAGCTGGCATTTTAGACCTTGCAATGCTTCATAGAATGGGTTGCTTTTTCACTGTTGGCTGACTTGAAGCACCAGCACAGTGGGTGCTGGTATTCACCACATGTCCTCTGCCTCACCGGGGTTTTCTGGTTCAGCTGAAAGAGTTCTGCACGTAGGAATCTTCTGAGAGACACAGAATCAAAGATTCTGACTCGGAGAGGATGGTTTAAAATGCTTAAGCCTTTTCCTGCCCACAAGTTAAAAGGAGAGGGTATAAGAAAGGGTATGTGAGAAGTTGTATATCCGGTTTCCCATTTTGGAAAATGATCAATCATTATTTAAAAATCAATGCCTTGATTATCTCCAAGTGTTTTGGAGTGACTGATTCCTTAAGACACATTTTGTAGGGCCAACTTTGAGCATAAGGCAGAACAGAGGTGATCTCAAGGAGGAGAAGGGGGAGACGAATTTCTGACATCTGAATTGAATGCATTATCAAATGTGGGCAACAAACACCATTCTGAGTTTTTCTGACAACTAGGACTGAAAAAAGAAACTGTGTGGTTGCATGATTGCCATTTTATGACAGATGAAAGCATAAAATTAATCAGTGGAGACATATTCCCTCTAGGGATTAAACTCATGTGGGATATATTATGGCATGAAGTGTGAGCTGAATGGGCAAGAACGATTTAAGATTTGAAAGTGCATTAAAAGTGGCACCATAGGTTCTGGGTGCCACTGCGGATTCAGTGACTTCTGCTAAGCTGTAGGTGTTAGAAGTCACAGAGCATATTTTCTTCATTTCTTTCCCTTATTTCCTCATGGTGGGCTCTCAATGATTTGAACTGAAGAGGTTTTGAAGCCTCAAAATGAGAATTCACAATTCTCCCTATCCCTAAAACCACGTATAAGATAATGAAGGTACAAATTCCAAGAATCATAATTATACCAGATTCCATTTATTGAGGACTTACTGTGTGTCAGGAAATATGAGTATTTGATAAACAATTACAGTGACATTCATTGCTGTTTATTGAGCATCTGCTGTGGCCTATGCATAATGCAGTAGCTGCTTTTCACGCGCTAGCTCATTTAATCCTCACGGGGGTCTGCTGAGTACTGCTACATTTCAGAGACGAAGAAACTAAGGCCACAACAGGTTATGCAACATGCCTAAGGTCACCCAGAAAGTAAATGGGGTCTTGTTCCTTATTAGTCCATGGTAACCCCATCAATTATATGGAGATTACTAAAGAAGCAAAAAGGAGTTTTCTGGGTCTTGTAAGGCAGTGGCCTAATAAAGCAGCTAAGAAGAAAACCTTATAGTGATTTGAATTGAAGCTTTGATTTTGCACGGGAGTACCCAGTGAATAAAGGAAACAGAAATTCTGTATGTTAATAATGCTGAGATTCAAAAGCTTGCCTGTGGTGTTACTCACTACCCAGAAAAAAAAAGCTGAAGTTTAATTGTCGACTCTTAGTTCTGTGAAACCATATCCTTAGAAAGCTGGAATAATCTTGAGGAGGCGTTTGGTTACCGGACAACCTCCCATTCCTTTGATGTGGTTTAGAGGAAGGTATTTGGGTAGATCTGGGCATGAGGATCTAAAAACTGTCTGAGATTATGCATAATCTTTTGCCTTTATACAAATATGCTAATCTATGTCCTGGGGAGAAGCTCCATAGCTGTTGTCACACTCTCAAAAGGGTCCCTTACTCAAGAAGGATTACTTGTTTAGGGAATCAAGAAGAATGAACGGCTGGCACTCACCCTGCTGAGAACTGTGTACAGCAGAGCGTGTGGGAAAGAGATATTAACTGCGGTCCCAGTGTCAAGGTCTTGACTGACAGAACAAGATAAAAAAAGACAAAAATAGGAGGAAAGGTTCTGAGGCAAAAGATGGTGCTCTGTGCTGTTACCTTAACAACCTAAGGTTTGATCTCTAATAGAGTTCTTGGCTCTTTATTGGGGAGATTGAAATACGATACAGAAAAATATTATCCAGTGCAGTTAGTGAACTTGGAATGAATAGATCTGGGTTCTTGAACTTGATTCCTGCCATATACCAGTGTATAGGTTTCTTGAATTTGGTTACTCTTTAAATGTTGTTTGTTTGTTTGTTTTTCAATCTGTGACTTAGAAGGGAAAAACAGAGATGATAAAAGGCCCTTACTCTCCAATAGCTTACAGTCCACTAGGGGACTTTGCTGAGGGGACTGTCTGAGAAGCAATAACATTATCTTGTGGTTAGACCTTTAGTTCCCTCTCTTTATCTCCAAAGATCAGAGAAGGTCCTGGGAAATTTGGGTGGTGATAGTGGCATAGTAATTTCCAGCCTGCCCGGAAGATTCTCTATCAACTTTCACATGAGGCCAGGAACCTTCTGGGGCTATATTCACGTTACCCACTGGTCTGTGAAAACTGTACATCTGTCCCAATTTGAATTCACTAAAAAATGTCAAAGTGAGGACAAAGGTTTTAGGGAAGATACATTAATTAATCATTTATGGGGGAAAAACAAAGCATCTTATTCAAATTTAGTATCACAAATCTGCTCCCCCTGCTTTATGAAATCTGGGCAAGTAGTTACTTTAAATTAACTGCCCCAGTCTTACCTCCAGAAAATAACCAAATCTTTGTATTTTCATAATTTCTGCCATCATTTGATGTTTTCTTGTGCATTTTGCTATGCATTATCCTTCCAGCAGAGGGTGGAGGAGGGAAGGGAGAAGTGTAACAGGAGCTATTTCTACTGGACTCCTCAGCAACAGGGGATTAAAAGGGAAGAGTGGGCTACAGGGTAGGGCGTGCAGAAGAGAGGGAGGAGGGGGATTGCTCATCCCTTGGCCAAGATGAGAGTTTTGCATTTTCTCTGCATTCAGACTTCTTGCTTTCCTTGTCTGCCATGATGAAGGAAGAAAGACATGGAATCACAACCCCAATACCTTGGGTCTCTTCTGAGCACTCTTCTAAGCCTACAGGGGCAGGTGCTGGGGAGTCTGTCCACAGAGGTGGTAGCTGCTGGCATTCAGTTTATCTGGGTGCCCTTATGGCTAGTATAAATAAAGGCACAGATGGACAACTGATTGGGCTTTCTACCAGCAGTCTGAGGAGCACCGATGCAATTTAATTCCTACCATTTCATTCATTTATCCATCCATTCATTCAGCAAATACACACTGAATGTCTACTTCATGCCAGGTGTTAGGAATATAATGGCCAACAAACACACAGCCTCTTTCCTTGTTGGCGGGGGTGGGGGGGTGGGGGTGGTTACATCTTAGCCCACAGGCCCTCAAATTTCAGTGCACCTAATATTCACCCCAGGCACTTGTTTAATGCAAGATTCAGGGGTGAACTCTAGATTTTCCAAATCAGAATATTCAAGAACAGGCCCTAAGGGAATTCTGCTGTTGTTAGTGTGAGCATCAAACTTTGAGAAAGAAACTTTTTAATGTAAAAAGCCTTCCATTCCCTTAGCAAGCATTTCTGAGCCTTTTACCAAGCCCAGGCCTAGTGGTAAGCACTAAAAATGCAGATAAAAGGGAGACGTGTTCCCTGCCCTGGAGAACCTTATTCCTTGTAAGGCTGGCTGTCCTGTAAACAGAAAATTAAAATTTAATGTTGTGTGTGTTACAGCAGCAATTTGTAAGTTGGCCTCTCAGAGGGTGGTGGTTGAACTGAGTTTCAATGATAAGTAGAAGCTTTCCAGGAGGACAAGGTGAGGGGCTGGAGAGCGATGAGGTAAGTGAGTTCTGAGAGAATGGCAAGTGCAGAGATAAAGACGACAAGAAGACACTTCACCTGTTCTCCCCCTGCTCCAACCTCCTTCGGCAGGCACTTCATGCCAGGACCCTTACTTGCCATTTATAGGTTATTGCAGGAGGAGTCAGCCTATGGTCATTCACAGGCCAGAAATCACGAAATTTCATGTTCAAACCTTAGCTCTCTTTGAAATTTCAAAAGATCCCGCAACACAAGGCCCCAAGCCCCTGGGGCCCCAGCTGGCTAAGATGGGGGAGGGAGCGTGTCATCAAGATGGCTTCCTTCTAAACCAGCCCACTTCTCTCATGTGCTTTACCTGCCTGGCTCCAGAAAGCATTGATTTATTCAGCCCCAGTTGAGTTGTCCAGCAATGTTGCCTGCATTGCGTGTTTATAGGTCAATTCTACCATCAGAATATAAATCACTGTCCAAAAAGACCATGTGAATCTGCTGTCTGGTGTTGCTGAGAACACGTGTCAGGAGGCTATTCCCCCAACACAAAGGAACAGCTGTCCCTGAGAGCAAGGGATCACACAGCATAAAGATGCCGAGAGCCTACAGAGCGATCGGGTGAGGGGCAGCATGCCCAGTTACAGTGGGTCCCCTTCTGTTGTGGACCTGCTTAGGAAACCCACAGGCATTCCAACAAGACTTTAGGCACTGACAACAGACAAACATCCTCTTAGTTTTTGCCTGAGCTACCTCATCATTTCAGAGTTGTAAACTAACAGCCCACAGACTTGTTTTGCTTGATCTGCACAGTGTTTTTCAAACTGTGGCATAAAAATCTAGATTTCTGGCCTCTTTGAGGAAAATGGAGGACATCAGGCAACCCTGGACCCACATTCCCACCCAGCTTCTATTGCCTGGAGCTAAGATGTGCTGCCCTCTTTAAGTGTAAGGCTTAGACTTGAGTTTACAGAAGTCCTCGCCATTCCCAATTGTACTTACAGTGGCCAGTGTAGACAGATGGCACTGCTTGCCCAGGCCTGTAAGCCAGCCGATGTGCTTTCATCTGATGTACACCCTTCAGCATCCGTCATTTCACGGTTTCATTCTAATAGCATCTCTGTCATGAATAGTTAAGGACACAAAAGATGTGTAAACCTTTTGCTGTCAAAAAACTCGTTTGTATAGAGTAATAAAAAGCATGAAGGGCTGGGGTGGGGTCAGCAAAGGCTATTTTGATGACCAACTGTGTGCCAACTGCTTCACATATATTGTCTGATTTAAATTTTACAACAAAATCCAATGGTTATTGACCCCATTTCAAAGATGATGCCCCTAAGACAGAGAGAGATGGTCTTCTCCCTGTTATCCAATGAATAAGAGCCCAAGCTAGTATTGGAAACCAGTTTTGGGGTCTCCTAAATCCAACAAGCTTTCACCTTTTGAAGACATATGGCTATGGGGACACACACAAAATAATGAAATGGCAGGAAAGGGGCCCCATACAGATGTGTCACAGTGAAGTTTGTGATTCAAGAATAAGAGCTACGGCTTCTGAGGCAGAAGCTCCATGGCTGTGGATAAGGAAAACTTCTTGGGGGAGGTGGGACTAGAACAGGCATTGAAAGTGGAAGATTTCGGCAGTGCACTGAGAGAAAGGTGTTTTGAGTGGGCGAACTCACAATATTCCTTCTTCCCTCCCCTCAATCACTGCAGCCATCTTTGTTTGGGGAAGGCAGAGTTCAGTTTGTCTCCCACAATGACACTAAGTTCTCCAGTGTCTGCATGTCTCTGGTTCAGATGACAATCTGATTGTAGCTCCTCCATTTTCATCTATACCTTCACCTTGAGACATGCGGGCTTCACCATGCCGCTGGTTGACTCTTGGTTCTTACTATAATATTGATGAGCATAAGCTTTTTGTGTGCAGAAAAGTGTGTGGGAACATTACACCCTCTAACTAGTTGGAGGACTTCTACTGAGATGGGAGAGATTACCGTTCTCCTCTCAGATGCTCAGGATAAAGCAAGAGACCTTTGGGAAGCCGATAAGATTCATGCACTTGTTCATTTGCTCAAAGCACTTCTCTTACTGCCCTCTCTGGAGCACGTGCACCATTGCTGCCCTTCCCACACCTTCTCAGACAGCACTCACTGATTACAGAATTCTTTCCCACTGACTCTCGGCATAGCTGTAAATTCCCTCTTACCATAGCATTCCGGGCAGCTAAAATCAATTTGCCTTTATAAGTCATTATACTAGGAACTGCAGAAAATAAAATGTGGTAGGCATTGATTCTCCCCTTAAGGGTCCCATGGTCTTACAGAGGAATAGGCGCACACACACACACACACACACACACACACACAATGATGTAGTAGTTTCTCTCTCTCTGTCTCTCTGTCTCACACACACATACATATAACACACACATGCATCCAGAGGAAGGAAGAAAAACTTCCAGAGGGAGGAATCAGACCAGGTTTCATAAAACAAGAACATATGAACTGAATTTAGAAAAGCAGGTAGGATACAGCCTGGAAAACAGAATACACACAGAGACACACAGACATATAGACACAAACAGACGCACAGACACCCTAGTTTGATGTGGCGAGAAGTATTTTGGATCAGGATTTGAAGACATGGGTTCAAATGCTGGACTCTCTTCTTAAAAGTATTCATGTGCAACACTAGAGAAGCATGTCTCCACTACCACCCAATGCTTATTTATAAAATGAAACTCATATGATCTCCAAGAATCCTTCCAATGCTGTATCTTCATGGTGAGGGTGCCTGGGAAACTCTAGGGATAAACAATTAAGATAAGATGATCTTGTACCATCCTTTGGTTAGAGGGAGGATCACTGAACAGATTGAGAATTTAAGAAAAGCTCTGAACCCCCACCCCCCACCAAGTGACAAACTTTGTAAATGCAGGGCTATCAACACTACCATGGGACTCAGGTGCATTCACACGGTATTCACCAAACATTTACGGAGTGTTCAGTAGTGTGAACAGAAACAGAAAACAGCCCTGTGCTCCTGGAGCTTACTGGCTAGTGAGGGATGCCATTAGTCAAATAATTATACAAATGACTGTATCATTATAGGTTGTGATAAAGATAGAAAAGAAAGGGCCATGATTCAATGAAAGCATGGTACAAAGGACCAAGCTCTGGGCAGAGAAATGAGTAGGTGTTTGAGCTGAGAACTCTAAGCTTTTGGTGATGTGATGCTGAGAACTGGAGGAGTATTCTAGAAGCTTCCTGGGCAGAGGCCTGGTGGTGGGAAAAATACATGTTGGGTGTGTGGGGCTGCAGAGGGTGGCAAGGGCCAGGCCTGGTGGGCCCTGTAGGCATTTGATCTTTGGACCAAGAGCTGTGACAAACTCACTGAAGGGCTTGAAGCAGAGCAGTACAAGTTCAGGTTTCTGCCTTCACACCAGGAATCAGATGATTCAGAGCACTCTGACACTCTCACGTTTCCTGGAGACTTTTTACTAATGGAGCAACGGCCTTTGCTCTTTTACTCGTGTTTCGAGTTTGAGATGGAGTGTGGCGATGGGCAGAGGGATGGGGACGACACTGGGGACAAGGGGAAGCTGATGACTGGCTGTAGGGGTGAGCTGTTGCATGTGGCTCTGTGGTGTGCCCAGGGGTGCTCATGGATGCTGGAGCGCACGGAGGTTGAAGCTCCTGAGACTGGAGGCTGATCCAGCACGAGGCCTGGAAATCCGGCGAGGGTGTATTTGGAGGCAGGGAATCACCAAGAGCCCTCACCTAGTTAATCACAGAGAAAGGCGGCCAGGCTACACTGAGCCTTGGTCTCCAGTCAAACCAGACAACTCAATGGTCCTAAAACTCCCACTGCTGCTTCCTCCATTTTGAGCTACAAACTCATCCTCCCATAGTCCCCTCTTGAAATTCCATCCTCTGGGAGGTCCTAGTTCTTATAACACTCCCCCATTATGCCTTCCTTGCTCTTCCATGTTCACACCCTCCTCTGCCACCTCGGCCCTTTGTAACTTCCCCCTAGCAGCTGTTCCACCTAGTCCTGGATTTTTGTGACCTGGACGGACCTTTATCTCGTCTGCCCAGCTGCACTGAGCAACTTGGGGGCAGTGGCCTCAGTTTCTCTAGTGTCTCACCTCAGCCTCCACCACAGAACAGTGCACAGAGGTGCTCGGGGACAGACTAAGGCAGTGAGTGAGAGAATGAATGCGCCGCGGTATGTTATGTAACATCGGTGTCAGTGATGAGAATAAGCCTGAAGCACTGCTGTTCATGGGGCGGGGGTTCAACATCTCGCGTTCTGACGGTTCCGACTGGCTGCATTGTAAATTCCAGGGGAAGGCTGCCACAACCAAGTTGCTGGAAGGTGATGGGGTCGACGACTAGTTGTAAGTCAAACCAGGAGCTCATTTCAGCTCCTTGTGGACTATTGTCAATAAGGGCCCTAGAGAAGAAATGAGGCTCCAGTTCCTAACTAAAGGGTTTCTGGTTCACAGCCTGGCTAGGCCATTGCTGACATTCGTGACTTGTGCCAGTCATTTCTCCTCTTCAGAAACTAGGTTTCTTTCCAATGAAAGTAATACTTATATCAATGATATGTGGTCATTATGAGACGGAGGAAATGACAGTTAATTTCAAATTAACTTTCCACTCAATACAATGACATGAGGTAGGTAGGTCCTCTTAGTCTCCTGTTTTCAAAGATGAGGAAACAGAGCTCTCAGGGAGAGAGGGGCGGTAGTGCGTGTTTCTGATCCCATCTCTAGACACTTGCGGGCTGCGAGGGCTTCCTCCCTTCCACTGACTGCTGTGTCTGCCTGCCCGCCCCCCCCCCCCCCGCCCACCCCTCCCAGCCCCGCCCCCAACGTGGCCCGTGGGCCCTGCAGTTTCCCTCCCTCGGGAGCAGCCCTCCGACTCCTCTGGCAGCCTTGTGCTCTGGCGCCAGTGCTCCCCACTGTTGCCACCCAGCCCTGTGCACTGTCCCGTGGCCTGGCTGCTCTGCGCCAGCTGCGGTCCAGGTGAGCAGCGCCCTAGGTTACTGGAAACCTTCCCACCCCCAGCTGTCCGCTCTTATAACTTGGGTGTGTTGCAGCTGGCTATTCGGAGAGCGTGGGGAAGCCCAAGGTCATGGGAGCGCCAGACCTCAGAGGATGTGGGCGAAATCGCAGTGAATGAGGCAGCCGGAGGCTAATGAAACTGACACCCGATGGTTAAAGCCATCTCTGCGTGTTCACTCCGCAGACTCGCTGGGATGGAAATACACTTTCTGAGAATAGTTTTTATTTTGCGTATAAAAGTGATAAGGATATGATAGAAAGCTGTGGAGACACAACATCAAACAATAAAATTTGTGTAATTTATCTTTGTACTAAAGATAAACATCCCATCTTTTCTCTGAAGACAACAATTTAGAAATTAAGAATAGATTAATATTACTGTCTTAAAAGATGATTTTTACTTAATATAATACATGTCACTTTAAATATTGCACAATCATTTTAATGGCTTCCTAAAAGCCTACTATATACATATATACCCTAATTTATTTAATCTGTCTCCTTTTATTGAATATTTAGTTTACTCCCAAATTTTTCTTAAAAACAATTCTTTGATGATCATCTCAGTAAAACTTAATTATTTGTATCTGTTATTCTGGCTCGAAGAGCACTGTGGCCCAGTGAGACAATTTCCAATGAGATTAAATGGAATAATTAGAGTATACAGAAACTGAAATAAATGTTCAATGTCAGCTTTGACATTGACTTGCTATATGACCTTGAGAAATCTTTCTGTCCAATTGAGTGTCTAGATGAGTAATATGGGTGATAATATCAGATCCTTAGGGGTATTAGAACAGGCAAATGCCATTACTAATAGGAAAGAGCTTTGTAAAGTCAGAAGTGCTAGGCAAATGCAAGGGAATATAATTAACTAGGCTTCTTATCTATTAACATGAATGCACCATAAGTACAATGTGACTAATTAATCTTTAGTGTTTTCCCATGAGGGTGGCCATTATCTATGAGTGAATCAATTTTGTTGACGGGGAAAATTATAATCTTAAAGAGGCTAGGTTTACCCTGTGTCCAAATAGGCAGAAACACTAAATCTGAAAGCATTCCCGTTCACCTGCAAGTCAGTCCACAGGACTTGACTAAATATGTGGGCTAGACAATGTCTTTGGCTTAAGGAATCCTTGCTTATAGGGACAAAGGGCTGTGAGCCATCAGAACTCATTGTGTTCAAAGCTGACATTGAACAATTATTTCAGTTGTTCAATGGGCAAGTGACAGAAACGAAACCCAACTGGATAATTTTTACTTCAAGTGCAGCTGGATTCAGGTGCTTGAATGATATCAAGACTGAGAGACACCCTCCGCACTTTTAGGCTCAGCTTTCCTCTGACTTGGTTTTACTCTCAGGCATATATGTGTCACATGTCAGATCTCACATGTCAGATGGCAGCACAGTCAGCCTTCACTTGCCCATCTCAAAGTCCCATCCATCCCACTGAAGTCCTAGGCCTGATGTCACTGAATGAAACTCAGGACACACACTCATTTCTGAACATGACACAATGACCAGGATAATGTCATCTTTTGGTTGTTCTAGGCCTGGTCACATAACCATTCTCAGAGCTTAGAGCAGTGAGAGGACCAACTGGGTTCTTGGTTGCCATCACCCACCAGAACTAGAACTACAGAGCATAGGTAAAGAGCAGTTCTCCCAAGGAAATCAGGATGCTATTACCAGTAAAAAAGGAGAATAAATGTAAAGTAGCTAAAAAAAGTATATGTCCTCTTGTGGCACATCTCTTCAGAAGGGAAAATTCAGAGAGGCTGCAGATAGACTGAGGGTTGACATGCTAGGAGCATACACGGGATTCTGGTGGTAAGGGAAGATCAGAGGCCAGTACAGGCAAGAGGTTGGAAATCTGGGTTGACTGATGAGCTAGTCAGAGCTGCGATGGGTTTTTGATCATCTCTGCCCAGCCAGCAGCAGGCCTGTGTTCCTGGACCAGTTTGAGGCAGTGCTGTCCACACACATGGTGTGGCTGGAGGGTTGTCCCTCCAGGCCACGCTTTGACAGAATGCTGGGGCTATTCACACTAAAACATCTGGTTATTTTCAGGAACCTATTCTCTCTCCCAGTGACCAACATATTTCCCACTCTTCCCAGACACCCAAGCTATTGTGCACAAACTCTTAAACAGGCCCAGTGGGAATCTTAGCTTTAAATCTGCAAATCCTACACCACCAGATGGTAGGTTCTTCTAATTGGTCTCATCCCTTCTAGTTGTAGTTGCAGGAATGAAGTCTTCCCTGTGCTTGAAATAGGGGAGTGAGAGAAGGTAGAGTGAGCCAAGATCAGTTTAAGGAGGCTTCAACCTCTGTTAAAAAGGCAGAGAACTTAAGCCAGTTTCCATCCAAAGAGGACAGGGTGGGGTGGTTTTTCACACTAAGACATGGAACACAGTGGACTGAAATTCCAGAACTAATGCTGATGAGACATAGAACTGTAAGGATGGGAGAGTGGTTTAGCCAGAAAGGTCAACTAATCTAGGGAGGGCAGTCATTCATTCAATCATTGATATTTATGGAGTATTGTGGTAGTTTCTTATTTGGTAATCATTCATCTCTTTCCCAAACTTCTTGAGAAGATTATATGTCTCCCTGCTCCATTAATGTTATGTTTGGCCATGTGGCTTGCTTTGGCAAGTGGAATATGATTAAGCATGTTTCAAGCAGAGACCATGAGAAGAACATGCCCCAGAGAGCTGGCTAGTCCCAGAAGAAAGAGACATGCAAAAAACAGAGGTACCACAGGTAACCAGACTACAGTCTGAAAGAGACATGTCCCAGATGACCTGCAGACCTGTGAACATGATAGTAAAGGCTCATTGTTATATACCACTGAATTTGGGGATGGTTTGTTATGCAGCAACACTTGACCATTAATCAACTGTTGTATGTTCCACACTTTGCTAAGAGCACTGAGGAAACACTGAGTCGGGGTAGATATGGCCCTGGTCTCCATGGAGCATATATTTGATAGAGAAATAGGAAATAAGTATGTTTACAAGTAAAAAAATAGTGATTATTACTATGGCCATAAAAATCTGATGTGGCAACATATTACTATGGTAGGAGAGAATACTGACTTTAAGTGGTCAAGGAAGGTCTCTCTTATAGGCGGCTTTTGAGTTTAAACATGAAAGTTGGAAAGGAGACAGTGAGGAATAAAATTTCCACATGGGCAAGTTAGACTGAGAACCTTGTTCTAGTCAGGGGAGAATGAGGGACCCTAAAAAAATTCCTTGCAAATCACTCGGTTGTCTGAAGGCAGAGGCTGGCTTCTCTCCATCATGTTGTTTGTATAAGTCAAGGATTGACAAAGGTATAATTGCCACCAAGGCAAGACAGACACAGGGCGTGGAAGCCACTGACCATAGCAGAGGCAGAGGGTAAGATTTCCTAGGGCATGCCTAACCAAGCGATGATGGAATTGCCGATCCCTACTGTCTGGGCTCCAGAGTAGTTAAGAGTTGTTGCTGTTGCTTCTAAAGATGAAAGAAGGGGTGTGTGAGTGTGTGTGTGTGTGTGTGTGTGTGTGTGCATACATCTAATCATTTTTTCCCAGAGGAGAAATGAAATGGATGGTTTCTGGATCCCCTTCCAAGTCTGTGATTCTGAGATTTAAATTACGTGTGAAGGAAACCTTAAATCGAGGAACTTCATTGTTGTGCCAAACTCCATTTGTTAATTGAGGTGGTTAATGAGGGCAGAGTCTCTCTAGAGAAAGCAGGAGAAGCTCCCGTCGTCCCTAACCTATCTGCTGAAGTTTATGACGATGTCACAGCTACAGGGGGGAGCACAGAGCACTTGATGCAAGCCCTCCATTTCATCCGTACTCCAGACACTAAAAATCAGGAGTGCTGGGATGTAGGGGGCTCAGAAGAGCCCACGTGGAGTCTAAATCCAGGTAGTTACTCTTTGGGAAAATAACTACCTTTTCTTCCTTACTCCAAAACCATTCTAAATACCTTAATATATAATTTCTATTTTGACTATTCTAATGAACCAATTTCTTTAGATTTACAATGGATTTCTCATCAGCAGATTTGGCTCTATTTCATCTTTGTTTCTTGTAGCTTAAGGCCTGTAAGAACTTTCCCACCTCTCCCTAAAAACCGGTAGGTTTGTGATGCCTTGTTCTCCCCACCATCACCATTGGGTTTCTCTGTGGGCCCTTCCACTCCTTTTTCTCCCCAGTGTCAACCCTTTCCCCAAGATGCTAGCCTCTACATTTTGGGCTCAACACATCAAAAATGGAACTTGGCATCTTTCCTGCCAAGTCTGTTGTTCTTCCCTCACTTTATTTCTGTTGAATCACTCAGGCTCAGTAAGTCAGTGTCTGGTTTGGCTGCTCAAATTCTGTCAACCTCTACACCCAATACCTGTAATGTGTTGATTTTACCACCATAATAACTCTTGAACCTGTCCCATTTTTTCCCTCTTTTTTCACTGGATTATGGCTTTAGCCTTCTGACTTGTGTCTCTGCTATAATCCACTTGCCACCCAGCAAGTAAATCAACTTCTTGATCAAGAAATTTCTCATCTTTAAAAAACTGTCAGTCATTCCCTATTTTGCTTTAGGTGCAAACTCAGACCTAAATATTTTCAGACCAGATTTCAGACCAGAATATGAGTCTTTCAATAATGAGGTTTCACTCTGCCTATCTGTTGAGACTTAGAATCTAATACCGTACACGGTGCGTTTCAGCTGAAGTAGGATACCCAGTGTTGCCACAAACATGCCTCTCAACCTCTCACTGCTTTGCTTTTGTTCATGTTCTGCTTCCACTGGGCATTGTCCTCATCACCACCCGCCAACACTCCATTCATCTACTCAGTCAGCTAGCATTTACTGACCACCCACTCTTTACTAGGCCCCAGGGATGCAGCAACCAGATCCCTGCACTCTCGGATGGGGCTATAGTCTACTAAACAATAAATAAATACAATGGTTTTAAATAGCTGTTAAAAGTTACAAATATAGCCAAACAGAGTCATGGAACAGAGAGTAGGCTAGAGAATTGCTTTTTTAAAAAAATTATTTTCTTGTTTAATTACAATTGTCCCCATTTTTCCCTCACTACTCTCCCTTGCCCTACCCACTCCCACATCCCACATTCAATCCTCTTTTCCATTGTCCTTGTCCATAGGTCCTCTATGTGTGTTCCTCGATTTGACCCTTCCCCTTCTTTCCCCCATTATCCCCTTCCCCCTTCCCCTCTTGTCACTATCAATTTGTTCTTTATTTCCATGTCTCTGGTTCTGTTTTGCTCACTTGTTTGTTTTGTTGATTAGGTTCCACTTATAGATGAGATCATATGGTATTTGTTTTTCACTGACTGGCTTATTTCACTTAGCATAATACTCTCCAGGTCCATCCATGCTGTCATGAAGGGTAGGAGTTCCTTCTTTCTTTCTACTGCATAGTATTCCATTGTGTAAGTGTACCAAAGTTTTTTGATCCAATGGGTGGTCAAGGTAGGCATCTCTGCAGAGGTGGCATTTCAGCTGAGCCTTGTTAAAACCAATAGAACATTCTGCAATGATGAGAGATATTCTATATCTGTGCCATCCTATATGGTAGCCACTAATAATGTGTGTCTATTGAGGATTTAAATTGTGGTTAGTATAACTGAGGAACTATTATTATTCAATTTTAATGAATTTAAATTTAAATAGTCACATGTGGCTAATGCTTACCATATTAGACAACATAGCTCTAGCCTTTAGAACTTTTCAGACAATAAGAATAGCAACATAAAAGCTTTAAAATGAGAGTGAGTTTGGTGTTTAAAGAACACCAAAAAAAAGCCAGTGGGTCTAAAGCATACTGAACAAAGAATTAAGCAGGGTATTTTGTAGGCCTTAGTAAGGAATTGTAATTGACCTCAAATGCAATAAAAATTACTAATAGAATTTAAGTGTGGGAGTGGGTAATTTGATTTACATTTTTAATGATCACTATAACTCCTCCATGGAGAAAAAGAAAGTGATCTATTGACACACAAATAAAAACAGTGTGTATCAGTCAGTTATTGCTGCCAAAGAAATAACATCAAAATCTCAGTGGCTTATACAAATCTTTGTTTTTCTTCTCACAATCATAATCTGCAGATTGACTATGGTTCACCTGTTCTAGGCTGGATTCAACAGCACCCTGGGTGGGTTTAGGTCTGCCCTATGTATCTTTGTTTTGGGAGTGAAGGGAAAGGGACAGCAGCTACAATAAACCTATGATTCTTACAGAGGATCACAGAAACACAGGAGGTTAAGCCTCATCATGTAAATACATAAAAAGCCTCTTTTTGGTCATGTGTTCTCATAGTCCACTGACTCAGGCAGAGTTAGGTTTGGTCACAAACCTAACACTCATGGGGCAAAGAAATATACTCTGCCTTCCAAGAGAGATTATAAAGTCACTTGGCAAAGGCTATAAACTTGTCCTTGGGTATCAGTAAGCCAGCGTACCACAGAGGGTACTCAGGGAAACCAACTAGGAGACTCCTGCAATAGTCTACATCAGAGGATGGTGGCTTGGACTAAGGTGGTAGCAGAGAAAATAAAAGAGGTATGTTTGTAACATACTCTCAAGGTGGTAATAACAAGACTTATTGATAAATCGAATGTAGAGTATTGAGATAAAGAAACCAGACCTATTTTCCAACATGCATCACAAATAAAACACCACTATTCTATTAAACCATTTCTATGAAACAGTTTTTTGTTTCTTCAATTATAACTAGTCTTTCTTTTCTTTATTTTACTAGCTTTCTTGTACTGCTTTTATTGGCCCTTTTGACTTCACACATTTTGTAGGTTGGAAAAGGCCATATCTACTATCAAAAACCTGAAATCTTTAAGGGTGGGCAACAGGATTATTTGTATGTGCAACCCAAATGCCCAGGGAAGATGCTCAATAGATATTTCCAAGGTAAACTCCTGGTTAACAGAGAAGACTTGAGGGACCCTTTCCTTATTTTGAATCTTGTGTACTCTTTACAAGTGATTGAACCACTCAAAGCCTTGGTTTCTTATTTTGTAAAGTAGCAGTAATAATACATCCCCATCAGAGTCGTGGAAGGAGATAAACTCAGAAAATGCTTAGAAGACCATAGCATAGGACCTGCCAGAATAAGCTCCCAACAAATGGGAGCCGTTATTGTTTGTTCAACTTAATTGTTTGTGATAACAAGCTTCTCCAAAAATGCCCTTCAGAGTCTTCATCAGAAAATCCCACATTCTGGTGGAAATGCGGGGCATGGAGGAGAAAAAAGTGCTCTGGTTGGGATTCTGTAATTTAGTTAGAAAATATCTAGATCTAAAGCTTCTTTGATCTGAAATGATGACAACAACAAATCCCCCAATACAGCTTCTTTGCTACTTGTTTTCTTTCACCATCTGCTAAGATGATTTCTTTTAGTTCTCCAGGTCTTACTTGGAGTCAGCTGCCTTAAAATAATCAAATAAAATATAATTTAAATCTAGTCCTGTACTTATTTGGGAATGCGAAGACAAAATGCTTTATTTAAATGTACAGCTAGTTGCTGCTGGAGTAAAATATAGGGCAATGTTGACCAAAATGTCTGAGGAACAAACCGCTCTGGGAAAGCAAATTTTAGGATAAAACAGAGGATGAATAAGAACCTGACTTCTTTTAACTGTGTGCCATGGAGACAGTTTCTGAAACGCACTCTTCTGCTATCCTCCCTTCATAAGACGGCTGTGTTGATCCTAGTTTAATGTTGCTTTGATCACAAGTATCCAACAAGCCCAGGGGGCATTGTAAACATGGATTGTTCAGGATTATAGATGAGAATGAGTGAAATAGCAAAAAAAAAAAAAAAAGTCATGAGAGAGGTGGAGAGTTAACACGGGGATTTCAAAGATTTGCATGGAGGTTCCCGGGAGCCCTGGAAGGCATATTTGGAGAGCTGGACAGGCTTCAGACCAGGAAAGGCTATGAAGGCCAGGAAAGGGTATTTCAGGGACAGAATAATGAAGTTTCATGGCTGATATTTGAAAGGTCCTCTTTATGCACAAATAAAGATTGTTTTGTTTAATGGTCACCAGAATAATCCTCTTAGAATAAAGTCACCTGATGTCAAATGACACAGAAAATCCATATTTCTACATGAGGGGCACCAGAGAGTTAGTTGCTAAAGAGTTTTAGGACTCCATCTAGTCTATGCTTTCCATTAGAACTCTATGTTCTGCACCTCTTGATACGTTTTCTTGGGAAGTTGGGGTAATGAAGGAGGGTCACATGGTTGTAAACTTAGCAATGCTAGATTAAACAAAGCAGGGGGCTCTATTTTTCATGATTTTTAAAGTCCTTTATATGCTAATTAAAGCATAATGTGTGTTCCTTTCTCAGAGGAGGGTAGACTATTATTGTCCTAGTTTAATAGCTCCTTGTTTTACTGAGTTACCTATTAATACCTGTGCAACTCAATGCCTATTTGATTCTGTGCTTTACATTCAGTGAAACTAAGCCCAGAGAGCATGAAGAGCTTGGTCTGCAGTGAGTTCATGGCCAGGTCACAATTCTAACACAGGACTTCTGACCCCCAAGTAGGACTTCAGTCCACTCTTCCTGGCTCCCCATCAATATTTGGAGCCGGTTCTCCAAACAGTTTTACCTAGAACAAGGAATTGCCCCCGATTTCAGAAAGAACTGGCATACTTTGGAGAAGTAATTGCCAAACTGGCCCAGGCCAGCCTTGTGGCCATGCTCCCTTCCCCACCCCAACCCCACCCCACCCCAAAGCCAGTTCTGGGCAACCCACACTGAGGAAGGTGTCCAGAAATCACACCAAGCCTCGTTTCTGTTTTTAAGTGAGGCGAACTGAAACAAGTTATTTTAATGTGACACATGCAGTTAATAGCAGAAATAAAAGAGGCAGGTTGTATAGAGAGGCTGAGGAGATGCGACATCCAGGAGGGAGGGTGCTGAGATTGGGAGTGGGGGTTTGCAGCAGCTTTGAGGCAGCACGACTCACTTTGCCCCAGGCCTCTATTTGACAGAACCAAATCTATTCTTCCAGATGTTACAAAGAAATCCGGTGACTGGGCCCACGGTGTTTTGGGTAATTGGACTTCAGACTTCGAAGGCAGGGTACAGGAACAGGGGTGACTTGCTTATAGACCTTGTCCAGAGGCCCCAGATCCCGAAAGCACTTCCACTGAGAAATGGTGAGAGGCTCCGAGAAGGCAAGTCCTGGGTTGAGTGTGGCTCAATCTGCATCCCCAAACACCTAAACAGTCATTTTTGGAAAAGTATTTTTACATATTTTCTATGGCTTAGGAGGCCAAACACACACCAATAAATGGGAGGTTTGCTTGACAGATCTTAGCTCATTCTAGGAGTGGGGACTGGCTAGCAGTGGAGAGGGTTTCCTTTTGCTGGTTCTGGGCCAGAACCCAGTTAGCATGAATGTGGGGGACCTGGTCCTTTTACAGAAGTACCTACCACCTCCACCCTGACGATCCACTGCCTGCAACACCTTCGGTAGAGAATGTGTTGGTTTCAAATTTGCCCTCTCCAGCATCCCGCACTGATAAAGGCCCATCTTTCTGAACATAACTCTAATTCCATGAATTGGTACTATGGACTGAATTGAATCTCCCACAATTCATATGTTGAATTCCTAACCCCCAATTTGATGGCACTTGGAGATGTGGCCTTTGAAAGAAAATTAAGTTTAGATGAGGTCACAAGGGTGGGGCCTTCACAGTGAGATTAGAGCCCACGGAGCTTATACTCTTTCTCTCTCTCCCCCACTCTCCTCACACACACTCACATACACACAGGAAAGGCCATATGAGCACACAGTGAAATGGCAGCCATCTGCAAGCCAGCATGTGATTGGGTTCTCACCTGACACCCTGATCTCAGACCTCTAGCCTCCAGGACTGTGAGAAAATTAATTTCTGTTGTTTATGCCATCCAGCCTATGATGTTCTGTAACAAAAGCCTTCGCTGACTAATACAACCAGTAATATGGGTGTTTGTACCACGATAAGTGAAAATACTTAGATGGTGGATAGGAAGCAAATAGAAGCTTATGCAAAAGGCGGGGTGGGGGGGTGCGTTTGGAAGCAGAGGATGTCCTGTAGACTAGACCCAGGATCTGACGGTTCTGCCAGGCTTGGCCCTGTGCCCAAACTCCTCTCACTTCTCTTCACTTCCCTAGGCTAGGAAAACATGCACATCTGTTATCCACAAATACTCTGAATTTCCCCACCAACGCAGATCCCCGGGAAAACCTGACACAAGCAGTACAGTGGAGGAGATGCACAGGGTACTCGGTGCTTCTCAGGAGGATGGCTGATTCTTTTTCTGACACCTTCTATCTTGGTCTTTTAATTTGTTCCTAGTCAGTGAGCCACAGTATGGCCCAGAGAAAAGACAAAAAGAGGGCAATTGTAAAGCTTAAGCCTTAGTTCTGTAACTGATTAGCCATGTGCTCTTGGGCAACTCATGGATCCTCTCTTTACTTCACTTCCTCTCCATGACCCTAGCTACTCTCACAACTTCGGTTTCCCCCATGCATCCCTACTTAACAGACACAGTAAGCAATAGTGACTGAACCAGACATGGTATTAAACGTCTATGAATGCAACTTATGCCACTTCTCGCCTGTGAAATCTTGAGCAAAATTATGTAATGGCTTGACTTTCAATTTTATAGCTGTCAAATGGGGTTAATAACAATCCTTATCATATGCATGAAATGAAGAATTGCTTGTGAAATGTTGAGCACAGGGCCTAAGTTGCCTAATAAATACTAGCGCTCTCTTGCATCACACTGCTGAGCAAATTGCAACCACCCCCAAACACCCTGCTGTAATTCTTCTCTGGACCTTGGCTCTCCTGGCCTAAGAAACTCCCAGTGAACCTTTCAGACCCAAATGGGAACCCCCCCAAACTCAGAGGAGCCTTCCCTGCTGCGTAAGTAGTGAGGCACACACTCTCAAGGGAGCAGCACTGTGCCTTTGATCAACCATCACTGCTCACAACCCACCGTGTTGTGATGGCTCTTACAAGACTGTCCTCCGTGCTGGATCTCACCTGTCTACAGGGCCAAGGTCAATGTCTATTTTTAACCAGTTTTTAACCAAGTTAACATGGCCTTCATTAGGGATGAAGTGTTTGAAGAATGGCTGTTGGATGGGTGAACAGTTGAAAGGTTTAATAGATGAATAGTAATCCATCACATCTACTTATGAGGCATAAACATATAACCATTTCTTTTCATTTCCCATCAATTTAATAATTATTTATGAACATTTAAATGCTAGACCCACATTTGGAATCCCAAAGTTAAAAGAAATGTTTGCCATTTATGTGAATGAATCACATGAATCTCACTCGATGCTCACAGCACCCCTTGGGGGAAAGAGAGCAGGCGATGATCTGATTTTACCAATGAGCAAACAAGAGGGCGAGGAAAGTTCAAGGCGACCCTCAAAGGACACACGGCATTCAGCAGAGTGTGAAGACCTGGATCTGAGTCCTCTATACACCGCTGACTTGCTGTGTGACCTCGACTCTGACACTCCCCTCCTCAGGGGTTTGGACAGGTCTCTGGGGTCCCTCTCCCTCTGGAATCAGGTGAGCTGGAGAGCCTATCAGCTGGGAAACCACACGGCTGCCTGCTTCCTGCCCTCCCTGTACAAGGGAGAACTGAGAGTGCACTTTGAGCCCATCAAAGCACTCGGGCAGCATGGGGTGGGATTATAATGTGGTTTGTAGTTCCGCCTTGAACGGGTGCTTCAGCGTTCCCATGCCAACTAAAGGGAAGAAAAGAAAAAACTCAAAAACAAAAATCCAACAAAAAAACCAAGCATGATCTATGCCCAATAAAAAATACTCTGCTGATGGTAACATTCATTACTCCATTATAGGGAAATGATTCATAGAAACCTCAGCTTGGCTGGAATGGCTGGGTTAGGATTGGTGAAAAAAGAAAGGAGATTGGGTGTGAGAGAGAGGGGCTGGGAGGAAAGCCAGTTGTGGGGTCAGCGTCCCTTATTTGCACCATCCATCAAAGAACACATTATCCTCAGCTAGCCAGAGAAACCAAATAGGCCCGGAAGATGCCTTCTGCTTTTTTCATGGTTCTGCCACTCCCGCCGGCACTAGCACCAGGAGGCCCAAACCAACAAGACCTCTCTCTCTTAATATTCAACTGAATTTGTTTTCAGTTTCCTGCCAGCATCCCAGATCCCCAGAGTGCCCTCATAGCTTTATTTTGTCATTCAAGCCCGCTGATGGGTGACTGTGCTAATGACTCCCAGGGGGCTTGCTTCCCCCTTGCCTTGCAGGGGGCAGGACACTGGGGCTTCTGGGATGGCAACCACCAGGGCTGGGCCGCAGAGCTTCAGAAAGTCAGGGCAGGGACCTTCAAGGAGCCTCCAGAAGGGCCAGGGGCCCTACAAAGGAAGGAATTGGATCAAGTCAGAGAGACAGGGATGAGATGTGAGTACATGGGAAGCTAAGTAGCTATGGCAGCTTCTTATAAAGAGATCACAGTGGGAGATGCACCGTCATGTCTCCGTAGCGGTCATATCTTCTTTCTTAACCCCCCACATGTATTTCATCAGTGAGTCTGTCAGTACTAGCTACAAAATACATTTGAATCCACTTTTTTCCTATCTCTACTGCTACCTTCCATTCCATACCAATATGGTCTCTTCCCCACGTCACCACGTTAACCTCTTAACTTGTCTTCATGCCTCCTTCCAAGCTGTGCACCACCCAGAGGCTGATATGACTTTTCAAACATATCAAGTTAAAAATATTATTAACTCCATACCTTGACCTACAAAGCTCTCCGTGAACCTGCCCCTTTCCAACCTTACCTCTTGCACCTCACTCATGGAACTTGGTCTCAGTCTTTCTGGTCTTCTTTCCATTCCTTGAACAGGCCAAGCTGCTTACTGCCTCAGGGCCTTTGCATTGACTGTCCCCTCCTCTTAGATCTTAACATGTTGCTTCCATCTCATTAATCACATCTCAGTTCCCATGTTTCTTCCTCAGAGACCTTCCCTTGAACTCTACATGAAGTCCCTAACTTTCCTTTATCTTATCACTTTTTTCTAACATTTTTCATAATTAGTAACTATTTTGCCTATTAATTGTTGAGTTATTTAATGTCTCTCTCACCTATTCAGTGCAGGCTCCAGATAACAGGGACCACTGGACTGGTTGTTTGGCAACACTTCACATCAGACTTCTTGCTCATCATATGTACTCATCTAGCCTAGACCTGGCACGGAGAAAGTGCTCAGTACATACTTACCAACTGCATGAATAAATAACTGAGTGAGTCGAGGGGTTTCTACATTCTTTTTCTGTGCCCGTAATTGGGCTCAGTCCTGGGGATACAGAAGTGAACAAAGGAGGACCACTCCTCTGACGCTGCTCCCAGTCAACAAGGGAAGATGAGATGCCAAAGTTTCAGGGCAAAAGGTGTAACACCACACACGTGTATGGTCCTAATGAGAGCAGGGGCCAACCATACTCTGCATGGAATTTTTCCCAAGGAATCCTCATGATAACTCTATAAATCAGCATTATGACATTTAAACTGTGTAACAACCCATTTGACAGATACAAAAATGTAGACCGAGAGAGATCCAAGTAACTTGCCCCTGGGGACTGCTGGTACATGGCTAAGATTCCAAACCAATACCCTAATCTCGGCACAGCCTCTGCTCTGCAGCCCTGAGTCAGGGATGCTCACTATCCTCCTGGACCAGCAGCGACTTCATCACCCAGCAACTAGTCAGAACTGATAGTTCTCAGACCCTGCCCCAGACCTCCTGAATCAGAACCTCTGGGGGATCCAGAAATATATTTTAACAAGCCTCAAAAGCGATTCTGACGATTCTCACTAAAGTCTGAGGACCACTGCTTGCTGAATGACTTGCTTTTTGTGGAATATTTAATTAAAGTAAAACCAAGGTTTTTCCTATAAAAACTTAAATCTCAGTTCAGACTCTGTGGGTGTGGATCGCTTTCTGACCCAGAGTTGAAGGAGGCCCACTGCACCCAGAACTGAGCCATCCACCTTGCCTGGTGGTGGCCCCAGGACCCACAGAGGGAACCATAGCCCAGAGGCGCAGCCTCCACCTCCCCACCTCCGGAAGAGAGCTGATCTGAGCAGGAAGGAGTCTGTGACCCACTAAGCTACTGCTTCACCAGGCAATGAGGAGTCAACAGGGCCCTAGGCGGGGGGCTGTCACAGGCACTGTCTCCCAAAGCAACAGACTGGTTGTTTGGCAATACTTCACATCAGACT
Source organism: Sturnira hondurensis (assembly GCF_014824575.4). Lineage (NCBI taxonomy): Eukaryota > Metazoa > Chordata > Mammalia > Chiroptera > Phyllostomidae > Sturnira > Sturnira hondurensis. The sequence goes on along the minus strand of NW_028076783.1, from coordinate 4,238,842 downwards.
TATTGTCCTGGGCTGACGATCACTATATAATAATAATAATTAGTAAAAATAACAAGACCATAAATTTTGACTCTTCTTTTAATATTTTCAGGGCATTTGGACATCTGGTTTTTTCTCTCAGTAATCTCTCCAGTCACGCAGAGTAGGACTAGAACTATTGTTAATCTGTCCAGTGAGGAGGGGCAGGGTGAAGAGATGTGTATGATGTCTCACAGCCCGTTGGCTTAGTATTATAACAGCTAATGTGTGTTCTGAGCTTGTGTGCACCAGGTTCTATGCTACATGTGCTGGGTTCAGTTTAATTTAATAAACCTCTAGATCTGAGGCTTCTAGACTCCCAAATGGTCTGCTTTAGCAAGCAAGGTTTCTTTTCTTTCACTTCACTCTAAGCTTCTTCAAACTCTCCAGTCACTTGTTTATTTTATTTAATCAACCTTTATTTAGCTTACATGCCATGCTGAGAAGGTGAAGGGCGCAGGGTGAATGTGCCTGCCCACCAGTTGCCAGCTCTCTCAGGGGGATGCTGAGTAACAAGGTGTCACACACAGTTGAGCCCTTCAGGACAAAAGTAAATTGTTTACCATTTCAAAAGCTGCTAGATCCTAGATTCTCTGCAGCCTTCTGAGGTTTGAGCTCCGTGCACAAAGAAAAAGGGTAATTTGTGCTGATCAATGACCCAGCATGGGGCCGGCCATAAAACTGTGCAATAAATGAGGAGATCGTCAGCCTCGTTTTCATGAGGCCCATGGATATGGAAGGGGCACCCAAGCAAAGGGAGGGTCAAAAGATGGGGGGGATCACTAGACCTAGTGCAGAGGCTCCACCGGTCTGCCCCCTACAAATGCTGTGACATTGGCCAAACCTTTCTGTGTCCAAACCTCAGCTTCCTCCTTCATGAAATAAGGACTAGGATTCCTGACTTGCCTTCTTCACAGGGATCTTTGAACATCAACTGTGAGAATCAGTAATAAAAATAATAGTAATAGCTAACATCTGTTGAGCAATTATATATTCTACTCTGTTTCACTGACTTATTTCATTTAATGCTCTAAGCATCTCTATGGGGCAGATACTGTTTTAGACCTCAAAATATAGATGACAGTAAAGAGGTTTAATAACTTACTGATATCATCCCTCAAGACATGATGGAGGAAGGATTTGAATTCAGGTCTCCTGATCCCAGGGCCTATTACTATGAAATCACTGCACCAGAGTTGAAAATCAAGTGGGGAAAATGGACTCTATAGATCTAAGTTACAAGGATGAAATGGGTGGAATCCAAAGCATGAACAAAAGTGGGGCCTGGGATCTGAAGCGGTTAGCTTGGCCTCTGGGAAGGAAAGGGCTTCCAGAGATGAGATACTCTATCAAGTTAACACAACTGTCCAGGCTAAGCAGCAGACACCCTAGATGGTGAGTCAAGGTTCAAGCACCAGGGTCAGGCTTCAGAAAGAAGGGTATATGCAGTGTGATTTAATACAACCATAAACTGCAGAAAGCATCAGGGGCTGGAGACACAGGCACTGGCAAGCAGAGGTGGTACCAGGCAGCTGCAGTTTTCAAAGGCCTCTGATTTCTTGCTGTTGCTCTGAAGGTTCATTTAACTCTATGCCCAGCCACCCAGCAGTCTGGGCAGCCTGGGGCAGGCTGCAGCTTCCACCTCTTACTCAGTAGGTGAGGAGAACTAGATCACCCTGGCCGAAGAGAAGAAACTCAGTCTGAGCCTCAGTTGGAATCTAGACTCACTGAATCATAAAGGCCCAGCTTCAGCAGCAAGCTGCAGACAGCCATTTGGGAGTGGTGAAAGGGACCAGTCCTTGCTTTGCCACGGAATTCTGAAGAGCTTCAGATGAGTTTCCGTGGGTCACAGCTAAGGACAATGATGAAAATTATATGATAAGTAATACTTATTGAACTCTATTCAGGGGCTCATGTTAAGGCATATTTTAGGCCCTGGGCACTTTTACAAGTCCTACCTTCCCTGTGGTGTCAAAGATATTACAGGTATCACAGAGCAGCCACATCTCACAGTAAACCCAATTTGTGTGAGTGGAGCGGTGCCGTTGTGCACTAGTTGACATAACGACAAGTTTTATAGATAGTTCGGAATTTGTTAATTTGACTCTATACTTTGCTTTTACTATTTCAGAGATGATACATTTTTCTGGTTAGAAACACTTTGTAGGTTCTTCAAAAGACCACAGGCCAAAGACACTATGCTCATCGTGCATGATGGGAAAACAACTCTGTGATTGCTGAGTGCTGGGAGTTCGGTTGTCAGAGGGTGAATGTGGGGACTCTGCCTTGGGTTTGAATGGGAAAATGACTCTGTGATTGCTGAGTGCTGGGAGCTTGGTTGTCAGAGGGTGAGTGTGGGGACTGCCTTGGGTTTGCATCCGGGCCTCACTCCTTATTAGCTGTGTGGTCTCAGGTGACTGCCATAAACCTGTTTGTGCTTCAGTTTCCTCATTTGAAAAATGGTCATTGTGAGGACTCAATCAGGTAACACACATACAAAAGTTTAGAAAACTGTCTGTGACATAGCATGTAAAGTCATCATGGTTATTCTTGCCATATCCCTGAGAGGTGGCCACTGTGGTGATTCCCACTTTGAAGATAAAGTAAGTGAGGTTTGGAGAGGTTGTGATGTACCAAACGTGGTGAGCGGTGTGGGCCACTGTCACTCAGGTCATCACCTTCAGAGCTCTTCTTCGACCAGGAAGGGTTGTCATGTCAGGGAGGACAGGCCAGTTACAGTGGAGTAGCAATGACTCTCACGTGGCAAAGGGCACGAGTCTATTTCTTGCTCATGCTATAGTCCGGCACAGGATGGGAGAAGGACACTGCTCCTCTTAGTTACTCAGGGTCCCAGGCACAGTGAGGCTCCTTCCTAAGAAACACTTTCAGGACCTCTGTGGCAGGGAAATACGTGTGACACAACATACCGACTCCTAAAGTTTCACCCCAGAAGGAACACGTCACTTGCACTCACAGCACTTTGGACTGAGTACGTCTGGAGGCCAGGCTGATCTTCAAAAGTGGGTGGGGAAGAGCACTCAGCCCCGTGACTAGGAGGACAGCTGGGAATTTGTGAGGAGCCCTGATGTTATCTCGAAGGAAACTTCTGAGGATCAAATTAACTAACCCATGTAAGTTACTAAGAACAGGGCCTGGAACAACATAAAAGCTCCTTAAATGTTAGGTATTAATTCTCATTAGTTAATCAATTGCCCATAGTAACTCTCCCATATAAATAAACATCTTCCACCTGATTCCCTTAATGAGTCTCCCTCTCCCAATAATTTATTCTGCAAGCCACTCCTGATCCATTTTATTCTCCAAATTTGTCTCTGAGATGTCATCTCCCAGTGATTCTCCCTTGTCTTATGGGGTAAAACTCAGACACCCAAGCATAATACTAGAGGGCACTTCACAATCCAACTCCAACCTATTTTGGTACTTTCCCACTCCCCTCTAATACCTTTGCCCTGCTCCAGCTAGGCCTATTTATGGTCCCCCAAATTAGTCTTACACAGTCCTATCCTATGCCTTGATCTATGCCATTCTCTGTTGTATTATCTCTCCTCCCCAAATGCTTCTTCCCTTCTGAACTCCTACATTTTTTACTAAGTTTTTAAAGAAGCCCCCTCCTCCACCGCAGCCTGTGGTGATTCATTTGGGGCTGAACACCCCTAGTATTCAGCCACCAGGCCACTCATTTGGCACTGGACTCAGATGGCTCAGAACATTTTTTTTCTTTTATCTTTTTATGCTCATGTTTTTGCCTTTGTGTAAAGAACACAGAGTACAGCAGCAGACAGATGTTGATCTAATTTTCAGGCCTGTCATTTACTGGCCTTAAGACCCCGTACAAGTTCCCTCAAGTCATCTGAGCCTTCTCCTTTTCTCCTGTGACACAGAGGTGAGATCCTGATCCCACCTAGTTCGTAAGGATGTTATAAAGAGAGAAGTAGAACAAAGTGTAGTGTTGAGCATATACAAGATGGCTGTTCTCATAACTGCTGATTTCCTAGTATCTGGAACAGTACCTCGCACATAATAGGAAATTCAATGGCTATTTGTGGAATGAATGAGTGATTATTAATCACCAGTAACTGTTATCAAGCATTCTAATTTCCTCCCAAAACAAAGCTTTTCAAAGACAAGGAGCTTTGAAAAGTAAATGTTCTTTGGAAAAGAAGTCTTAGGCAATGGTTCTCAAACTTAGGTATGCAGAAGAAGGAAGGTATTAAAAATGTTGATTGTCGGAATCTAGATTTACTGAATCATAATTCCGAACACACAGTGTAAAAATCCTTATAATAACAAGCTTCACAAAAGATAGCGATGCTAGGGTCCACAGGTAGTGTTTTGAGAAAGCTTGTGCTGGGCGCTCCCCTCTTCACTGGGCACCGATCCTTCAAGGCAGGTCTCTGCGAGGCAGCCCACCCAGAAGGGATGGTCCTCTGGGCCAGCTTGCCTGCAGAGTTTGTTCATTTATAACCATTCTAGACTGGAGTACTCCTAAAAATAAATTCATCAGAACTGGAGAAATGTGTGTCTACTTCATTGATAGTGTACGCTTTTCTAAGTAGTGCGAACCGGAAGTAAAGATGGCGATGATTCTTCAGAGTAGGCTTCTCTGACGATACTTGATTGTATCCACCCCGTGCTGGATCTGTGCATGGGTGGCCAACAACCTGCATGGACGGGTTACAAGCGACAGTCCCCAGCTGTAACTCCAGTGGATTGGTGAGAGGAGCAACATCCTCTGGCTCTCTGGAGGAAAGCATTGTCCTCAAAGTCAAAGATCACCCGCAAAACCCATCTGGTAGTTGATAGAAGTCCAGGGGAAATATTTGCTGTCTTTTGGCAGCACTCTTCTTGGATAAACAGTGAACAGACACATTCTGCTTTAGCGATGTCAGTTCAGGATCTCTCAAAGATTTGACTATTTACTTCACTGAGGTACCCTCCGTGGGACACACATCACCTCCTGGATTCCAGAGCTTAGCAGTTTATGAGAAGTGTACATTGTGCTTCCACACACAAAAAAGCCAACTCATTCAACTGGCAAAAGGCTTTACCGCTGCCTTCTTTCACTTGAGTCCAATGCGGTGGTGGGACTCCAACTCAACTGGGCATGATTGCGCCTTCTTCCCCTCCCTGGGAGACACATGGCAATGTCTAAAGACTTTTCTGATTGTCACAACTTGGCGAGGGGTTGGGGGGAACTACTGAAAACTAGGTAGGAGCAATGGATGCTGTTAAGCATCCTTCAGTGTAGTGGACCACTGGCTACAACAAAAAATTGTCTGGCCCAAAATGTCAATAGCACTAAGGCTGAGAAACCCTGACCTGGTTGCCTTCTGATAGCTTCTTGTGTGGAATTTACATGGGCTATTCAAAGTGTTCCTCATTCAGAATCAGCTCCAGCTGCCTTCCCCCCAGTGAGAAGGCAAGGCTTGGGGGGTATGGGTAATCCCCCTTTCTCCTTGCCTTATACCTGAAGCAGGCTTTATATGATAATGTGGAAAGCTGTCCATGGCGTTTTCTAAATCAAGCATTAGTGGTTGCTCCTGTAGCTGGAATCCAAACCATAGCCTTCTCTCCTGGCCAGCACGAGGGGCCAGGCTTGGACTTCTCCACATACTACCCCTCCCCCACATCACACACGCACCCCTTTCCTGGTCCGGTTGGAACACATTTCGCTCAGTAAATTGAAGAGTCTCCTTTAGGTACACAAATGGCACTTTGACTGATGAAACTTCGTTAGCAGTGACTGTGGAGTAGAATGGCCAGGATGGAGGCCAACTTTTCTATTAGCTACTTAGCAATAGTCACTCACGGCTGTAAAACCAGGCCCAGCCTGTGGAAATTAAAGAGCGTGGCTTTCATGTGCAAGTCCTGGGGTCCAGTCCAGCAAGCCTGGGTTTGGGCCTCAACTCCTGAACTTGCCCGTGGGTCTCTGTTCTTCTGTTTGCACCATGGGGATCATCGTTCCTGCCTTGTGATGGAGAAAATCAACACGATGGCTGCTGAACTGTTCTGTAAATTATACTGTATTTGCATCCCCCAAAGTGGGTTTTAGAATTAGAAAAACTTTTACACTGGCCCCAGTCTGTGAAACCATGTTTAGGAATTACTGCATTAGGATTTAGAGAAATATTTTTGTGACTGCAGCAAATCCGAAAAATGAAGCCGACACAGTGAAGCAAAATTTGTATTTTATAGGATTCCTTTATTCTTTGATTACGTGCTTTTTGTTTTCTGTTGTTCAGGTGACTTTTTATTATGAAATATGAGAGTAGCAGATTGCAGGGTGTTTTGCTTTGCTTTAAAACACCCTTACATAAAAATATCAAAAATTAGCATTCTCTGTCAGTGCCTGACACGTCTTTTAATTTTTCTCAGATCTATAGAGCCCAATGTAAGGAAACTCTGCTAAGTCAGCTCGGCGGGAATGTTACTATCACTCCTAAGTTGGTGTGAATGTAACCAGGATGTGGTTGGCATGTTAAAAGGAACCTGCCCGTGCTTTCTGAATCCATCCACAGCTCTCATTTGCCTAGGAGCCACTGAAACACAGAGAGGGTGACTGGGTGCCCTGTACAGTGAAGAACAAGGATTGGCTGCTTTGAACTCAGACGTGGACGATATTCCCTCTGAGCTCAGCTACTTACCAGCTTCATAACTCTGCACTGAACTTGAGGGGCCTCGGTTTCCTCTTCTGCAGAAGGAGAAGATACACTGCCCCCTAGGGTTGTTGGAGTAATTAAGTGAGCCAGAGTAGGGAAGGGTCTATGGGAGTGACCAGCACTGCTGGAGACTCGAGATCGTTTCTTCTCTCCCTTTATGTCCTGTCTCAAAACCCCGGGTGTATAAATGGTGAATCTGTGACAGAGTGGTGCTTCCAGCTTCAAAGCAGGCCTTCCTCCTCCCCGCTGGTGTGCCCTGCAAACCCATTGTCCTGACCCTCACTTTTGGGACACAGGCTCACAGGACTGAGCTGAGCTTCTCAAATTCACGTGGGCATCAGCCCCCAGCCCCCAGCCCCGTCTGCCCTGCCCGAAGGACTTGCTAAACACAGGGCTCTAGGGGCCCCACTTCAGGGTTTCTGACTGAGTAGTTCTGGGCTGGGGATAAGAATCTGCATTTCAAACAACTTCCCAGAGCTGCTGCTACTTGTCCAGGCACACTGCTTCCTTCTCTTTCAGCAACAGTTCATCCCTGTGGTTCCTGACTGTTGGCTGCAGTTTTTCTGGCTGCTTCCCAAACCTGGCCCTCAGCCAGTATCTCCTATCATAGTAAAGACACCACATCCACCCAGAAAATAAGGCGCCCTGTGTATACCGCCATCTCTCTCCCCTCACAGCCCGTCCATCTGCAGGTCTTGCCTCATGTGTCCCTGGCCCAGCCTCTCAATCAGCTAGCATCGTCTCACTGTCTCCATCGAATGGCTATGCGACCTTGGATAGGTTGGCCCTTGGAGAAGATGTGCAAAGAATAAATGAGTCTTCTCTGCCTCAAGAACTGCATTAGTAGGGTCCTGACTGGACCAGTGGAGTGTGGTCTATTGTCTGCCAACAGAAACACTCACAGCAGATTTTCTCATTAGGGTCATGTTTGCCTGTTTGGTGTTAATGAGAATCATTGTTCGTTTCGACTGAGTCGTCTTTATTCCAGTCATTTCTGCTTTGCGATAAGAAGCATCTGTTCTTGCTGCCCAGGGGGTGAATTACTGTCTGGTATCATCTGACAGGGCTGTCCCCTTGGGGGACATCTTTCCAGAATGCCAGTTCTCTTAGAGGTGCCAGGAGGGCAAGACTTAAGCTAATAAGTGATTGTCCTTCTCAGCTTAGCTACCAGTGGGCCTCAAACTCTTGGGCTTCTCCCTGCAGGACTGAGGTTCTGATTGTCGGTCCAGGACTCACCTTACCCTCTGAGGCCAGACTTCTAGGAAGGGGGAAGGGTGTCAGCTCCTGAGCTACCTCAGCCCAGTTGCTTAGTCTTGCTTCAAATACCTTCTCAAGAGCGAAGTTGGAGCTTCAAACATTAACAGCCTCGGGAAAGTGCTGGCTGACCTCGTCACATCCATGTATTCATGGTGAGTGTAGGAAACTTCAGAGTCACCTCTGCCAGGCAGATGAGGAAGAACACAGAGGAGCACACTGACCCTAAACACCAGGGCAGCACAGGTCAGGGGAGGAGAAGCGTGCAGGCTGGCCGACAGGGAGTCCCCAGGAAGCACTGAGTGATCTGCACCAGCTCTGGGGGGTTGTTTGTAACCTGACCTGGCCTGGGGTAAAGGAACAACCTGAGGCTTAGAGCAGAGCACACTCAAATTCCTGAACCTTCCGTCTTGCTTGGAGGTGATGTCTGTGTGAAAAGAGCAGCTTTCTGGAATTCATTCACACGGAGGTAAGCGCCTTTCAGGCCTGCTGCTGGGTCACCTTGGGCAACTCACTTTCCCCTTTCTGGGCCTGAGTTTCCAGTTCTCTCATTTTTGAAAGGGGATAGTAAGCTCTGCTCTGCCCATCCCCGGGGTGCTGTGAAGCCCATCGGCTGCTGCTGCTCACAATCCTAATCCTAACTGTCACAGCAACAGCAACCATCCTGATGAAGTAAGCCCTCGTGGTTCTCCTGGCTCTGCAGTTGGTTTTCTGCGTTGTGTCAACATTCTTACGGCAGCCCTGGGAGATGATTCCTCTCATTATACCCATCTGATAGATGAAGACACTCGGGCACAGAGAGGCCATACAGCTTCTTGGAGGTCACACAGCAAAAACTGGTAGAGTCAGGAAGGGAACTCAGCCCTGACTCACCTGCACTTAACCACTAAGAGACACTGCTCTGTGATGTTAAATGATTTTTCAGTGAACTTCAAATAGCTCTATGAGTGAAAGATTTTATATGTATATATAGTGGCCATGCCACAGCTTGCTCTCCAAGCTGTACGTGATCACAGGGAGCCCAACTCCTCACGGCCTCGGCTTCCTCCCTGTTGCTGTCTTGCCCTGCATGGGCTCATCTTTGCGTTGTTTCTCCTCCCTTGCATTATGAAAATGAGAAACAGCTGTGAGCCCTGCCGATCGCAAATGGGATTGCCAGTGTCGCTACCTCTGCTAACAACTAATTCATTACCAGGCGGCGGACAGTTTCCGCTGTGCTGTTACAATCTATTTGGCTGCCATGTGCCCCATGGCATCAAAAACAATTTGCTCCGCGGTCAGGTCTGGGTGGTGTTTGTATTCAGACAGGGATGCTCTGCTTCTCTGGGCCCCAGAGGGGCACCCAGGCTGGTGAGGAGCCATTCTCCCAGCAGAAAATGCTCTGTGTGGGGGAGATGGAGGCTGGAGGAAATGTCTGGACTTGAAAGGGACCCAGTCTAGCCTCATATACCTTTCAAGAACTATTCAGCAAATATGTACAGAGCACCCACAATGTGCCAGGTGCTGTGCCAGGAGGTAAGGATGTGGTTGTGATAAGACAGAATTGCTGCTTTTATTGGGATTGGGGAAAAGGCACAGCAGTCAATGGGTAAACAATGGAGATAATGTCAGATTACAATAAAGGGCAAGAAGGAAATAAAACTGGGCAGGGATGGATCCTTTCGTTAAGATGCTCAGGAAGGACCTGGTGGAAGGTGGGAAATTTGAGCTGGGATGCAAGAATCAGTTCCGGGATAATATTAAGAAAGAACATTCTAGGCAAAGGAAGTTTCAAGTGAAAATGTTTTTAGGTGGTTGCCAATTGGGAAGGTTCAAGAAATAAAAATGAGGCCCAAATAGTTGGATCATCGGGACAAATCACACAGGGCTTCATAGACTGTGGTCTTGCCTAGGCACTTCCTCTCTGAAGAAGCCTTGGGGGCCCCGCTAACCAAGGTGGGGCTGCTGTCTGTGCTCTCATTACATCTCTGAAGCCTGACTCTGACCCTCTCCAAAGCTATGACCACGTCTTATTCTTTCTGCATCTCCCCAGCCAAACCCACACAGTCCTGGACACAGGACAGAGTCTCGGGACAGCCTTGTCAGGGGGCGGCGCAGCTTAAGAAAGATGCCGCAGACCACAGAGACATAGTTCACTTATACCCAAAGAAGAAATTTTTTATATTCAGCAAAAAGATGAACTACTGCAGTAGAGACTGAGCTCCATGTTATCAGATGTATGTAAGCAGAAGACAAAAGATCAGTTGGCAGAAAATTACTAGAGGTAGCAGTAGTAGTTACAGTTGTAATTGCAGTAATATTCAACCAGTCTACACATGCCAGGCACTTGATGTGGGTGATCTTGTTCAATGCTCCCAACAACCCTGTAAGGAAGTGTTGTTGTTGCCCACACTTCCTGGCCCTGGAGACTGAAACATGGGTGGTTTGAGTCCTGTGTGCCTGGGGCCGCACTGTGAGTGAGTGGCAAGGTTCAGATTAGAAGTCCATATTTTTGAAATCCTCTCTACAAAAACTGAGTAGAACCCATATTTTGACCTTATATATTGTGGTACTTTATTTCTATTCTGCGCTTCCTTGTAAGGTATATGTGAGGTATGTCGCTGCCTCGCAGCCTTTGCAGGCTCCTCACGTGTACCAGGTAATAATATAAGGCGGACTTGTGGAATTGAATCTAACAGAATATGTGGGGAAATGACTGAAAGGCTATTTTTCCATCTGCAAAATCATTTCCAAAGATCTTGTTGTGGTTCCCTGTCCTACCCGCTTCTCTTCGCTTTATTTGAGCAACATGTTATCTGCCAGAAGCAAAGGTTAAACCATGCCAATGAAGGAACTAAAATAAAACCTCACCAGCCTAGGAACCTGATGTTTCCATCACCTGCTTTCACATTTTAAATGAGGCCATGGCTCTCTGGAACCTGAGACACAAATTTCTTGAGAAGAGGTGAAGGAATTTTAAAAGTAGAAAACGGATTTTTGGCATGAAAATGAGTATGTCCAAAGTTCAGTTAATGCACAGCCCCCGACCTTCCCAGCCTGTCTGAGTCCTACCTCTTCCTCGCAGGTTTCTTTCTAAGAGGCCCTCGCCCCCCACCTGCTCTGTGGCCTCCGCCATCCTAGAGGACCTACTTCCGTTCTAGTTACCAGCCAGAGAGCTGAAGCCGGACTGCTGTGGCGTTTCTCTTGAGCACCCCAGTGCCGGGCCCTGCTGTGCATGTGCCTTGCGACCCCTGGGGGAGGTCACAGAGCTGGAGAGCTGTAAGGAATCCATAAGATCACCTCAGACAACATTCTGTGAAATCTTTCAAAGAGGAGAACTGCATACTGGGGCTTGCGTCGTTGGACATACGTTAGGAAAAAAGTTCTAACAAGTCAGTGTCCTAATGTTTAAGATGTCGATAAAGTTACTAACAACCATTATTAGTGTTTTCTAAAGCCTTACTAGAATCCTCCACATCCCAGGCTGAGTGTTCTTGAAAATTGCCCGATGTGGTCCTTACCACGCTGGGGACTGTTTCTTGTAGACTAGATGAAGTCAGGGAGGCTGCTGATGTCACAGGGCTAGTGAGGATGGAAAGCTCGTGTCTGACTGCAGGCACTGACTCTAGAGTATACTTCCAGAACAGAAAACACCCACAGGTCAAGGGTCCCAAATCCAAATGCTCACAGGGGCTGGGCTGATAATGTGACCAAGTAAACCCAGAGGGTGTCACAGAAACAAAGGTAATGATCATCGACTGACATACTAGACTCCCTCAATGCCAGACTGAGTGCATACGTCCCAACTGAATGGGGGCGGTCACTGCTGGCTTCCAGCCTGCTGTGGCCATGTTTGAACGTCCAACCTTCTGACTTTCCAGGGGAAGTTGAAACCCTACATTTTTATTTGAAAGTATGCAACTGTTTAATGTTGGCAAGTAATTCAAATTTGTTTGAAACATTTTGCCTGCTAAACAAAATAACACCTCACTTCATGTCACTTGATTTTATCCCGTCCCTTCATCTTTTATCTGGGCAAACGAAGGGCCCGAGAAGGAAACTGACTTGCCGGCGATCGTGCTACAAATCAGGGGCACAGCTGAGCCCAGAGCACAGGGCCCTTTCATTGCAAAGCATGGCTCGCTGTTTCCAAATGACAGATGAACTCCCTTCACTCTGACCTCCAGCTGTGCTGGCATATCTCTATCTCTGATGCCCAGGGAATTTCACATTCAGTTCCTCCTCCGCCCTCTCATGTGTTTCCAGGTGTTAACTGGGGACTTGTCCTTCACTGGGGGTGGAGATGATGTTGTACGATGAGACACTGGCCAGGGAAGTTAATTAAGGCTTTCTTCCTACGGTTTTATCTTGGCAGTCAGACCAGGAGTCTGTAGCCATGTTCGCTTATGCACAGATGGCTGGCGTTCTCTTGCTGGCCATGATGTTGGACAAGCAGAATGTTCTCTTGCTTTTTTGGTCATAAAGACCAGTTTGCAGCCACTTGCAGTGAGAGAGCACCGGTGGGAGATGTCCAGCTAAGCCTTTCTTTCCTATCAGTTCGTCTTGGGTTCAGGGTCTGCTGCCCCTGGCCAGGGGTTCACAGCGTCCCAAGAAGAAGGCCCCGTCCAGATGGCACCACAAAGAAAATTTACTCCATGAAATAGCAATTCTGGAAAGTAGGCAACCGGGTCCCAGCCATCTGAGTGCAGACACAGGTGCCTGTCATGGCCCAGGTTCTTCACGTTCTTTTTCTCTAGGTTCGCCTGTGAGGTAGACGGCATAACTCCTTGACAGATGGTTCCTTGACTTGGCCCAGAAAAATATTTCTGGAGTTGGAAGGAAGAGAGACTCTTAGGGATTCCCCTCAGGGAAACCTTTCCAGAGGGACTGGGAATCCGGCAACATCCAAGATTTCTGTAAGTGAGGAGGAAGGGAAGAAGGGGGCCTGGGTTTTATGAAGAAAACGTTTTTTGTTTTTAATAATAACGTTTCGAGTTTGGATCACCCTTGTTCTTTTCAAAATGCTTCCCCCAAATTTGTCAGATAGCCAGAATCACGCTGTGAAGGAAGAGCTTTAAACAGCGGTCCTACTCTCTGGGGTGCCAGAAAGACACCAGGAGGCTTGGGGCTGTGAGGGCCAAACCTCCTGCGCCACATGCTGTTGGAATGAGGGCTCTGGGGAGCTCATGCCGAGGTGCAGGGGAAGGACAGGTGACCAGGGAACAGAATCTCCTACGGAGGTGCATGTGGTGCATTTGTGTCTTGGGACTTGGGAGTGAGGTCCTAAAAAACTCTCAGAGATGAAGACTTCAGGCAGCATTCCAGAAGAGAAGGCTGGCTTGTGAAGGAGGGAGTTTGTGGGGACAGTGGGTTGGGGGGTGTTTCTTCCCCCTCCTCTGCCCAGGGAAGAGCTATTTTGGGCAGAACCCAGTGGGGCCTACTCTGAAGGAAGGGATCTCCTAGGAGAAAGCAGGGAACCTGCCTCTGTCTGAGAGAAACTGCTTTCACTCTCGGCCATTGCTGAGGCTCTGCTTATCCAGCCCTCTTTGCTTGGGGTCTATTTTGGCAAGAGTGGTATACCTGGAGCCTTTGGTCTCCCGGTTCTTTTCCCCAATATGGGAAAGCTGTCTTTCCCCATCTCACTATGGGAAAGAGAGTCTGGGAACCACACTGAAGGTTGACCCCTGAGCATGATGGAACAACCTAGGTTGTCAGGTGGTCGTCCAGAGAACCCTTGGCCACGCTCTAGTTTATTTGCTTCCCCTGTGAGGCCAAGTTGGTCCTAACAGGCAGCTGCACACAGGGTTTCTCCTGCACACAGCCCATCAGCATTGACCTGACCTGTCCAATCCAGACCTTCACCCCTTTGAAGGAAGCTGGGAGCAGAGGGAGGTGATGTGGGATATCAAGAAGACCTCCAGGCTTACAGATGGAAGATCCAGTTCACATCTTTGGCTGCCATTTACTAGCTTGACCTTGAGAAAGCCCTTTCTCCCTTTTCTGAATTCTAATTTTACTGTGTTTTTCAGACTAAAAGATGTACTTCCCCCCCCAAATTTGGGGGGAATAATGGCTGTTAATGCTGCTGTTGAGTTCTGTTTACATTTACATTGGTGAAATATTATGTTATTAGATATTTTACCACATTTTTTGCTTCAAAATTTTTTTCCCTATTATCCTTCTCTTCAACCTAGGTGTTTGTCATGTTCTGAAAAATAAGGTAGTTTGTAAAATGCAAATGGGAGCAGAGCCTTTCATCCCTAAAGCCCCAGATCATGTCACTGCTCCTCCCCAAAGCCCTCTGCTAGCCTCTTCCTGCAAGCAGCCAACCCTTCAACAGGGCCCTCTTGCCCCAGTAGAACGTGGTCCCTGTGTCTCCACCCCACCCACACTTCACCCTGTCACCTGCTAAGTCCTCTTTACCCCTCAGCCCTCGGCTTCAGCGCCCCTTCCTTGGAGAGCCTTGGCTCCCCTGCCCAGGTTAGGTTCTTCTTCATATTAGTTAGGAAGCACCGTGTGCTCCTCCTTGGAAGCACTCACAATAATGCAAATTAACAACTGCTTATATAATTACTAGTCTACCATCTTTCTCTACCAAATAGTAAGCTCAGTTCAGTTACAAACCATGTCTGTCTCCTTCACAACTGTATTTCCAGCATTAGAACCAGAAGGTGTAGAGACAAGGCATTCAGTGATTATTTTTCAAAATTAGAAAGACTGTGTACGGTAAGTAAACCCCTCTGGCTTCAGCGTTAATGAGGGGAAGGAATACTGTCTTCATGGGGATAAAAACAAAGTCCATTGGCCAAACTCTTGTGGTTTTGACCTGAAGATAAGGCAGAATATTATAAGTGTTCCCATATTTATCCTTACCTTAGATCGGACAGCACCCCTGACATGCTGGTGTAATACCGAATTGATTCACTCAGATGTGCAATGAAAACAGAGAGATGCTGATGGAAGAAATATGTTCCTTTTGCCTCATAGAAGATTCTGCCCACATAGCCAGGCAGGACTGACTGGATTACTAAAACAGTGATGAGAAAGTCAGGAAACCAATGAATCAGGAATGCAGCCAAGAGGGTACAGATGAGCAATTCATTTTTAATGAGTATTTATTGAGCATCTACTACTGATTGCAATGTCATGTTTTGCTTCATGTTGTTGATATAAAGCTAGTGAAAGTATTTAATAACTAATGTTCAGAGGTGTTAAGTTATTTGTTCAAATTAACATAAGTCTTAACCAGTAGGACAGAAATTTGAATCTAGGTTGAAGACAATTTGAAGTCTTTCTCTTAACCTCTGGGATATATAGCTCTGTGTTTAAAAAAAAGTGATGTGGAGCTTCGAGGGGCTTATAATCTGGTGAGTATAATCCGTTGTTAATTCAAGATGTCTGCATTCTTGCTCCGTCCTACTAGCGACAATGAGACTCTGGTAAGACAACTGGCTAATGCAGCAGACAGTTTACAGCATGAAACAGCAAGAGAGCATTTAGTGGTAACAGTAATTCTAAAACTGAGGACCCAAGGGCCTGCTTCTCAGTCTTGCTATATGCCTGTATCAAGTTCACTTCTTCCCTCATCAGGTTTCTCTGTTTCTCTGGGGGCCATTCTGTATTCCTAATAACTGATGCACCCAGTGGAAATGCAACCTTTGAGGCTTTGCTCTGTATCTCCAGATTCTAAAGTCTAGAATAGCCAGCTCTTTCCCTGTCTGAACAACTTCCTGCAGGAGTGAGAGGATGGTATCCTAGGGACTTCCTTCTAAAGTGATACACCAGGGCACTTAAGCATCCTCTTAGGGTTAGGACTTAAGTTGGGGAGGAACTAGAATCCACCTTGCCTCTGGCTTCCTGTCCAGTGCCCCACAGCCCAGCCATCTGCCTTCCTGCAGTGGGGGAGCAGAAGAGCTCCACAGGGTTTCCACAATGTCTGACCATATTTGACTTTGATTTGTAAGTGTCCAGGTCACAAGCTGACAGTGTGACAGGTCCTCTTCCACCCACCACCCTATCCAGCAGGTATCGCCTTAATGCACCTCCCTCCACCCAGTCACAATCACCCATCTATTTGCCCACAAGACAGATGATAAATCAACTTGTAACCACTCATTCCACCTATACTATTGCAACTTACAGAAGGCTTTCCCACTCATTATTCTATTACTTCTCACTGCAGTTGCTACTGTCATGCCCATTTGGAAATGAGAGCTCTATGAGACTCAGTAGAAAAACTTGCCCAAGTTTACCCATATAAAAAAAAATGCAGAGCTAGAAATGGAACCAAGGTCTGCCAAATTCCAGAACGTTGGGGACTGATCAAGGAGACCCACTGCCACCAGGCCAAGGTGTTCCTACACTTGACCTGTGACAGGCAATCCTCCCAAGTCAAGGTTTCGGGACTCCCAATACTCGCCTTGGAAAATTTGACTAACCTTATTCTGTTCTACAGCAAGTCAAGAGAGGACAATCACTCCTTCTTTTCTCTCTGTGTCTCTGTTGCTAGTTTTTCTCAGAAGTTTAAGGTCCAAGGGGTATAATTAGCAGGTCAGCCTGCCTTGGAAAACAGTTGGGTTACGTGACTTCAGTGCTTGATGCCAAGTGAAGGTTTAGCTGAAAGACTGGCTGATCAATACTCCTCGAGGGAGAAGGAGCTGTGAACTAGCCTGGACCATTTGGCAGATACTAGGAAGAAGAAAAGCCCTTAGATATTCAAGCTGAAAAAACGACTAGGGAAAGTGTAATGGCCAATCAAAGTAGTAAATGCTTCAGTAAATCCTGATGATAGCAACTTGAAAAATCTTGCATGTTCAGTTTCATTTCATAAATTCCTTTAGTAATGAGATGAATAAAGATTTCTAGCCTGGAAATGTAACTGGTAAATATGCAGATGGTAGTGTATTGTATTGGTAAATGATAATGTATTGTCATTTGCTCATGAAAAGACAGTGTCAGGTTGAGGAGTAAGCACTTGGCTGACATCAAAAGGTCTTGGTGCAAGGGAGCCTCGGGATCATCACCACCAGCCACGTGACCCTGCTGTGTGACTCTGGACACCTACGAAGCAGTATCATAACTCCCCCCACTAATGCGCCAGCCTGTCTCAAAAAGGGGTCATATACATGCCTGACCTCTATGGGATACATAGCAATATCCTCACAAGAAGAAGCATATCTGAAAAAGCTTAATCAACATTATAATGTGCTTTCACAATTAGAACCTGATTACATTTATTGTGCTTGTTTAATACTTAGATATGAAGTTTCAAGAAATCTTTCTATCTAAGCAAATGGTTCATTCTATATGAACCAAGAAATTTCTCCACTGTCTTAATGGAGTATATCATAATCTCCACGGGATGGGCTGTGGCACATGGATTTTACTTTCTGAGGAGGCAACGGTCAATCTTCATGAGTTGTTAGGATCAGGTGTGGGAGTGGATGTGAGAATAATCTATAAATCCAAAATGTTGGATATGTGTACAGAGTAATGCTACCATCTTCCACCGTTGTTTATTTAAATTCATGTCTAAGATTTGGGATGGTCTTTTATCCCAATGGAGAGATGATCCAAAGTGGTCAGAGATGTGGCCTGTCTATTGCATAGAGCAAGTTAACTGACACATGGTGAATGGAAACCCATTAACTTTAGATGTGTGAACATCACTCTCCAGCCAACTGAACAAAGAGGTGATAGACAAGAGCATGAACAATTTGACTTGTTGCAGAATATGTGTTTGAAAGGTAAGCGATGTGCATATAAGCAGCTTTTACTTCTTGGTCTGAAGTTAGCCCTACCTACAAATCACTCATTCCCAATATTACATAAGTATCAATAAATGTCAGTGGTCATCCATTGTTCATGTCCAAGTCCATGGTCACAGTTTTCAGCCCCACCTTCTGTCCCTCTGCTTGCATTCCCTATCCCAGTAATGGTGCTGCTGTCCACAGTCAGTCAGGGAGTTACAAAGAGTCTTCTGACTTCTTTTCTCTGTATCCATGTCTGTGACCTGTCACCAAGTTTTTAATGTCACCCTCTCTATAGCCACAGCTGGCAGAACTGACAGAAGCTCTTCACTGGCCTTGGTCTCTATGCTCTTCCTGCCAACAAATCTATTTCCATTTCTGCTGTCAGAATCTTCACCTTGGCACAGAGCTTTTGCTATGCCACCCCTTGTTATACTCAGGTCCAGGCTTCACTGGAAATACCCAAAGTGTAACATGCAAGGCTGATCAGACCCTGACCCTGTCCCATCACATTTGTCCCTCCTCCTGCCTCCTGAATCCTCCTGCAAACTCACATCCACGCCCTAAACTGGAGCCAGACCTCCTTTCTGTACTCTCCTGCTCAGCTCAAGCTGCTTGGTTTCCCCAGCAATGTTCCCCATTGCATTCCCAGCAATGTTTCCCTTTCTGCTCTCCTCTTCACCCTTACCTCTCTCCATTAAGACTTTTCTTTTAACTTAACTTTAGTTGGTATACAACACTATGTTAGTTTCAAATATATAGTATAATGATCTAAAATTCATACACTTTAAAATTTGACCACCACTCTAAGTCTCATCATCATCTGTCACCATGCAATCTATCGCATAATCAACTTTTGGGGCCAAGTTTAGGTCTAAACCCCATCCTAAGCTTTCCTACTACCACATCCCCACAAGAGTCAGCCTCCCTCCAGCCCTGGATGGTGTAGCTTAGTGGATTGAGCGTAGGCCTGCAAACCACATGATCGCAGTTCGATTCCCAGTCAGGGCACATGCCTGAGTTACAGGCCAGTTTCCAGCAGGGTATACACAAGAGGCAACCATACATTGATCTTTCTCTCCTCTCCTTCCCTTCCCTTCTAAAGATAAATAAAATCTTAAAAAAAAGAATTAGCCTCCCCTCATTTTTATCCCTCATTATTCTACCCTTCATTAATTAGCATGATTTACACACACGGCTATCTCCCCTGTTAGACTGACAGCTCCTTTCGGGAGAAGGACCTTATCATGCTCACCTGTGGATCTTCTGCTTGGCCCTTCCCACCTCACCAGCCCCAGCCCAGGAACCTAAGCACAGTGCATGTCACACAGTAGAAACCCTAGCAGAGTTTGTTGACTGGAACCCATTAGTTGGCACTCTGCTTCTTCAGCAATGACTGTTGGAATCCTGAGCAAAACTTTCAACCAAAATGATGTTGAAGAAAAACCTTAAGTTTTGTGCTCATAGGCCTTTTAGAAATATTTTGCTTCATTTTATTATTCCACCCACCCCTGCTAACCTTTTCATTAACTTGAGGCTGAGGAGAAAAGGGAGCAGGCTTATTTTTCTAACTCTTTAACATTTCCAGGCAATTCCCTATTCTCTTTGCTATTGGCAGTGCCTTCATTGAGCCAGGTCACCTTTGTGGGTAGAGTACAAGGGTCCTGAGATCACATTGTCTGGGCGTTAATACTTGTGGTGCTAACAAACCTTGCACGAGTTAGTTACTCTGTCTAGGCCTTCATTTTCTCAACTGTAAAATGAAAACATCAATGCTGCCTATTTCAGAGACAGGTTCCACAGGCCTGACTGGTACACAGGACACCCTGGCAAAATAACAGCAATGTTATTTTGTTATTATGTTCCCAAATAACATCTTGGGAACCAGGTAATCTCCAAACCTCCCGATGAGACCTGCTGCCCCCTTTCTATCCCATACAGTGTGTGTAAGTAGAGTATAAACAGTATGAAGGAAAAGCTGATGTGTGTTCCACTCTGCGTGCCAGGCTGCTGATACCTCGGAGGAGTACAACGAACTTAGCAAAGCAACCCCCAGCTCTGGGATTCTGCAACATCCCAGAAGCCCACGCCTGCATATCAAGGCACTGTGGAAAACCAGCCATCTCTCTCCCACAGCCCTGCCTGGTGAAGGCTCCATAGAGCCCCAGCAGGCAGAAGACAGCATTCTTTCTTCTCCACATGCCCCCTCCCCCACCACTCTCCTTCTCCCTCCCCACCTCCACAGTCCCCTAGTCACAATACTGTGTGGCTCTGTTCTCTGTTTCTCATTGCCTGGGCTCCTCTCCACTCTGCTGCAAGGCACTGTCTGTGATGTCTTTTGTGTGAAAGGTGATTCACAGAAATAAATTGCATTGTGTTTTAGGTCTATGGCAGTCTACCTCCATAATCATGTCTATAAGGAACTTCATAATAGCTTGAGGGCCTTGATGTCAGAACTAGAGACTCCAGTGGTTTCAAAATGGATAAATGCTGCCACCAAATGCACATTCAGCAGGTGTAGTTGTGGGTGAGAGGTGAGGATGGAGGTGCTGGTGCTAGGAACCAGCCACACATCCAGCCTTTTTAAGTGCAGGTTGATAGAAATCAAAGGATGAGAGGTTGTTTTGTTGTTTTATTTTGTTTCCTTAATAAACACTGAAAAACTGAGAGTTCTTTAACCTACCCTCAGCTAACATCTTGGGTTCTCACCAGCCCTGTGATTTGATGAGAGAGAAGGTTCAAAATATTGCCCTGGAAGAAAGAAGCTGAAGAGGGAGAAGAGACAGTGACAGGCAAGGGGCCACTGAGCCAGGCTCTTGGAGGCAGTGACCTGTTTTCATCATCACCCACTGGGGTGGGGGGTGGCAAGGACAGGACCGAGGATGTCGGAAGGAGCTCAGCAATGGTGGGGGAGTGCTGACAGGAAAGAAGGGAGGAGAGTAGGGGAACTGTTCTTCCTAGAGCACAGTATCCAGAAGAGGGCCCACACCCATGGCATTTTTAACAGTCTTACTGATACATAATTTACGTCCCATAGAGTTCACACATCTGAAGTACATATCCCACGACATTTGAAGGTGGCAAACTGTGCCTATGACAGAAAGATGTAGAGGACGCAGTATAAAGCAAAGTCCACGAGATGAGCAGAGGAGGTTGTCAAAGAGATATGCCTTCTTCATGTGTCTGTTCCCCCTGCAACTAATAGTTCAGTCCTCCCCTCCCCGTCCACCTCCTACAGGTCTGGCCATGCCACGGAATCACTGCATGGTGAATGCTGCCCGACCCCTCAGTGCTCCCCTAGTTTCCCTCCAGCCAGTTATCGTCTCAGGAGGTTTGCTTAGATTACTCTTTCCTAAGCTTCAGTCCTTCTTCTGTCTTCACATCTTTGTCATGTCTGTGCATTTACTTTCTTCTTTAAATATAATTACATCTTAATCTAATTATTTTATTTTAAAATGGAATATAACCACTAGAAATAGAAAAACCAATGTCATCCACCCTTAATAGAAAGGAGCTGTAAAAACAATATCACATTCTAACCACACACTGTTGCCTACAGAGAGTTCTGAGCCTGACTTTCACTCTTTTCTTGTTTGTTTAAAATAAAAAGAAGTGGTATAGTGTGAAGATTAATAATTGCCAGAGAAGTCTTCAAGACAGCACACACACTCACACACAAAGGCTTTCTTTTTTACTTCGAAGTTTTAAAAGGAAATTAGAAACGAGCATACTTAGTCATTGCAAGTCAGTTCTTCAACACATCCCCACTCTGGGGAATGCCACCTTCCACACCTGGGCCCTACTCCTGCTGGTTAAATTAAATTGCTGTATGACCATTTCGCCTTTCTGAGCTTCACTTTGAACATCTGTAAAAAAGGGTTTGATGGGTTAAGGTAGGAAAATTTTTTTAATCCTGAGTTTCTCAAATGCTGCTGATGGACCTCCTATACCTGAATTATCTGTGTAGGCACTTGTCAAATAATACTGAACTAGAATCTCTGGGCCTTTGCACTTTTATTGCCACTCATCCGGTTGATAATGGGGTATACTAGGTTCAAGACCATCACCTTAAAGCCTGTGGGGACCACTGGAGAATAGAAATGAACTGTCAATAGGAATTGAGAGGCCTGTGTTCTTGGCCCAGGGGACATTATAAGTTCAGGCCCATAATTCCCATTTAGTTTCCCTGTTTGAACAATAAGGAGGTCAGACAGGGAAGGTTCCCAGTCCCTTCAACTCTGCAAATCAATGGTGAGCCCTGGTGCATGAGAGGTTGAAGGTGGAGATGGTCAGATGACAGCTGTGGTTTGCAGGATGCACATTTTCCCCATGGAAATCCAGCTGTGTGTATGGGGAGGAGCCTGCATTGCCTTCGCCCATCTTGCTTTAACAGCCCACACTCTATAGCAACCAACCTACCCAGGCAGACATCTGTAAAAATGTTCAGTGAGACCTCTTAAGATGGATCAGGCCCTGCTAAAGGGTCAAGAAGAACAGAGTTCTGTGAACGCCAAGTGGGCAGAAAGGAAACTACAGCCAGATGCAACCAGCTTGGATTAACTCTTCACATCCTTGCCATACCCCAGATTGGGACCTGAATCTGTGATGCCACGTTCATTTTTCTAACACTATTGTTCTGGTGAAATGCTTATTTTCATCATCTAGAGACTAAAAACCAAACATCTCATCCCTATCTTTTTGGCCTCTCGGGCCATTACTGGCCTGACCTCTCTGTCTTAACTCTTTGATTGACCAATTGGTTCACCAATCAACTGAATGGTTCATCCACCAATTATATTTATACATTCACTCTGTGTCAAGCTCTGTAGTAGCTACTAAGAACACTAATCAATGAACTAGCATACATGCAATCCCTGGCTCTTCCTTCGCTTCAGCACAGCCTGCTCTCTGTTCTGGGCCACCCATCCCTTCCTGCTGGTAATGGCATCTTAGACCTGAGCCCATTCTCTCCAGACTTTGCTTGCAGTGTCTATGCCAATTTCCCCGGTGTTCAGGCAGAGGCATGAATGACCCATGACCATCTGGAAGAGTATCCAAAAAATAAACCCATCATCTCTAATCCAAGACCCAGAACTTCTAAAAGTCAAACATTTTATGTTCTTCCACACTTCTTAAGCATTCTGAGAGACAGCCAAATGCTCTTTTTCCTGAGCATAACCGAACAACTGTGGGGTCAGCATGGACTGCAGTTCTTCCTTCCTGTGGAAGGGCTGCCCGGGGGCAGGAGTTGTCATGTTGTAGTGATAGACTTCTTCAGACGTATCATAAATGGTATCCCACCAAGAATGGCTTGATGGCAGCTGACAGCATTTGGCAAAGCATTCTTCATTAACCATCACTTTGCCAAGAGGAGAGTCTTATGAGCAAGTGGAATTGGAGAAAACAATTCATGTTGCAGACAGGGGTTTACAGAGAACATGCGGCAGAGGAAACTGCAGTCACAGAGCCAGGCCTGCTGATCACAAGGCCTCAGCTACTTCCATTTCATTTTCCATGATTCACCATAAGACATTTCCTCTATGAACTCTTCCTTGACCACACTCCCTCTTCCCCCGTCCAATCAGGTGGCCCTCCTCTATGCTTACATAGCACCCTTCCAGGTTTTTTTTTCACTCACCATACTATAACATAATAGTTATATAAATATCTCCCTTTCTCACTAAATTATATGAGTACTGTATAGTGACTAAGATCAAGGACATTATAACCAAGCAGACATGTTGTAAGTCACAGTTCTGCTGTATCCTATGTGAAATAATACTCACTTCACAGGGTTTCTGTAAGAATTAAGTATATATATGCACATACACATATGGCACAGAGTGCAGTTCATAGCTTATAAATCTGTTGCCTTTTAGTCTTTAGTTTATAGGTACAGTGCCTGACACATTGCTGAACACCCACTGGCAGAGGCGATAGTAGTAGTCATGGTGATGTCAAGGTGGTGATGGTGGTGGTAGTGGGAGTGGTGATAATGTGGTAATGGTGATGGTGGTGACGATCATGTGATGGTGTGCTAGTGGTGATGGTAGTGATTACAATGTGATGATGTGGTGGTGGTAATGGTGGTGACAATGAGGTGGTGGTGATGGTGGTAATGATAGTATAATGATGAGGTGGTGATGGTGGTGATGATAGTGTGATGATCTGGTGCTGGTGATGGTGGTGATGATAGTGTGATGATATGGTGGTGGTGGTGGTAGTTACGGTAATGATAGTGTGATGATATGGTGGTAGTGGTGGTGGTGGTGATGATAATGTGACAGTGTGGTGGTGGTGATGGTGGTAATGATAATATGATGATGTGGTGGTGGTGGTGATGATAGTGTAATGATGTAGTGATGGTGATAGTGTGATGATGAGGTGGTGATGATGGTGGTAATGATAGTGTGATGATGTGGTGGTGGTGGTGGTGATGGTGGTGCTGATGCTGGTGATGCAGGGCACAGTGGTGGTGACTACAGCAATGTTGTGATGGTGAAGAGAATGACATTGTAATAGTGGCAGTGCTACCATGGTGATGGTGGTGACGTGGTGCTGCTGTGATGGCAGTGATGATGGCCGACATGATAATAACAAGTAAGCATAGTAAAATCAGCAGCTAGGACTCATCGAGAGCTTACTGTATTCCAAGTGTCGTGCACTTAGTACTGGCACAGACCTAATTTCATCCTCTTCCCATCTTCCAGACACTACTAGTACCCTCATCTTCCACATGAATGAATAGAGGTTTCAGAAGTTGGGTAATTTGCCTGTGATCCTACATGTGAGAAATTAAGATGAAGTCAGAATTTGACACAGGCTGTATGACATTGCCACATGAATGTAAAGTACTAAACTGTTGGTTATTTGAGTGGGGAAGGGAAAATGGAAAGAAAAGAAAGAACAAAGGGAGAAATTGACTTTTTTTCTGGTCTACAGATTTCTTTCCTGAAAATGGAGATAATAACCCTAGCTTTTATGAAAATCATAGGAGATAAAGGAAGTCAGGACCAAATCAGCAGCACCGGCTTCATAATTACTCACCCATTCATTCATTCAAGAAATATTTGGCTCTAGGCACTGGGAATACAGCAAGCAAAGCAGACTTAAGTGCCTGCCCTGACAACAATACTGTATTATAAACTTCAGTGTTGCTAAGAGACAAGATTCTTAATTATTCCCACTACAAAAAAGAAATGATACTTATGTGACCTAGTAGAGCTGTTAGCTAACACTCCAGTGGTAATCACATTGCAATATGTACAATAAATGTATCAAATCAATACATTGTAGCCCTTAAACTTACACAATATTATACGTCAAATATACCTCAATAAAAATTAATTATCAGAGTGCCTGGCCTCTGGAGCTCCTGGTCTAATGAACAAGCTGTAGGGGAAAAATAAAGCACAGAGGGGGCTAGAGTTTGCAAGTGGGGTGTCATCCTTGTAAATGGGTCCATCAGGGCAGGCCTCTGATAAGGTAACAGCACTTGAGCAGGGCCTGAAGGAGGTGAGTCACGGAGATGTGCAGAGTCTGGGGAAGAATGTTCTATATCCCACAAGACATCTTAAAAGTAAAATTAGGAATATTCAGAAACAATTAGGTCACTGGGATATGAATGCTGGGAATGAGCTAATGCAGGACCCCAAGGTCTGCAGCCAACTCAAGAATGGAGAGCCAAGTTCAGTGCTCTCCCTCATATCCTCCCTTTGCACTGTTACTGAAGCCTCCATCAAATCATGATGTCCTGGAGCAGAGAGACCATTATCCAGAAGCATGATTCCCCTGGCAACACGCAGTGGGCTAGAGCGAAGTAGCTTCTACTCACCATTCATCCATCCCCCATCAAGGTGACACCAGAGAAGTCATCTGTGCTCATGGCCTCTCACTCCTCCTTGGTGGGAAAGACAAAGGCAAAGTCAGGGGCTCTCACCAATTGAAAGCACAAGGATTAGTTGAGCCCTTCTCCACAGGGGTCTATAATTCAATCAGCAATGTTTATGAAGCTAGTTGTGCATTATTCAGATTTGTGGATGATGCCATATACTATGTAGAATTGTAAACACATAAGAAGATGATGTAAGAAATTATCGACCAGACTGGACTATAGTGCTTAGAGGAATAGGTAGTCAGGGGAAAGACTTAACTTAGACAAACCTAAGGCAGAGGACCCTGGAGGTTCCAAGGCCAGGGGAAAATAGGAAAAAATGCTAAGGGTTCCGGGAATATGGCCAATATTTTGTAAAGGCAGAGGAAATGAGAAATTTATTACAAAAAAATGTGACTTCTCCTTAAAATCCAAAGAGTAAAGGGATAGTAGGTGGAACAGAGCACCAGACTAGGAGCCTAAAGGAACTGATTCTGTTCAAGTCCCCTAGGAACTGATTCTGCCACTGGGGGAAGCCTTTTGATATTTCTGCTCTTCAGTTTCTTCTTTCATAAAGATCGATAGTGTGGCTATCAGCCCCAAATCCTTGATTCTTTATGCTCGAAGAGCGTGTCATGACCTTTGAGGAGACCCAGAGTCTACCCGGCTCCATCTCAGTCGACCCTGACGGACAAACCAAAAGATACAGAAGCCCCACGGAAGGGCGTTCACCTGAGCGACCTGATCAAAGGTCCGGGCATCCTCAGACCTGCTGAAAGACATTTAAAGGCTGCAACACTGAGGAAGGATAATAGTTACGATGGTTCAGTTTAACTAGGTTTCTCCAGAGGGTGCAAAGAACATGAAAAGGAAGTTTTAGTTAAATTGGTTGAGGGGTGTTTGTAATGATGGCTGCATTAAATAAGACACATTATAGGCTGGATGTTTTCAGGACCGAGGTGAAGTTGCAGTGACGTTAAGATGGTGTGGCAGTCTAGGAGGTAGAAATGCTTGAATTCTGCTGAAGACCATAGCTGTCTACCCATTTCAGGGGAAACTTGCAAAGGAGAGTATGCCACAGGGAGAATATTGGGCTCATCCTACTTGCTCAGGTCCTGGGTCACTTCATCACTACAGCAGCATGGGAGCTATCTACATGCTAAGCTTAGCATATAGGGGTCAGCAAAGCTTTTCTGTAACAGGCAAGATGGTAAACATGCTCTGAGGGCATATGGTGTCTGTTGCAACTACTGGACTCCATAGTTGGAGGGTGAAGGAGCCATAGTCAATCCATGACAGTATGAGCACAGCTGTATCCCAAGCAAATGTTATTTACAAAGACAGGCAGCCAGATTCGGGCTGTACACCATGGTCTGCCAACCCCTGTCTGATGCCCAATGATCCCATCTACCACCAAACACGTCCTCGTCAGTATCCTGAGACCTGTCCGAGTTTATGGATAACTCCTTCCTACCAGAGAAGAGAGTGAAGGTAGAATGGAATCACTTACGGAGACATGTGTCACTGGAAATGCATTTCAACAAGACAGAAATCTCAGGCATTTAACCTGGCCATTGATATGTGAGGATGAATTTGCAGGAGAATGTCAGATGCTGATATAATTGATGTGTGTGAAGAGAGATTCCCCATGGTGGGGGCAGTTTTGACTTCCTCCAGTGAGGAAGAGTTGAAGAAATAGATAGTCCAGTTTAGAGGAAAGATAGTTAAGAAAGTATCAGGGAAGAGAGAAAAAAGTCAAATATGTGGAAGTCACTGGGAGCTCTATTACAGTTAGATTATGCATCTGGTGCTTTATATTTTATAAAATATTATAAGAAGGGTTTTAATTTATGTATCAGAAGGTGTCAGAGCCTTTCTCATAGATTCTCCCCACGTGGAGGGATTCAATAACAATCATTCACATTATAAGCTATGTGTATGATAACGCGGTTGTAACTAATGCAGCAGCAGCTGCTTACTGAGACCCTGGGCCGGCTTCCCGTGCAGCGCCTCACCGAACCTGCACCCCGGCCTCGGGCAGCAGGAACGAGTCCCATTTCACAGATGAAGGAGCTGAAAGGCAGGCTTGATAACTGACCCATGGAAATGTAGGTGCCGGAACTGAGCTCTGAACTTAGATCTGGCCCCACAGCCAACACTCTGAGTCACCATATTTTCCTACTTGATGGCTGTGTCATTTCTTCATTAGTGGGTAGGTTCGAGTGATGACTCAGCTTGGCCCAGTGACCTACAAGGATCCTTTAAACCAAGATTTTATTGTGGTTGAAGAGCAAGGAAGTAAATCATCAAATTTTGTCAACAGAGGTCGAGAACAAAATGTAATCTCCATGAAGCAATGTCCTTGCCTGTTTCACCATGTTACCCGAGCATCTAGTTGTCTGATAAATATTTGGATCAATGCATCAATGCATGAACATTGCTGATATTATTTACTCTTTATAAAAAAAAAACTCCTAACCATCCTGCCCAAGTCTCTATGAGTTTATGATATGCCTTATACCTCTCTCTCTCTTTACCGCACAGTCAAGTACCCCGGGCACGTAGGCACTTAATGAATAGTAGCGGATGATAACCCACAACAGCTGATTCTGATGATGCACGGGGTTATGTGAACACAGTAATCAGCCAACTTTTAGTCCTCCCAGCACCCAGGACAGGTGCCACTGCTCCCCTCTGTGCAAGTTATAGCTCAATCCTTTTCTCTTCTCTTTAGGGATGCAGATTGGAAAGTAAATCAGAGACGTATAAACTTAAAGTATATGCTCTGATTTATAAATGATGCCTTGGCTGGAAGTTTGGTGACTCTAGTACTAAGGATGAGTTAGCTACTTGTAACAGTTCAAAGTCACTGATGAAAATCTGGCAGGACTCATATAGCCCCAAGTGGCAGAACTCAGAACTTTGGCAGAATTGAGGACAATAGCTGAAAAGATGTTATCACAGAACCTGCAAACAGCGAACGGGTTGTACATGGAGAAATGAGTCCCTGGACCCCAGAGATGCTGCTGCAGAGGTGGCTGACAGAGAAATAGGAGAGGATGTCTCCATTGAGTGGAGGTCAGGCACGATGATGACTGAAGCCCCTTAAAATAGAAAATTCTTGAATTGTAGACATCCCCCATGCCTCAGTTTACTGATTATCATTTGGTTAAAAAAGTAGGTTTTTGGTTTCCTTTGTTTAGCTTTTGTCAAAATATACTTTATGTTCTTGACTTTTTTACTGCTCTTTGAGCAGACTGGGGCTTGTTGGTAACCACGGCACAATCCCAGTCAATGGGAAATGTATTTGTCCACCCCTGCGCTAAGAGTATAATGATTGTCATTGAGCGAAGTTCAAAGTTCGCTCTTTATCACACCACATCAGCCCCTGTGTCCAGGAGAGAGAGCTGCCCTGACAATCACCCCGTAAGAATTAGCTCAGCACTTCCTCCTGAGCTCTGAACTGTGTCGGGATG
The DNA here is from genome assembly GCF_014824575.4 of Sturnira hondurensis. Classification (NCBI taxonomy): domain Eukaryota; kingdom Metazoa; phylum Chordata; class Mammalia; order Chiroptera; family Phyllostomidae; genus Sturnira; species Sturnira hondurensis. The sequence continues at coordinate 4,209,813 of NW_028076783.1, read as the reverse complement.
GCCTTAGGTGGGGCCTGGAGTATGTGGTTTTTTAAGCCTTCTTGATTCTGAATTCTCAAAATGAGACCTCGTCATTCAATCTTCACAGCAGCAGTTAGGGAGCAGATTTGGGACTAAAACCCCCAGCACTTTTCTCCAGGTACAGAAGGCTCTTTACCAGGCAACTTTTTATAAGACACGCTAACTTCAGGACTGATGGTTGGACTGATTGTTCATTGGGTTATACATACATTTGTGTTGTGATTGAGATAAAAACAGTGTTTTTGAAATTACATGAATGATACATGTTTATTGTGGGGAACTATAAAATAAAGTAAGAAAAGGGGGAACGAGGGGGTCAAAGCACCATCATGGCACAACCGAGACAGCACTGTTAGCATGATGGTGTACATGCTGTTAATCTGACTATCCACGCGGGGTGGGCAAAAGTAGGTTTACAGTTGTGAGTATGTGAAACGCAGAGTTCATTCTTGTACTACGGTATTATTTTCCATATGAGCAACTGTTTTATGATTTTATAAGACCGAGATCACAGTAAGTAAAATACTTCACTCTTCAATATTCACTTACCATATTACATCTTTCAGGAAGATGTACTATAGTATAATATTACAGTGAGTTGATATCCACACTTGAACTTAAATGACTGCGTAGAACTCCTTGATATAACATATTATGATGTGTTAACAGAATCATACTGGCAGATGTTTATGGTATCTGTTTGTTTCTAAAATAATATACTTTAGTAAACAGCCTACAACTCCAAAGCCCAAAAGTGAGATGTTTAGGCAGCAAACAGCTCTGCAGAAATTAAACAGTTAACATTAGGTTAAACCCGGAAAGAATATGCTGTCCTCAGCCGGACTGGATGATTGAGGGAGTGCACATTCGTGACCCCTGTTCCCATCACTGTTCGGTGATGGGCAGGCCAGTCTGTGATGGATGTGATTGGACTCACCGAGTTTATTTTCAGGTTTGAAATTGTGCTCCCCCAAATCCTGGGACATTATTACTTATGAGTCCTTGAGACTTCCCTGCCACCTCCAAGAGCAGAAGTGAGGTCTCTGAGGTTAGCAATCACCACTGAATTTTCATTAGGAAAAGGAAAGGAAGTCATCAATTCAAACTCTGAAAGACCTAAAGCCTGCCCAGAAATAGCAACAGAACAAGGCTGGAGCCTGGAAGAAAAGTCCCACCAACTTGGGAAAAAGCCAGGGTAAAAATCTTGGAGGTCTGAAATAGGAGGGAAGAATTCTGAAGGCCTCAGAGCAACAGCATCCAAAAGGTGGGCCAACCTGGGCAGACAACAGGCCCTGACAGCTTCAGGAATGACAGTGAGTCTAGCTCCCTCTGTAAACAAACTTGCCAGGCCTCCCCCTCATACAATGCAGGTGGCTCTCCAAGTGGTCCAGAAATTCCAAAAACATTTTCCTTCCACTGCTGTGATGTTCAGGGGAACTGCCAGGGCCAGGTGACTTGCGGTCTGCATCCCAGACCCAGCTTCAGTCCCTGTCTGGGTGCTAAGGGAATTCTATGGTCCATCTAGGCTCTGCTTTTCCAGCCATTAAAGAAATAGAGAGGAGTTACAGTACACTTACCAAGCATTCCAGTTCTACCTTGTACTAGCTGCATGAAATTAGCTCATTTCTTGAACCTCTTTTGAACCTCAACTTTCTACTCTTTAAAATAAAGATAAAAATATGTACCTTGCAAGATTGTGCTCAGTATCAAAACAAAATGAGGTATATAGAAAGTTTACCCTAAGACCTATGACACAGCTGATGCTCAGTAATCACAGGAGTTTGCATCTGTTTTATTTTCTTTGTTTCTTTCCAACTCCAAAGTATCATTCTATGACAAGTTTAAGTGCATACAGAGATGGCAAGATTTGTTAATGGCCCCCAAAGAATTAACATTCCACTGAGGGGAATAGACTTGTAAACACCACTGTACTGGAAGGTCAAGGAGAAAGCTGTGTGAAGCAGAGCTGATGTATCCTCGACACAGCCTTGCATCCTGGCAAGTTTGTTTACAGAGGTGAATGAAGGGAGCTTTTGCAGTGCAGGGAGCCACTGGAGTGGGCATTAAAAGGCAAAAAAGAATTTTTCTACTGGGCTGATGTAGCTATTAAGGAAAAATTAGCACATACACTTACAACTGAATGCAAATCAACTCCTGGTAGAAATTTTAAAATTTGCCCTTGAGATGAAAGTAGTAAAACCTGGCATCTTACTTGTTTTGCTATGAGCTGTCTGACCTTGACACGTGCCATTGCCTCTTCCTCAATGCTAAAGGAAGGACTGCACATTCCCCCATCCACATCCACAGGTTGTCCTCAAATTACCTGAGGCAACTGACAGTCTGCCTGGGGGGTCATCCGGGAGGCTTGTGAAAGCCTGTGAGAGCACAGACTGCTGGACCTAAGGCCCAGGTTCTGACTCAAGAATTTACATGTCTAACAAGCTCCTAAGCAATGTTGCCATGGGTAGTCTGAAGACTGTGCTTTGAAAACCACTGCTTTGGAGTCCTGTTGTTTTTCTAAGCTATTATTCACCATTGGCCCAAGTGTAATATAAGTGTTTATTACATTTTATTCCGTGTCTTGCTCTTTGATGGATTCTATAGAGGATATGCACAATTAGAAGACATATTTGCTCTAGTTCTTCCTACACTGTATCAGCCTTGCTTAGTCACATGTAGTTAATAAATGTGCTGATTTGATTTGTCCTTGTATAGCTTCTAGTCTCTCTAGAGAGACATAACAAATTTATTAGAATGAGTTAGAAGGACATAATTCATTGGAATAAGATCAAGTCTTTTTCTAGTTTTTTTCCTCCCTAAGTAATCAGACCTACGCTTCCTAAAGGAGTTTTTTTTTTCTCTTAGCCTGTAATACAAACTGCATCTATAATATGGCCACCCTCTCCCTATCTGCTCCTGGGACCATGATTCCCAGTAGCCCTCAATGTCCCTAGGCTGGATGGGATTTCAATTGGTGTAAGAGAACAGATATCTATGTAAATAGAGCTGGATGCCTCCTACAACACCTGAAAAGAACTGCTTCAGCCAACAGAACTGTAAATCACCTTCAGAACATTCCTTCTCCCAGGAGTGGAGTCTTTGCATTATTCATGCTCCCATGGCTACAGCACAGTACGCTCTTGTCTCATGAAGGTAACAGCCAATCACCACACTTTCACGGCCTCGCCCCTTCCTGCACCTCACCCTCCTTCTTGGGCTCTACACTTTCATGCTTCACAGTATCCTCTGCACACCCTGTTCTTTCACCTTCTTTCGGGAACTGTGTTTTCCAGGGCCTGGCCCCAGTCAGCCAAGAGTGTTGCATTCCATGTTCTCCATACATTTTGAAACGTTTGCTTTCTCTTTAAAAGAGGAAGTGTGGCAGTCATCCTAATTCCTTCGGGCAACAGGGTAGAGAGAACCCATCTCACTCTAGCTGACACAGTCACACACTCTTTTCAGAGCAAATCTCCCTTTGGAATTGTCTGCCTATGTTTTCTGGAATGGGGATTACACTCTTTCTACACAAAGATCCGCTTTCTTGCTGTCAGGGGTCCCAAACTGATGTTCCATGCATGCTGTTCACCCTGGGGAGCATAATCTTTTTGAAAAGAAAATTGAGTTTATGAAACAAAATTAAAAGTAAAACAGGGATTCCCACTTCTTAAACCAAAAATATCACTACATTCGGCAGCTGGACACTGCTTGTCAAAGGTGACACTGCAGGGCTGAGGACTGGCACCTCCTCTGCACAGGGTCCACGCTCTCCAGTTTGCCGGTGTCCACACCGGCATGTGTCACTCATTTACATCACCAGCTTTGTTCCCATTTGAATTAGTGGCTCATTTTTGCTCTTCTTGACAGGTTCCTGGACACAGAGTGTGGGAGCTGGCAAGGTCCTTAGAGCAGGGATTTTCAAGCATTACTACATGTAGAATCACCTAGTAGCTTCCACAGATTCCCACACCCAGGCTATTCCCAATGCCAATTAAGTAAGGGTCTCTAGGGTAGGGGCCAGCCATCAGCACTTTGTCTTAGTTCCAACAATTCCCACGTACAGACATATTTGAGAACCAGTACCACAGAGGAGTCCTGCTCAAACTTTACTGTGCGCATGAGTCACCTGGGGACCTTGTATAACTTCAGATTCTAATCCGGCATGTCTGCACAGAGCCTGAGATGCAGCACTCTGACTGACCGTGGCTGCTGGCCCCAAGACTACACTGTGCAAAGCAAAATTATGCAGACCCTCCAGTCTGCTCTTACCCATAGGGTTAATGAGGTGCCAAGATAATGCCTTCCTTATAATAGTTAAGTGAAAGGAAAAACAAAAGAAAAAATAGAAACACTCACAAATGCACCGAACAAGAACAAGCTGAAGTTACTAAAAAGTAGAGGGGTGGGGGATGGATAAAAAAAAAGCATTCACTTTTGAAAACATAAATGATAATGGTGTCATGTATGTTTCTGTAACAAAGTGGATGCTTTGCCTCATTTACCTACATTCATTATTATGCCTTCTTTGTTAGAAGAGACAAGGTAGGACCTCAGCAAACAAAACGTTATCTCGCCCGAGGGATTCCTGTCTTTTGTAGTGGTGGGGCAGGGGTAGAGATCAGAGAACAGATCTTTACCCACCCCTCCTTGAGGTTATTGCTCCAGATCACATAACTATGAAATAGAAGAGCCAATACACAGGGGAAAACAGTTTCATCTATCTTTGTAAGTGGTCTGAAATGCTGATGTCTTAATGTGATTGAATTTTAAGTCGTGTGGCAGCTCTTCTTTCAGGTGAGAATGAAGCAATTAGCCAGGTCTAATTGCCTAGTTGTATGAATGAGTCAAGCAGGCCACAGTCTCCGCAGTTTAACTTGAAGTCTGAAACTGGAGGGTTGAGGCTGGGACACTTCCTGGGGCTGAAAGATTCTTGCAGCTGGCCATCTCTCTCAGTTGCAAATGCCATGATGGTGGGTTTGTCCTTCCAGATCCTAGTTTCTCAAAGTATTATCAAGGGGTGACATGTGTCAGAATTCCTCGAGACTCTAGTTAGTATATATATTTCCAGGCCCCTCTCCCAGAGATTCTGAATTTGTGGGTCTAGAGTGGGAGCCAGGGATTGGCATTTTTCCTTAGAGCAGAGCAGCCTGCAAGTTGTGCTAATGTGCTTATTCCAGGAGGGTGTGAGAAAGGGCAACATTTTCTCTCCGTCTTTAAATTTTGAGATTTCACTATAGCAGCATTTCGCAATTTAAAAAAATTTAATAATTACCTGTTTAGATTATCATAAAAGCCTCGCACCCTGCTGTCCTGCACTATATTCAGAACTGCCTTTGGAGGACATCCCTCTCAGAGCACCACTAAAAATGGAAATAAAACCCAGTTCTCTACATATTCCTACAATGGAGAAAAATTTGAGGCACATCATCTTAGCAATTTGTGCCATGAAACTCAACCAGCTTACATAAATGATTAGTAACTTGTGGTGCTGTAACCGTGAATACATTTTTGCCACTATCCTTGCTGCATTGGAGGTGTCCCGTGATATGTTTTACATATGCCCTCCCCCAGCACCCCCAGCACCCCCAGCACCCCCAGCACCCCCAGCAGGTGAGCTCCCTCTTCCTCATGTCCCTCCACTGAGACTCACTGTTGCCATGTGAGGGTCAGGGAGGCCCCCAAAGGCAGCTGGGCACAAGCCTGCCACCACTGGGAGCCCAGAGCAGGAAGCCATTGATCAGTCTCCAGGTACAGAGATCTAACTGGAAGGCTTTTGTGCCACTGAATTGGCCCGTGCAGCTGGAGTTTCAGCCAGCCGGACAGACTGCTAGTGGGGACTCAGGGGTACATTCAGCCACTTGCTAACTCTTCCCCCACTGAATGTCAGTGATTTGATCCAAAGAGGAGGAGGTTGAAATGCCCTGTCTGGCAACTAAGTTACAACCTGGCCTTTTAGATCAGGCAGAATCTTGCACATGATACTGAAAGGGAATGCAGACACCAGAATGATGATAGATGGTGGCATCTAGAGCAGGAGCCATTGCCATTAATGGTGATAATGTGTCAGGCGCACGCATTATTCTTGTTTAACCCTCTCATCAATCCTGAAAGGCAGAGTTCTCATTGTTCGTCTCATTCTACATGAGGACACTGAGGCTTTAACCTACTAGGTGACAGAGCAGGGCGAGGCCAGGGCTTGAACACACCAGGTCTGTCTGACCCTCAGATGGCTGTCCCTCACTGCACTGTGAGTGGGCAACTCCTGTTACAGCCACATTTCAGAGGGCTTTGAATTATTGCACTAGACCATGCTTCCGGAGGTGTCCTGGAACTTTGCACAAGGTGGGAGCAGGTGTTGGTCCTTTTAGGAATTCAACTATTTCCCATCTAGTTGTTGTCAAGAAAGGAGGGGTTTACATACCAACTGGTGCCTCAAAAGGTTACTCTTCCCTGAAGCTCACCTCACTCATATATAGGTCTCCTCACTCCCAGGCCAGTGCTCTCGCAGGATCCAGGAACTAACATACCCTGGGTCCCTTCTATTCTTTTGGGAATAAACTATAATGTCAAAGACTTTAATTGAAATCCCAGATTTTTAAGACAGTAAGTCTCATTTTTCCTATTAGGAGGGATACCAAGCTAGATGTTAAACCTAACACAGGGTTAGAATATGATTGTAAACAATGAGCATTGGTTGTACGAATGAACATTACTAGCAAAGAATGTGATCTTGAAGATAGCATTGTATTTTCTTGGTGTTCAATTTTCTATCTTTGAAATAAGTGGCTGTGGTCTAGATATTGACCTTTCCATTTCGGAGTCTGTTTGACTCTAGGTTCTTTACCTGAGGTCTGAAGACTGGTCCATGTCCTCTCCATAACCCTATGCAGAATATCTCTAAAATTAGATTTAGCGTAACTTACATGTATTAATAGTCACCCCTATTAGGTGTACAGTTCTACAAATTTTGACAAATGCATGAGTATGTACTCATGTAACAAACACTATAATTAAGACACAGAATATCTTAGTTACCAAAAAAAGTTTCCTTATGAACATTTGGGGGTTATTTCCTTCCCCAATTCTAGGCCCTGTAACTACTGATATGTTTTTTCTTCCTATAATGTTGCTTTATAATTGTCATGTAAGTGAACTCACGCAGGACAAAGCCTTTACAATCTGACTTCTTTCACTTAGCGTGATGCTTCTGAAATTCAATCATATTGTTGTATGTATTAGTAATTTGTCCCTTTTCATTGCTGAGCAAACATTCCATTGCAAGGATGCACCCTGATTTATTTACTCATTTACCCATTTACCCATTCCAGCTGATGAACATTTAGATTATATTCACTTTGGAGCTTTGTAAATGAAGCTGTTATAAATTTGTGTATAGATGTTTCACATGTATTTCTTGATTTCTATTGGGTGAATATTGTGAGGAGTGAACCCATCAAGAATCTGTGTGTATATGCATTGTTTGCATACACACACACATACATACACATACACACAAACACGTATACACATACATCCCTCAGCGAGATGGGTCACAGCTTTTGTCAGATTCCCAAAAGGGACCAAGGCTTACAAAACGTTGGGAACCACTGGTCTTGTTGCTGCTCCCTTTGATGTGTGTTGAGTACCTTCAGCTCAGTGGCCTACCTCCTCCAGTGAGGTATTTACAAACCTAGAGGCAGCCTGGCTCAGTGAAGTGGGCATGGATTCGGGGTGGAAGTGCCGCCCCACCATGGTCTTTCACTACTTGCATGGCCAGTCCTCCCTTTCATCCCTCAGCAACCCTATCCATTGTTGGGTTGAACGACTAAGCTCCACTTCTTCCTCCCACATTTCCCCAGGAAAGAGGAAGCAAGCTTCCTCCTTGGCACCCCCAGCCCTTTGGAGTTCTGGCTCAGATCCTCAGCTCAGACCCTCCCCAGACCCACCATTGAGGTTTTCCCTGCTTCCTACAGGGGTGCAAGTACAGTATGTAAAGCTTTCTAGCCAGTTGCGCTCATTTTTCCCCAGTCTGGGAGAAGACATGTTAGGAAGTATGTTTATCAAGGTGTGCCAGACTAGAATGGGGGGACCAGACTTTCCACTCCTGGCTTTGCTACCAAAACCTCACTCGATATAGGCAAATTACTTCAACATCTCTTGCCCAAAATCTTGAGTGGCTTCCCAAAGTCCTTCGGATAAACACTCAAAGCTTCCACAAGACCTCTAAGGCTTTCAATGTAAAGCCTGGCCTTTGCCTGCCTCCGCAGCCCTCACTCCCATTTTCCATTTACCCTCCCCTCAAGGGGTGCTTTCCAAAGCATACACAATTTAATGACTTGGAACCCTGCTTACTTTTCCTATGTTTTCCTTTTCTCTTGAAAAAAGGAACTCTGCCTTTTCCCTTTCAAGTCAGTAACAGAAGGAGCATTAGCTTTGTGCCCTCTGAGCACTGATTTTCCAGCCCCACGCTCTGATTCCGTGTGAGATAATGGAGCTTAGCCTTCAGAGGTATGAAAGGTACCAATTGTTTCGTTCTTCAAGTATTTGGAGGCAGCTGTTGTTTTTTATATTTCCACTTAGAGAGCTTTCTTTTCCTTACAGCCAGGAGGGTGAAGGATGGAAGGTAGAAGATGGATGAAGTCAGGTTAGCCTATGCCTCAGAGGCCTTGAATAGTTTAGGGAAAAAAATGAAATAACACGAAACTATCACTGCACATTGTTCTCTGCTACTTCCACCTCCCACTGCCAGCCTACGCTTTCCATCAAATATGTATAACGTTGGTTGTGGAGCAGATAAAAAATTCTCTTTTCTCTGGAATGTGTACTCAGTCCATCTTAAAGAGGGAGCACGGCATCAAAGACGTTCACTGTCCCCCCACCCCCACTCCTGTGCTGTGCTTCCTGTTTCCTTTAGGGGAAACAAAAAGCCTGGACAGCAAAAGGACTCTTTCACCTCCAGCTCGTCTCTTTCCATTAGTGTCTTGGCTGTCAGGACCAAAACAAACAAACAAACAAAAAAAAAAAAACTTTAAAAAAGAGAAGATAGACTATAAATAGCCTTACTGATGAAACTAAATGCTAATTAATAAGACTGTGAATGCACAGTGCTTTTACAGACAGGAACTTTCCCTGGCTGCGTTCTCATCCGTGACTCTGAGGGGCTCTCTTGTGCACGTTGTACAAAGCTTGGCCGCTTACTGAACAGTGAGCCAAGATCAAGGTGTGACTTCTACACAGCTCAGGGTCCTCCTGGTCAGGATTAGAATGTTCACCTTGTCAGGGCTTCCAATATGATTAGGTTCCAGGTGCCTGCACCGTGGCAACCGCACCTTTGAGTGACTGCCCTCTAAACTTATTGCAGTGGTGTCTGTTTGCCAGGATAAATATCTAGTCACGTGGACTGGACCCTGGAGTCCAGGGAAGTCTTCCCCAGGAGCCCAATTCTGAATTTTTGGGTTTCTGTCATCACAGTGCAGTGATTAAGAACATAGGATTTGAAGTCAGACAGATTTTGTATATTGGTTACATGTTGCTGCAGAACAAATAACCTCCAAACCTAGTGGCTTCGGACAGCAATAATTACTTATTATCTTTCATGGTTCTGTGGGTCAGGGATTCAGCTAGAGCACAGTGAGAAGCCTTGTCTCTGCTCCAAGGTGTCTGATATCTCAGCCGGAAGATTTGGCAACAAGGCTGGAATGCTCTGGAAGCTCATTCATGCTCACATGGGCTTTGCTGGAACTGTCAGCCAGAACACCTACCCTATCACATGGCCTGGGCTTCCTCACAACATGGTGGCTTAGCATGGCCGAGACCATGACATTGAGATGTCTCATGGGAAGATATGTCAACAACAGAAAGTAGACGGTCAGGATGAAAAAAATGAGGGCAATGGGAGGAAATACGGTGGCCATGTTTGTCTAGCACTGTCTCAAAGACCCAACGGATAAAAAATTACAGCCTTCCCTCCTTGTCTACCTGTAAATTGTGTGGAAACAAATATATCAGGACATTGAAGTTTAATAATGATTTATCCAACTAACAGTTCCCTCCTTATTCCAGATCCACCATTACTCCCGAACTAACATTACCTGAGCACCCCCTTTGCCCGAGCATTTTTACCAGCATATTTTCCTTTAATTCTCACAACAACTCAAATCCAATGCTATCATTTCTGTCCTTTTTTGCGGGGGAGGGGTCAGAACTTTGAGAATAGGGAAGCCTCCACTCTCACATGTATACACTACAATGGTGGAACCAGCATAGGACAGACATTCCTATTTCAAAGGGGAAACGTTGGAAAGGAAAAGAGTAACAGGTCCCAAGAAAGGGCCAAACCTGATGGGACAAGTAACACTAAATTTTAAGGCTCCAGAATAATCCTCTTTGTATCAGTAATCTACCTTCTGGCCCACTGGGGAGACCATGTTACCCCAGGGCTCTGTGGGATGGCCCTGCAGCAGTTCTCAGCTCAGATTCCAGCTCTCCTGGGCCAGGGTTCTATGCCCACAGTTCTCCCAGGTTAGGCTCCTGAGCCTCTGACTCTGCCAGAGATCCCCATCCTTTGAAATCTAGGGGGAGGGAACCTGGCCATAGCTCTCTGCAGGGACCCCAACCCTGATGCACTAGGGCATGGGGGTGGGGAGTAGCGATGGAGACCATCCTAGTCCCCTGAACTCAATCAGAAGCCCCACTGCCCGCCACCAGGCCCCTCACTGGGAACCTGTGAAGGGAGTGGCAGCCCTGGTATTTCTGAATCCTCTTGGGTGACATTCTGCCATTATCTTAGAGAATTCCTCAATTCTGTTGCTTGGCTGATCATGCTGACAGAATGAATCTCCTTATCAAACTGACTTTTGGCCACACCCTTAGTGTTTTCATTTTCTTGGCAAAATGGGTAGGCTAAGAATTTTCCAAACCCTTAAGCTCTAGGTTTTTGGGGGGTTTTCCTGAACAATTTCCTCTCATAAAGTCATTTTTCTCCTTTCACATTTCACTATAAGCAATCAGGAGGAGCCAAGCCTCACCTTCAACACTTTGCTCAGAAATTGCTTCAGCTAAATACCCAATTTCATTGCTGGCAAGTTCTACCTTTCACAAAAGTCTGAAACACGAACACAATTTAACCAAATTCTTCACTAGTTTGTAGCGAGTTTCACCTCCTCTCTAGCTCCCAGGAGCAGGTCCCTTACGTCCTCGTTCTGTCTGAGGCCACATCAGAGTGCGCTTCACTGTCTGAACTCCTACCAACCGCCTGCTCAGGGTGACTAGGCCTTTCTCCAAGAAAACTGAGACTTCCTCGACAGCCCTCATCTTTTCTTTCTGATTTCTCACCAGAATCATCTTTACAAGGTCCATTCACAGCAGTATAGGCTTTTTCTAGCATTTACCTCAATCTTCCAGCCTCCAGCCATCGCCCAGTCCCAAAGTCACACTTCCAGATATTTGTCACAGCCATACCCCCCACTGCTCAGTACCGATTTCTGTCTTAGGCCATTAGAGTTGCTGTAACAAAAATATCATAAGCCAAGTGGCTTAAAAACACAAACATTTATTTCTCAAAGTTCTGAAGGCTACAAAGTCCAAGATCAAGACACTGGCAGACTGGTTGTCTGGGGAGGGTAAGCTTCCTGGTCCATAGAGGGCTGGGTTCTTACCGTGTCCTCACTCAGCAGAAAAGGAAAGGGAGCTAGCTTTCTGGGGTATATTTTATAAGGGCACTAATCCCACTTATGAAGTCTTTATATTCATGATCTAACCATTTCCCCAAACCACCACTTCCACATAGAGTCACATTGGAGACAGGTTTCGAGATATAATTTTTGGGAAGACAAAAATATTCAGTATTTAGCGGGCACTCTCAAATATAGGAACCAAGCAGTTTGGGTTCTCGTCCCATCCTTTCAGGCTCCAGGACCCACAAACAAACAGTGACAGAGCTCAAACTCACATCCAGGCCTTCTGACTCCTGGCCCACTGTCCCTCCATCAAATAGGGCTGCTGAAGGAGCAGTCTTCATTAACTGATTTGCAGATCGCTGTTGACCATTAATGTAACTGACCTTTCCTCAATACACCTTATTTAAGAAGTCCTAATTTAGTTGCTGACATTTGGACTGAAAATCAAAGAAGGAACACCATGCCCTGTTGCTAATGAAAGCCCGGTTCACAGACAAGTAGTGTCAGCATCACCCGAGACCTTGTCAGAAATGCAGAATCTCAGGCCCCACCTCAAACTCACCCAACTGAAATCTGTACTTTGACAAGGCCCCTGGGTAATTTGTATCCATGTAAAAGCTTGAGAAGTAGTGACCTAGTTTATCGAATTATCACCAGCAGCAGTTGAGTGTTCAGATGGTTTTTGATGGTATTTTACTCAGTCAACAGACTACTGATACCATCATCATTAAATTCCTACTATACCATCATCTTGGTTCCTTTCTTTCTTTGGCTTCCAATGAGTCTTCTGTCATGAAGTCCTATGGAGTTTTCCTTAATTATGACACGCATCCTTTTCCTTCCATTCTTACAGCCACCACCCAGGCTTGGCCCTCTGTACTCTGTGCGTGAACTCCTGCAGCTGTATTAAAGCTTATCTCCCCATCCCACTTCTTGCCCTCCCATTTGCCTAAAGCTCTCTGACTCTCAAGCTTTCCTGGCTATTTCTTGCCTTCAAAATAAAATTCATACTCCAATTCTAGATTTGCAGGCCTTTATATTCAAGCCCCAAAACACTTTTTCTCGGAGAATCTGTTGCACATATGTTTTAATGTCCATATATTTGTTCAGACTCAGAAATTCCCTTTCCTACCTTTTCCACTGCTTTCAGAGCTCTGCTGAAATCTCACTTTCATCGTGAATGTCAGATCTACTGAGGTCACTGTTGCCTCCTCTTGTTCGGAGGTCCTACGGCACTTCTTGCCTGCACACCTGATTAATTGCATTCTAATTTCAGGGAAAAGCATGCATCTCACAACTAGACTGTGAGCTCACGGAGGAGAGAGGCCATGTCTTTATCTCTTTCTCACCTCCAGCATCTGGCAAGGCACTAAACCCACATAGGTAATCAGAAAATATTTTGCTTCTAAATCTGAGGAAGTTATGGAGTAATATCCAGGTTTGCAAGCACATCACCCCTACTAATTTATTTCTTCTAAGGGTCTACACTAAGGTTCAGCAATTACATAAACAGCATTGCTTATAAAACCAAACATGGATAGGCAGCCTCGAACCAGCCAGGAGGTAAGCATAGGATGCAGTCCAGAATCACAGGCCAAATAAAAACCGTGAATCTTTATTTCAAGCTCCAGGTGTCAGAACAACAGGTATCACTTCCCACCTCCCTGCTTGGCCCTCCAGGCCAGCTGCTTCTATGAAGCTGTGTCCAGCACAGAGCCCCAGCTGAATTGCTCCAGGTGAGCTTGGGGCAGCTGAGATACACAGCACTAATAACATTGGCCCTAATTCTCTATTTTGTTACATTTTTTGTGTTTGCTCAGTACTTTCTTCTTTGTTGGCAACAGAATCTGCTGGCCACTTGGTTCAGTACATTATCAGCTTTTTGCATATGGTTTATTTTCCTATTCATGACTGTAAAGATTCTTGTGGGTAGACATTAGTACTAACAATACTAACCACCTTTTCTATGTATAAGGGGGATGCCAAAAAAGCCAGAATTATCTGCTAGAAGGTGGGTCCCTTGTAGTACAGGCTTTCCCTGATAGGTGAGCGCTCTAGGAACCCACCTATATCAGCACACCAGCTGGCGTTGTTGTGAGAGGTTGAGTTAGGCTTCAGTGATTTTTTTCTTGAAGACTCTTCCAATGTGTTTGCCCATGTTATGATGGGTGATTTATGAGCACACCTGCCCACACTGTGCTAAGTGTTCAGCAGTTTTGACCAAAACCAGCATGGCCTTCATACCCCACCCTCCCTAGTCACCCAATCTTGCCCCAAGCAACTTTTTTTTGTTTCTCCAGATGAAAAAAGTCCTCAAAGGGAAACATTTTGCCAATCTACATCGGTGAAACAAACAAACAAAATGACAAAAGTCCTACAAGGCATAAAAACCGACAAGTTCAAAAACTGTTTTGACCAGTAAAAAAATCTCAATAGGATATTGCATCAAATGGAGAGTACTTTGAAGGTGGCTGAAGTTTAAACATGTAAGAATGAACACACAACTTTTAATAAATAAATTCCAGTTTATTTGGGTCCCCTCTTGTTTACATCAGCTCCTTTAAACCCCATAAACAAAAGATGGAGAGGAAAAGTGCCACCAACCCTTTTCTACAACAGAGAAAACAGAGGCCAGAAAAGTGATCCAAGGAGTTCAAAATCACCAAAAATGACTTCATCCCAGGACTGGGACTAGAGTTTGGATTTTATGAGCCCAGGCCTAATATTTAGTTAACAAGTTCAGTATAGCTTTTCTGGTTATTAAAAGTAGACAAAGTTGGGATCTGAATCCAAATGATCTTCTGGAGTTGACACTCTTACCCAACCAACAGCCTATCAGACAATCCACATTGGTTCATTGTGGCAAAGAAATATAGTTGCCATTTTTGTTCTCAGCCAAGTTTACCAAAATTGGGAGCAGTATCCTCTGTCTTTGAGATTCATTGCTTTTTACACCTATCTGCTTTCTTCTCCAAGTTCATCCTTTAGTAATGGTTGTTCAATTCTGATTTTATCTGGGAGAAAAATAAAAAACCTATTTGGATGTTAATATGTTCTAATATCTCAGTGAGTCAACAAGCTCATGTATTTCCAATAAAAAACCCTCCTGAACGTGGATCATTCCGTTATCAAAGAGTCTTGCTGACCTACCAGCTTCTAACTGGCTCAATGCATTTAAATTCACAAAACAGTTTTATCGCCAAGGACATCTGTACTAAGGACAGTGTCTCAAAGGCCAGGCTTTTGGGGAGGCGATTATTTCCTTGTGCGTCACGCTGCAGATGCAGGACAAATTAAATTATTTTGTACACATTAAAGCAGGGGAATGAAAAAGCAACGAGGATTCGAGGAAGTTCATGGTGTGATGGTAAACAACTAAATTTATGGTTCCAGCCCACTTAGGTACTAATCACTGCTCTCTAATTTGATAGTTTTGTGACCTTTCACAACTTAAATTTTCTGGGCCTTTATTTCCTCCTCTGTGCAATGAGGACCATAACAGTGCCTACTTCACAAGGCTGAAGGATGACTAACGGAGAAGAAAAGTATCATATACTTGACCCAGTACCTGGCACCTAAGTAAATGCTTCATTAAATTTAATTATTATTAGTAGTATTATATACTTATTAATAATTACTGGTCATATAAAATGAGAAGTCCACTTCATCCCTCATAAATATTTATGAAGTGTTCTTGTCTCAGGCCTCAATGAGTAATTCCTTCCGATTTACTAATATCAAGAATCCATTTGTGTTTAATTGAGATGAGAAAAGAAATGAAGGATGGAGTGGTGCACCAGCCTTCAACAGTAAATGGTTCATAGCAGGGTTTCCCAACCTCGACACTTTGGACTGGATAAGTCTCTGGCGGGTAGGGCACTATCCTGACCACTGAAGGGAGTTCAGCAGCATCCCTGGCCTCTGCTCACTGTATGATGCCAGTAGTAGCCAGCTCCGCCCATAGGTGACAATCAAAGAATATCTCCAGTTGAGAACCACTGATTTACATAGTGCATTCTTCTGTGATGGGGGCACAGAGTCGTGGGGTGGCCAGTGACAGAGGTGGGATCTACTCCTTTCTGTAAAGGGCCAGATAGTAAGTATTTTAAGCTTTGTCTCTGTCACAACTGTTGTAGCATGGAAGTCACCATAGACAATGCACCAACAAATACCTTCCAACAAAACATCATTCATGTTATAGACACTTAAAATTAGAATTTCATATAATTTCCACGCGTCACTAAATAGTCCTCTTTTTATTTTTTTCAATCATTTTAAAGAATTAAACCCATTCTGAATACATGGGCCATACACAAACAGGTAGTGGCCAGATTTGTTCACTGGACTTCATATGCTTCTCAGGGCTAAGGAGCATATGAAGCCCTGAAATAAACATGGTACTTACTCCTCCTGAGAGTATCACATTAACTTAAAAACTTAGTAGAAAACTATTTTTCATTAAAATAAATATTGCTATATTTGCAGTATCACCCAAACCCACGTGAATTTTCAAGATAAAACATATTTCAAAGCAATGTCTTACTTCCTGTGGGTTGCTCGGAGCTCTGTCACAGATCCCTGGAGGCCACCTTTGTCATTATCTCCTCTGATTTTGGGCTACTTTGGGAGAAAAATTGAGAAGCTGACATTATAGGTGAGAAACGAACTCATATAAGAGTCTTTTGGACTTCCCATGACTGATTGTCCTTGAATGAAGCCCAAGAAAGCCCTTAAAATATTCTAGGGGCCTTAATGGTTTTCTGATGTATTTTATCCAGAGAATGGTTGGAGTAATATGTGATTGCTTACTCTAAGGTGGTTTCTATAAATCCTTGTGGAAATTTCTAAGTGTCTTCTTCATACATTTGGAGTCTGGAGTCTACTCACTTTTCCTGTCAACGAAGAAGCATGTATAATACACACCTGGCAAGTACCCAGGAAATTAACAGATGGCCCAGTTGTACCCTCAGAAAGCTGAAAATTTCCTGCTGATTCTAGGCCTTATTTATATAAAACCCCCAAAGAGTATACCATCAAGAGAGATAGAGCAGTGGAGAGAGCACTGAATTGGCAAATAGGAGGCTTCTTCTCCAGCACCTGCTATGCCATTTATCCTGATTGGACAAGTTCCTTTACCATTTAGGTAAGTTTTCTCTTCTTTCCAGAATGCTTTTTTTTAAAAGCACTCTGCAAAGAGTGTGCCCCAAATGATTAAAGCTGTCTGCCATGGTTGGAACGTCAGGGAGTTGCTGGCACAAATGCCCGGGTGTTGTCATGCGCAGTATCCATCATTTCTACGGTCCCTCCTGACTGGAAATGCCTATGGCCACCTTACTCTGTTGCTCAACTTTGTGATGCTGAGTAAATCAAAAGAAGGAGGGATCATCACTGTGGGATGCAAAGGTTAGGGGATTGCTGCATGGTGAAGGTGAGAGGGTGGTCAGGGCTTTGAAGATGTTTATTCTTCTTCACAGCTGGGATCCAACAGAGCACATTCTGTGCTGACTTGGGTTTTGGTTGGCTCTAGGCTGAGCGCCTTCTATCGCAGTGTTGGCATGGCAAGAGGGAGGCATGAGGGAGATATTGTGTCCCTGCCATTCTCTGGAGCCCCTGTGAAAGGGAATGTCTTCTTAATGAGCCCATCCCAGAGAGCCTGGCCTTTCAGATAAACAAATAAGCATCAGCAGGAGATGTTCATAAGAGAACTGGGAAAAAATAAGGCCACTTTGAGTGACAGCTCAAATAAAGGAGACCTACGAGGTCTGCAGTTAACCGCTAATGAGCACATCTCCTCATCCGTGCTTTCTTGGCCAGGACATCTATTGTTGAGAATGCCAGGAATGGGTGTCTTATTTATACAGGAAGAGGCCTTTCTGGCCTTGTCCCAGGACTGACTTTTCTTCTTTTTTTGTTCAATTTTTTATTAAACAAAAAAAAATTGCAGAGGAGGAAAAGGGAGAGAGACAGAGAGAAATATCAATTTGCTGTTCCACTTAGTTGTATACTCATTGGTTGACTCCCGTATGTGCTCTGACTGGGGATTGAACGCTCAACCACGGTGGGCGTATAAGGACGACACTCAATAACCCACATTTAGTCAGCCTCTGATACATTTTGGCCACAGTCATCAGTTTTAATAATATCATCATCTTCTTTGTGCACGAAAATGCACAGAAAAGCATCTGGAAACAGGATACAGTTCCAGCTCTGCCATCAGCTTCCTGTGGGATTTTAGGCAAGTCGTGTCTCATGTCAACTGAGAGGATTCGACTGTGCTCTTTCTTCACTTAGTAAACACACTTTGAAGACTTTCTAAGTGCCAATCTCTGTTGCAGCCACCAGTTTGGGCACTCGGGGACTAGAGCTGTAATAGGAGAGACAGATGAGTAATGCATGTGACAATATAACATGAGAATTACTATTACTGTGACGATGCACGTCCCCATCTGACCTTCCTGTCTGTAACAGGAGCACCCAAGGGACAACCTGGGTGATTACGGAAAGAGGTCACAAAATTGGCAAGTGGCCTAAAACCCAGGTCTTTTCCTTCAAGAACAAGAGTTCTCATTAAGTACAAGCTGCCTTAAAATAAAAACATTCAAGAAAAAGTGATGTGTCCCTGGCCAGGTGGCTCAGTTGTTCGGTGTCGTCCCAGACACCAGAACACTGTGGGCTCAGTCTCCAGTCGGTGCATGTACGGGAGGCAACCAACCCATCGGTGTTTCTCTTTCTCTCCCTTCTGATCTCTCCGAAATCAATAAACATACTCTCGGTGAGGATTTAAAAAAGAAGTGATGCACAGAGAAGTGATGAAAACACTGGGATTTGAGAAGAGGAGTCTTCCATTTGGGTTTCGGCATTGTTATTTTGGTAGCTTGATGACTCTGGGAAAGTTGCTTCATCTCTTTGAGCTTCATTGATCAGCAGGAAGGATGTTACTCTAGTACCTGCTTCACCTCATCACGTGGAGAGAGGGAGACTATCCTTGGTAAACTGTGACACATAAATTCTAGCTTGTGGTTGTTTCTTTCGTTATCTTCAATAATAATAAAATAAATACCTTGTCACTTGTGAAGGAAAAAAAGTTCAGTGGCCTGTAATTGAACTTAGGTGTCCAAGGAAACAGGTAAGGGCTTTTTCTTTTAATAACCAGCATCTCTTTCCAGGAAAATGGGTTCAGTGGAGGCCTCTTTTTAACTGAAATATGAAGCAATCTTAATTTCTACATCTTAAATGTGTGTGAAAAACAGAAGGGAGGGAAGGAAGAAGAGAAATTATTTATTTCCCCTTAAGGCTAACCAGAGAAATAATTGAAAGTAAGAGTCTTGTGACCTGACCTCTGATTAACTGAAGTTTCAATATACTGTTGTGAATGGAAACCCTGAAGTGTGTGATTGGTTATCTAATGGTGGAAAGAAAAGGGAAACAATTTTATTAAACAAAAGCTTTGTTGAAGGCAAACGAACTGTGATATAGGAGAAATGTAATAAAGATAGGAGTGAGAGAGGAGACTTGGGTTCCAATTTTTCTAGCTAGGTGACCTTAAATAAATCTCTTCCTCTACCTGGCCTCAGTTTTCCTATTGGTACAATGCAGCGCTTGGTCTAGACAACCCCTAGGATTCCTTCAGGCTTGCCAGGCTATGATATTCCTACCTGTAAAACACTGAAACACTACTGAACACAGAGAGAGAGAGCTCATGCAGGCCTGACAAACTGAAAGGGAAACAGACTCACGAAAACCGATTCACATTAAGTAGAGAATTCCTGTTGGTTTAGAGCTGGTGATCTCAGGCTCCTAAATCACAAGGAGACTCCATTTAATCCTGGGGTAGTCACTTGGGCATCTTCCTCAGCTCAGTAGTGCTACAGGTAGAGTAGAGCTCCCTTAGAAGTCAAGGTGACAGAGAGAGGAAGAGAGAACTGTTGAGGAAGAAGGAGAAAAGAAGGAGGAAGAAGAAATAGGAGGAGGAAAAGGAGAAAAAGAAGAGGAAGAAGAAGAGGAAGAGGGGGGATGAAGAGGAGGAGAACAGGAAGAGGAAGAAGAAGGAAGGAAGGAAGAAGGAAGAAGGAAGAAGGAAGAAGGAAGAAGGAGAAAAAGGGAAATTCTGACTTACCTGGAGATCTATCCCCTACCTTCTACCCCAAGTACCAGCAAAAGAGCCATGCAAGCTTCAGCCAGGCCTTAAATCTTTATGGCCTGATTTTCCATCCTTATCAAGAAGTCAAGTCCAATGTTCTTTTTTAGGTAAATGAATAAGAACTTGCGCACAGTCTGGTTAGTAATGCTGTTTACCATTTTTAGGACCCACATAAGGGTAGGGAACTTAAAAGACCCACAATCTAGCACTTAAGACTGTGGAGATTTACCCCTTGAGAGTCTGAGAAATCTTGAAGGCTAAGAAAGGTCCCTGAACATCAATATAGAAGGGACTTAAATTAACTTCCTAAATCTGTGGTGATCCAAATAATAAACTGAGGCTTAAAGAGGGTTCAAGGCTATCCCAGAGTCACCCACGAGTCTTAGCAGATCTGGGACTAGAAGTCAGAACTGGGAGTAGAACTGGAACTTGTAACTGGACTAGAACTTCAATATGGTGTCATGAAGCTTCCTGTGGCCCTTCCCATGACTTGGGGCCAAGGATTCCCTGACCTTCCCCAAGAGAAGTATAGGGGCACTTCGTTTTCTGGTCCTTTGTAGTATAATGTCAGAAATGAATTTAGGATTCTCCTTGGGCATGAGGGCTACCAGCCAACTTACGCTGACAATTAGACAAAGGAGTGTTGAACTTGGAAAGCTTTGTAGGACCTTGTGTACAGCATCTAAGAGAGAATTATTTCCATCCAGAGACCCAGCCACTGCGCCCAATACAAATCAAGCCAACCCGGTG
The DNA here is from genome assembly GCF_014824575.4 of Sturnira hondurensis. Classification (NCBI taxonomy): domain Eukaryota; kingdom Metazoa; phylum Chordata; class Mammalia; order Chiroptera; family Phyllostomidae; genus Sturnira; species Sturnira hondurensis. The sequence continues at coordinate 4,189,227 of NW_028076783.1, read as the reverse complement.
ATTCAGATACAAAAAGTTGCTGCACTGAGAACTGGACGAGGAGCCTGAAGACCTAGTTACTAATCCTACTTCCACCACATGCTAGTCACCTATTTGTGGTGCTCCCTTCAAATGCTGTGAGCCTCAGTTGTCCTATCTTTAAAATAGGGATGATGATGATAATATCTGTTGAGCAAAGTTAACTTGACTTAATGAGAAAACACAACAAGAAAACCAAGAGGTGTGGTCTTAAGTATGACTTTCTAGGATTTTGTTTATATACAGCATGAGAATTTAGAGAGAAGAAGAAATGCAACTACTCTGGGAAGATTAGGAAATGCTTCCCTAGGACTGGGAAGCAGCAGAGCCTTAGACAATAGGTTGGATTTGCATAAAGAGGAAGGAGATGAGAAAGGGACAGGCAGTGAGAAAGTAGGGGCAATTTCCCTCACAAATGTCCAGAGACAGTTTCTGATTGTTCTAATGCTTTGGGCTCTTTACTTACGTTTTAAATAATGTTGTTTCTATTTTAATTTCCTGAACTGTTTCCCTGGGGAGGAGTGGGAACTATTTATTGAAACAAGTCACACCATGAAACTTTTTTTCCTTTATTGTATTTTTTGTTAAAATATATTAATTATTTAAAAAGTCAAGACTCTTGAGCTTTACTTATAATCCTCGAAATGAGCAGGCTTAGCCTTTAATTATAGCATGTTCCCTTCCTCCCTTGCTAAACTGTACTGCTAGTAATCGTAATCCTTTCTGTATGCTTTGGCCTTTGAAGTTTGTAAAGGGCTTCCTTGATGTTGTTACCTTTGGCCCTCATGGCAAGCCCACGCAGTAATTTAGGCTGTGTGAGCTTTGGAGAGGTCACTAATAGTTGGCCAGGTTGCCTGGTCCATAATAAGTTCTCAGTAAATATTGAATGGATAAATGGATGGAAGAAAGGGGGGGATCTAGTGAGTTGGGAACTCTTCTGAGCAGCTGTCCCATTTTGTCATTTTCCCTCAATGATCTCAGATTCAGCAGAGATCCCAGAGCCCGGAAAACAGGCATGTCGTGCAGTCAGTCATCTACCTCTGGGCTGTTCCGGACCCTGTCTAATGGGGGTGGGCACTAAGCCTGTCTGCTGTAATTCTGTGATATGGGAAAGCTAGTAAATTTCCCCTGAACCAATCCTCAACCACCAAGGCTGTTTGTGCAAGAGACTGTCCCCTTTTACACTCTGTGCGAAAGTGTGTTTAGAGTTCCTACCTCATTTGAGAATAACAGAATCCTTGCCCATTCCCATACCAAGGCATGAAGTTGAGTGTATCCATGCTTGGGGTTGCAGGAAGACCATCTAGAATAAAGGAAAGGACCAGAAACTAGACGGCAGGAGACCTGGGTTCGAGACCTGTGTCCAAAGCTTATAAACTTCAGTCATTCATTCACTATATATTGAGTCCCTACTTTGTTGCAGCCTTTGCTGGTCTTTGGGAGCACAGTAGTACGTAAGAGGGACGTCTGACTTCACAGACCTTAGAAAACAGATGATAGATAGATAGATAGATAGATAGATAGATAGATGATAGATAGATAGATAGATACAATAATTGTAAGACATAAATGCTGTGAAGAAAAAAGCAACATGCTGAGAGAACATAAAAGCATTGCTTAAATAGTGTGGTCTGTCAAAGACCCTCTCTGAGAGGTTATCTTTAAACGCAGTTTTAAAGATTGAGATGGTACTAGCTCTACAAAAAAAGAAAAAGAAAAAATAAGTGGGATTAGAATATCCCAGTCAGAGGGAACAATTTGTGCAATGGCCATGAGATAGGAAAAAGCCTGCTGGCAGAGTGTGAGGAGCTGGTGGAGTGTGAGGAGCTTGCGGGACCAGGTAGCTGGAGTATTTTCAGTGAGGGGGAAGTTAGAAGATTGGATTGGGAAGAGAGAGCAACAACCAGATCAGGCAGAATCTGTCAGGCCATGGAAAAAATTTGAATTTTTTTAAGTTCATGAGAAACCACTGGAAGGTTCCAAGTAGAAGCAGCATGTGACCAAGCCTCTGCTCCAAGAATCCAACTTTGGCCCAGGCACTCAGTCACTCAGTGTCTCCCTTTCCGCCCCTGAAAATGGGCTATGGCTCATAATTCCACATTCTTTCAAGAGAGCCAAGTTATGTTTATCACAGGATGTGGCTCCAAGTAGCACCTGATGAATATTTAATTGAACTGAATTGTTCAACAATAATGTGAACATGTGTGGAAGCTATCAAGTGTCATGCACAGGTAAGGTTTTATCAACAATCATCACTTCCCCAAAGCCCTGCCTCCTTTACAGGAACAGATAAGATAATTAGGCACAAAATGCTTTGAAAACCCCATCTCAATTAAATTACTTGTTATTTTTGTTCATTTGTTTATTAGTTTGGGTTTGGTGTCTTTCTTCCATGGTACCAACTTACTCCCTATATTTAGCCCAAATCAACCAGACTCAAGTGTGCTAATTAACCCTAAGAAAAATATCCAGAGAATATGATGGGCAGACTGAGAGTCAAGTCAGCAAGTCTTGGCCTAGACCTAGGCACTTCCTCACCTCTCTCCTGCAGCAGATGGAAGCTTGTCCGCATTAGTCATGGGCCCGCCATTACTGACAGTGAAGCACAATACTGATGATAACGACAGTAAGAATAACAAATTACTGGTAATGCGTGTAGATATAGATACACATGCGTGTATATATAGCCCTTTGCTACTTTTCTCGGAGTATTTTTTCCATCTATTGTTTTAATTTAGCTCACACTCATGCACAGATGTAGAGTAGGAGTATTTTAATTGGGGAAACAGCCACAAAGTGCTTAAGCAGTTTGCCTCAAGGTCATACTGTGAGGGAGGGAGGAGGTGAAACCCTGCTCCCAAATCTCGTGCCAGCACACTGTGTCAAGACCCCTCCATGCCCCTGGGGGCATTGGGAAAGAAAACTGGGATCCTGAATCCCAGATTAAATAAATAAGAGCTGGAACATTCCAAGACTGTGAAGAACATTTGATCCATGCAGTCCAGCTTTCCTCCCCCGTGTTGCACACAGAGAGACTGAGGGCCACAAGTAAGAACCCACAAGGGCAGGTGACCTTTGCTGCCCAAGCATAGGCTGAAGTTCCTGCCTTTCAACCCCCCACACAGCCAGGGGCTTCAGTGAAAAGAAAATATCAGAAGAAATCAAGGCAGTCCTCCGTTAAATACATTGCCAGAGGGGGACCAGTCCTAGGTCCAGAGCTCTGTAGTTAAGCGAGATTTTCTCCTTTGGATGGAAAGGAAGTCTCTGTGACCTTGGGTCTGACCCATTTGCCCAGGACCTGTCCTGCCCTTCCTTCAGGGATTTGGACAAGGTGAATTTTGGAGTTCCTTCTTTAATTCTACCATGTGTGGACTGGATGGGATATATGTGGCTGTTTTGATTATACTGTTCAATTATTTGTAATAAAAAGGCTCTTATATTGTGACCCATGGATTATTTTGTCTCCTTATTTCCAGATATGGACACCCTATTTTTTAAAAAATTAATCTTCTAAGATTTTCCTAAAGACAAATCCTTCTACACTCCTACCTTCACCTCCAATAACTAAAAAAGTCAGAGAACTTCCTTTCATCTGCCTTGGAACATTATCTCCAATGTTGAAAAGGTTAATAGGCCCCCAAGTAGCTGGGCACTGAGGACCCATCTGGCATAGCCTTCGTGAAGCCAGATATGAATAGCACACGTGAAACTGTAGGCACAGGACCCAGCACACAGTAAGTGTGCACTACGTGCTAGTGCTTGCTGCTCTCATCACTTCATCTCCATCCTCAGAAATGGTAATTCAGTAGTAAAAGAGGAGGTTGTTTAGCTCACCTACCCCCTGCAACAACTGAACAAAGTAGAAACTACAGTAAGTCCTCCCTTGAGGTCACGAATAGGTTCTTGGAACTGTGGCAAAACAACATAACAAAACCAATCTTGCCACAGGCTAATTGATCTAAACAAGAATTAAGTTCCTACAGCATTTCACAGTGTTATAACGAATCGACGTGGAATGAAACAATGTTATTCAGGGATCTACTATATTAGTTTCCACACTCAGCAGAGGAGTTACCTGCAACAGAGGGAAAGTTATGGCCTGGCCTAAGACCACACAGCCGGTCCTCAAACCAAACATACTGACCCACAAAGCCCATCTTTAGACTGCTATGCTAATTTCATTGATCTTCTATACAACTGAGCAGCTATATACATTATCTTATCCAAAATGAGCCTAAAAAATGATCTAGCTTAGAGGCAACCAAGTTCAATGGTATGTGCATGAATACTGGGGTGGGAATCTGAGGCCCGGGTGGGAGCCCTTTGACCAAGGTCAAGTGCTGGCTGGGGATCAGGTTACTTTGTGGATGAAATCACTAAAAATACCCACCTAGCCCACTTCTTCAAATAGACCTGAGGTTCCAATAGGCTAATAGATGAGAATACACTTTGTATTTTTTGTAATCTGCCATTTAGATGCAGGATGCTCGTCTCATTAATATTACACGCTGGTGCCAATTTCAAGGCAAGAGGGGTCAGCGACAGAGAAGTTAGTTCAGGCTGTGACATTTCATTAGAAGCTGAAATTTGGATTCCGAGACAGGAGAATAGAGGGGTGAGAAAAGCTCTCCACCTCCTAGGTTCCTGCTGCTATCTGTATTCAGAGCGGTTTCCTGGTTGCTTGACAGTGCCGCTTGGTAGGACGTCACTGGCTTTGATGCTGCAAGTGTCAACATTCTAATGGGGCTGCAGCTGAGATCTAGTGTGAGTTTATGACAGGTTTTGCCTAAAAGTGTTTCAACAGATAACCCTTTAAAAATAACAATGGCAGTCAACGCATTTCACAAGGAAGCCGGGCAGCAGCCCATTTCGAAGTTTGCCACATAGACAGCTTTGCACTCTCTCCTTTTCTGCCTGGGGCACATCTGTGAGAAATCATGGCATGCCCCTGCAGAACAGTATTGGCTTTGGTTCCACTGACGTTCTGTCCACACTGACGCCCATGGTGGGAGGATATTTCCTTCTAGAAAATCCACATTGGAAAACCTTAGAAAGTCCCCCCTCCTCTTAAAATAGAAATCAGATCACCTCGTTCTGCTATTTAAAGATCCTCTCATGGCTCCTACACTGCTCAGGATAAAAGTCAGACACCTCCCATGACCTGGGTGGCAGGCCTGCTCTGACCTTTGCTGGCCTCTCTGACCTCACCTCAACACACCTCCGCCCACTCACTGTGCTCCAGCCACACTGGCCTTCTCTCTGCACCTCAAGCTCGCCCAGCTTTCTCCTGCGTTGGGGACCTAAAGCTCTTCCTGTCTGTGCCAGTCTCCCCCCACATTTCTCCTGGTTGGCTGCTTCGCATCACTGGGGCTCAGCCTGGCTCACAAGTCTCTTCAGGCAGTACTTCCCTGACCTTCCTATTGTGAATCTACTTCTATAGCATGGTTTGTCCCCACGACAAGGCAGGCTGAATTCTCTTCCCTGGCACATACTCACTCAGATATTTATGGTCTCACGAGAACGTTAGTGTCATCAGAGTAGAGACCCTCATACCCTACTCCTACTTATCTGGATTTGGGAGATAAGAACAGGTAAGAACAATGGTGCCTTAGCACCAAGTGATGCCCAGGGAACACCTGCTAGGTGGTTGAATGAAGCCCCTCCTTTTTCAGAGGGAGACGTTAGGACCACAGAGAAGCAGCTATTGTTCGCCTTCCTGTTTCCCTCTGAAGGTTTTAGGTTAACACCTTTGGGCCATCACGGGGCTTTGTCAAGTGATACTAGCCAGGGGTTCTTGCTGGGATGTCCATGAACCCCTGGGAAGTCAGCAAATGGGGATCAAGGCGTCTGGAGCTCTGTGAACGTGCAGGCATGTTTCTGGCGAGAACTCCAAAGAGTGCTTCACCTACTGGCAGCTCTCATCAACTACTCCTTTGAGTAGCTCGGGTTTGGGGGGTGTGAGGTGAGCCTACAGAGGGGATAGACTGTTGGACTCGCCACCACCTTCAGGACGTTGCTTCTTTTCCTCTCTCAGCATGTCTCCATTGCCCCACCATGAAATATAGGAAAAGTTCCCTTCTTATCACCAAAGTATCTCTTTCCTAAGTTCATTGTTTCCCATGATGGCTCTCTGGTGCGGGAAGGTAGACTCAGATTTCCACATGAATCAAAGAATTCCAGAGTTGGAAGATGCTTAATTTTCTATTTCTAAACCACAATATTTGCACCAAATTTCTCTAGGGAGCTTCTGGTAACTATGAGTTTCTAGGCCTTTACCCTGAATTTGTTATTTGGTAAGTTTATAAATGAGTTGTATTTGTTTTCTATGGCTGCTATAACTAAGCACCATAAACAGGGCGGCTTAAAACAAAAAAAAAAATTTATCGTCTCTCAGTTCTGGAGGCTACAGGGCTGAAATTAAAGTGTCAGTAGGCCATGGTCCTTCTAAAGTGGTAAATGAGAAAGAATCCTTCCTTGCCTCTTCCCAAGCCTCTGGGAGTCGCCGTTAATCCTTGCCTTCCACGGGCTCGCAGCTGCCACCCTTCCTTCATCCTCAGTCTCCTTCATCACACAGTGTTTCCCTTCATGTGTCTGTGTGTCTTCTCTTCTTATAAAAACACCGGACACAATGGGCTCAGGGCTCACCCCGCTTCCATTGACCTCATCCTCACTAATGACACCTGCAATGACCCTATTCCCACAGATGCTCACTCTCTGAGATCCTGGGGGTTGGGACATGAACCTATGTTTGGGCGGATACAATCTAACCCATGACAAAGAACTGAACATATGTATTTTTTCAAGGATCCACCAATGATTCTCATTGAGAAACACTGCTCTTGCCTATCCCCTCCCTGAACAGATGGGAAAGTGGGGTCCAGAGAGGCCAAGTTCAGGGACCCACAGAGACTCAGTGATGGTTTACGAGTAGGAAACCAGGCTTCCAAATGTACCAAACTGCCTTTTGGCATTCAGACCTGGAGATGTTCTCACTGGTCCACAAGGACCAGATTTAACTAGGCATTTCCAGTGGCCCATGTCTGCCCCAGGAGCCATTTACTTCTCCAGCAGTATCTTATGGGACATCAGGGGATCATGTGGTCCCAGCACCTGTCTACATCCCAGAGGCTAAGGTCGTAGAGCCAGGCGGTCCATCGCTGCAGCCATGGACACACATTCCATTTCCTCCCAGTTGTGCCTGTGTTCATCCAAACTCCCGTGGTCCCTGGCTGGTACTTAGATGAGATGTGTGAAGACTTCCTTCCTCACCTGTTGCTTACTCAGAACACTACCAGATGGGTTGTGTTAGCACAGCCCCCTCACTCAGGTTATCATGTGGGTGGGTTCTTGAGAAAAGGACATCTGGAAAGACATCCTAAGTTTTGCACACAGCATTTGAGATATCACTCAGGGGAAATATTGGTCGTCATGCCCAATTTGCATCCCCTCCCACTGTATTTTTATGCTGGAGGCCTGCGTGATCTGTGGATGCCCATCTTAGTCCCTTTCCTCACAGCAGATGCATTTCTAGTCATGGATCCTAGAGTAAGCAAATCTAAAGTGTTTAATCTATTATTAATCAGCCAGTTGCCAAAATGATAGAGCTCTAGGGGGGCCTGAGGAAGACATCAATATTTATGGCCTCGTTAGTGAGTGCATATTTTTTCTCTCTCTCCTTCCCCCCTCCCTCCCCTTTCTTAACGTAAGAACTGAAATGAAGCCTGTTGTGCTTTATGCCATTGTATGAGGCAGGAATGCCATGTTCTGGAGAACAGTGACTCTGAAGTACCAGTGCGTTTTTGTCTGAGGATGCTGGCTGTTCAGCCTGCCACGTTGTCTGCCACATTGGGTTAGAAAAACCACTCTGCCATCCATAGTAACACTGCAGAGAGCTCAGGGAACAGAATGGGCCTGGGAGACCATCTTTTACAGAGTATTCATCTTTCTGATGAGGCAACAGAGGCTCAGAGAGGGAAAGGGGCTTCTTCGTGACCATACATTTATTTATGACTCAACAAACTTTGACTGGGTACCTCCTATGTGCCAGATAATGTATAATGCCAGGGATTAATACAAGTAGGTACCATTCATTGAGCATTTCCCATTGTTGGGTACATGTGAAGTCCTTTAAATAGTCCCTCTGCTGAAAACCCTCTGACAGGCCTCTGACTACACTTAGAATAAATGCAGGTACTTTGTGTACAAGGCTTTATGTGACCCTGCTCTGACCTACCTTTCTGCTGTGACGTACTCACTTCATTTCATTCTTCCCTCATTCCTTAGGCTCCACCCTCTGTGGGTTTTATTGTTATTGTTCCTGGAAAATACACCAAGCTTATTGCCTTTTTAGGCCTTTTGAATTAGCTGCCCACTCTTCCTAGCTTACTCTTTCCAGATGACTTTCCCCTTCATCACTTCTGGACTAATACTTTAGGCTTCAGCACAAACTTCACTTTTTTAGAGATTCCCTGGCAATGAATTACACTCCCTTAGTCATTACCTTTTAATCAACCTGCATTCATGCCTTCCTACCCAGTAATGTGTTAATAAATGCTTACTGCCAGGATGTAGTGGGGCAGAGGTGAGGGGTTGCTGGTTGGTAGCATTTTCCAATTTCCAAAGTATAAATATCTCCACTGTGGTCGATTCAGTAATTCAAGTTATCAATGTGATGTCACTGAATGCAAAGCTGTGAAGAGATACACACACAGTCCACTCTTGTGAGCCAGTATAAGCCAGCTCTGGCCCAGTTTTACTATCTGAAATTACAGTGTTATAGTGTTTGTTTACTTGTAATGCTTTTACCTTCCCATGCAACGTAAATTCCAATAGAGGAAGGACCTTTTCCATTTTGTTTATGATTGTTTTTCTAGCACCTAGAACTAGGTCAGGAATATAATAGCTACTTAATAAATAACCGATAGGTGAATTATGAATGAATGAAGAATGAATGAATGAGAACCTTCATAGTAACTCCGTTTAGTAGTTAGGTAGGTACTGTATTACCCTCATTTGTCAAATGAGGAAACTAAAATGTGGAGAGAGATTAAGTAACTTGCCCAAGCAAGTCCACGGGAGAACCAAGGTTTGAAGCCAGGCAAACTGTCTCCAGAGCCTCTGCTCTAAATCCCAGACTTTATGGATCGGATGAAGTTCCTACTCTGAAAGAGCCCATAGTTAGAGAAGAAAAGAACACTTGAGCAAGAGGAATATAATGACCTTGACAGAGACGTATATCACGTACACTGAAGGACAGGGTGAGTGAGAGATCTAATGCTTCTTGGGAAGAGTGGCAGCGTCATGGTGGTTGGGCAGGGCCATGTGACAAAGGTAATATTTGATCGAGGCCTTGGAGGATACCATCAGAGTACATTTCCCACCATTCTGAGTTACTTTCTACTTGGGGCAATTGACACCATGAAATTCCCTTGGATCAGGAATAGGAATCACACTTCAGTCAAATGTAAAGAAAACCATGAAGCATTATTGCAATGGCCTGAGGGTCGACTGGCTATTTCTACTCACTGGAAACTGATAATCCACTTGAGGTACACTTCTACCCAAGGACTTCTCTTCACTGCTGCCCTCATACCCTACTCCTGAATAAGGGCTTGTTTTGCTCTGGGCTTAACTGCTCGCCATTCTGTGCAGATTCTTGGTCTCTCACATCAAAATTTCAGGTAGCTACTGACCTAAGAAGATAGTAACTACAACATGTGTTGTTACAGGTCATTTGGCTTTTCTAGTAACCTGGCTTGGAAAACCATAGAGCCATCAATGACAACTGCCTAAAACCTGGCATCCCCTGCCTGGGCTTCACTCCCTTCCAACTCCAAATCAGTCATCGCATCCTTTCGTGAACTCTTGCATCATATCTTTCGTTCACTCCTGCTACCACTCTGGTCCAGGGTGTCCATTCATTCATCCACTCGCTCACAACAAATGTCAAGTGCCTGTGGCATGACTGGCAGTCCAGGGGGTTCTAGGAATGCAATGGCAAGCAAAAGCAGAACGACTTCTGCCCTCAAGGAGCATATATCCTAGTGGAGGCAATCAGCAGGTAATCAAAAATCACATGGATAGCGAACCAGAGGATCGCGGTTCGATTCCCAGTCAGGGCACATGCCTGGGTTGTAGTCCAGTTCCCTGCAGGCCAACTCCCAGCAGGGGACGCACAAAAGGCAACCATACATTGATGTTTCTCTCCCTCTCTCCTTCCCCTCTAAAGATAAATAAATAAATAAAATCTTTAAAAAAAATCACATGGATAAGTAGATAATTGTTCCTGTGACAGATGTTACAAAGCAGAGGGGGCACGATGCTGTGAGGGCCTCAGCAGGGCATTTGACTGAAGTAGGAACGCCAGGAAATACTTTCCAAGTGAAGTTACATTTAAACAAAAATCTGAAGGATGAGCGGGAGAGGTGAAGGTATCTAAAAAAGGGAAAAATCAGTTCTGCCAGTTGGAACAACATATACAAATATTCTTTGGTGGAAGGGAGCATAACTCCTACCAGCATGGTAAAAGTAGGCTGGTTTGGGTGGAGGCACAGAACAAAGAGGGAGGTGGAATGAGACAAGGCTGGAGAAATGTGGGGGAGCTATGTGAAAAACTGGGAAGCAATGGTAACCTCCATGTCTAGACACCTGAAGGAATCGATTTTTATACTCCCTCTGTCTCCCCTTCTGGCTCATCCTATGCCCCCACTGCCAAATTCCTCTTCTAAAGCATCTTTGTTTTTATCCTGTTACTTCTCTACTCCAAAAATCATCCGTTGTTTTTCACTCCCTACATTGTAAAGCATGAACCCAGCACCATCAAGGATTTCTGTGATCCAGCACTAAGGAATCTTTTAGCTGTCATCTTCCACTGCTGAGAAATCCTACCACACAACATTGGAGAGCAGAGCCTTTGAAGTCAAACAGCCAATGTGAATCTTGTTTCTTCCACCTTCTACCTTTGTGACCCAGGACAGATTACCTAATCTTGCTAAACCCGCATTTTTGTTGCTTTAAAATTAGGTCAAAGTGTTAAGGATTAAGTCAGATAAGTACATAAAGCCTGGGGCATAATCTATGGCATTCAGAAAATTCTAATTTAATACTAACCCCCTACACCATATGGTCCATTCCCTGTCTCCCGCCTCTTCTTGTCTAATGTCTCCCCATCAATTTATGTGCTATTTCTCTTGCCTAGAGCAGCTTCTTCCACGTCTACACAAAATATGACCCCCTCACACCAGTATCTGCATCCTGAATCTCCACCGTCCCTGCACCAAGTCCCCCGTGACCACCAGCCTTCTATGCTGGCTTCCTCATCACAATTCCTAGAACAGATTTTAAAATATTTCTATTTGTAATAAATTACATTTTAAAGTTGTATTTCAGCTTCCGTGTGCATGTTTTCCTGTTTATACTCTTTCATTGTCAGCTCTGCAAGGTCAGGCATCAGACCCTGTATCGGTGGTTCTACCTTCATAACACCTAGTACAATGCAGGGGAGGTGGCTCTTGATGCACATTCCTTGGGTGAAAAATAAACAAATAAACACCTTGGTGGCTGGTGTGGGTCAGTGGACTGAGCACAGGCCTGTGAAGCAAAGGGTCACCAATTCAATTCCCAGTCAGGGCACATGCCTGAGTTGCAGGCCAGGTCCCCAGTAGGGGACACATGAGAGGCAACCACATGTTGATGCTTCTCTCCCACTCTTACTCCTTTCCTTTCTCTCTCTCTAAAAAAATAAGTAAATAAAATATTTTAAAATAAAAATAAACAAATAAAGAATTGAAAGAAAAAAGTGCCAACTTTTATAGTCCTCTAAGTGAAGGGAATAAAAGAAGGAAGCTAATCAAAGTATCTCTTATCTCCATCTTTGAGCTTGTTCATTTATTTATAAGCTGGAAACATGTTGCCTACCATCGATTTAGTCTCATGAGTATGTTAATACCATTAATATGAGGTGTATGAAGTACTTTGTATTGCCAGGAAAGAAGATGGTATAGACATTGAAAGCATTATATGTAATTCCTCCAGAAAAAAAAGAGGAAAAACATCTATTTTGTGAGATGTATCGATTCCAAATCACTCAATTGGCAGTGCCCAAAGGAGCTTATACCCCCCTTCAAATGTGAATTAATTTGTACTTTTCAAAGCCTCTGAGGGGTACCTTTCATTTTAATTAAAGGTATTTTGAAGAGTCTTCATTTTAAAAACTAGACAAAATAGTTCCCATATTTGCTTTGCTGAATCTACAGCATTGGGCATAAACATAATGTTAAAGGAGCATAATTATAATTATTGGCAGCTTCTCAGGCTAAAGTCATTTGTTTATTTAGTTTGGCATTTTTATTTTGATCACCATAACAAATAAGAAGCATGTCTTGGAATGACCATCTCCTAACTGAGGACTGCCACCAGCCCTTGCTGGTGTCTGCGTTCACCATGACCTTAGCACAGCAATGACACACAGGAAAGCGATGAGGGCAAAGGCTGTCACACTGATGCACTTGCCCTATGGAAAAGAGGGAAAACACTAGTGAGGAAACTGTCTCTTCACACAGTACACAGTAGTTCAGGCTTGCTGAACTCACAGAATCTGAGAGACGACAGGTCCACGGGGGAGTCACAACTAGTATTTTGGAGTCGGCAAATGCCATTGTTTGTCACATTAAATTAATACTGGTGATTCAAAAATATATGGGTTATATAATTGTGTTTTGCATCTCATGTGTAAATTTTCTTGGGCTTTATAGTTGGAAGAGAGCTACATGCAGAGTGGATCCCTGCTTTAATATTTGTACATTCTTAAGTATCCTTATAATAACAATAATTTGTCAACATTGTGGGTCTAGAAGAAGAGTTTCCTTAAACAGGGCCCATCAATTATGTGAGTTTGAGAAAACTAAATTAGTAGGTAATAGTAAAAGGCTTCAAGAAAATATGACATTATGGGCAAACTTCTTTATACCAAGTCTGCAAAACATAAAGGAAGAAATCAGAATTGTGGAGAACTGCAATTATGAAAACCACAACTCCCAGGTAAAAGAAAAATTCTGATGTTGTAAAGAGGTTTTCAAGGTTGGATGGACTGGAGAGGTAGAGATTGATAAAGCCCTCCAACGCCCTGACAGTGTCACAGCGGAACTGCTGAAATCACCAACCTCAACATGGCACTGAGATACAAATGTAAGTGGGTGTGTGTGTTGATATTTTCGTGTATCCGTGTGTTTTTTCTTCAGCGCTTTACAGACCCTATTCCTACTGGCCTACTTTTCTGATTTTCCAATAAAAACCTTTGTAGAAATGGTAATTTTAAAGAAACTTACTCAAATCCATATTTTCTAGGATGTTTTTCTTTTGTCAAACAAGAAAGAGCACTCTTATTTTGCCTCTTGAGAACTCTTATCTATACCAAATTACTGTATAAACAGTAAACCTCTATTTGCAAGTTTCTAAATTTTATTTTCAGTTCCCTGTTCATAAATGCTTTTTCCCATTCAGGGTGTGTACAGTACTTGTTAGAAGAACACCCTTTTCAGTTTTATTTTTTTTTTCTTCACTCTTTCAAAGTTGAGAAGAATATTTGTGAAAGTGTGAAAAGGTCTGAGCTTCGTACCTTTGAACGGGGCATTATTGTGTTAATTGGCAGCACTGCCACGTGGGTTGCTATTTTATGGCTGTTGAACTGGGTGTCAAAAGATTTAGTTACATCCTGACCCAGTCCTAGTTATTCAAGAGCCATTGCAGAGATACATGTTTTGAAACTGTTTTTCAGAATAAATTTGAAGAGGGCAAAGGGGTAAGTAGAGAAGTCAGCTAGATCTTTCTTGTCTACACAGGACCCTTCCCATAATCTTCCCCCAGTACAATTTAGGCCTAATTTTATATCAGAAATTTTTTTCTTGATGATTTCTGCCTTTCCTTTGGGCATGATAATAATGACTTTAACATGTAGACCACCTTTAACTTTTCAGTACTATTCCAAGGACATTCATCAAAGAAATGACCAATGTTTGTTGAGCATGAATTTGTCACTGGACATCTTGGCAGGTGCTCTAGGTATCGCATTGAGCACCATGCACCAGTCCTGACCAACACTCACCATCCCAATGAGGTTAGGTCCTCATTTATAGGTACCCCAAATTCTTCTGCACACATTTACATCACACATATGAAATAACTATTTATCCATGTATACCTTTCCCACCGGACTAGGAAAACATAGGTAGTATCTCTTTTCTTCACTGCTGAATTCTTAGAGTCCAGCTTACTATCTCATACAAAAAAGGGCATTCAATAGAAATGAATGAAGAAAGGAAGGAACAGTGAGCTCACAGGGAATCAGATGAGTTTGGAAAGCATACTATTATTGGAGGAAGCAAGGAAAGCATTTAAAGAGCCCGAGACTGCGTAAAGTCAGGAACCCGAAACAAGAGTTCCAGGCAGGGCAGAAAGTAGGCCAGATTATTAAGTACAAACTAAGAAAGTAGAACAATCTTTTGTGATTGCAACATAAAAGCAGAGGCTTAAGCAAGGATGCATCTACAAGACAGAAGTACTAGGAAAGCTTGCTTCAAAGTCACCAGGCAGAAAAAGAGGTGGCTATCTCCATTACTGTGAGGGAAAGAAAAGCAAATCACTAGTTTAAAAGGACAAAAACATCTAGGACTTTATTCTTTTGACCCACCTTAGTTTTTCTTACTCAGAAGGAAGGCAGGTATGTTGTCAAAGCTTGTGACATCCAGAAGGGGCTGGGAGGAGTCTGGCAGTGAGGCATAAAGAGCTGAGGGAAGACGATTTTACAAGCTGGCTCTTTCGTAGCAAGAGGCTGTATCCCTTGCACTGTCCAAACCACGGCCTGGTTTTTTTCCCCAGAACTCAGAGAAGATGGTAAGGGTCAAAGAGTGTCCCTGCAGCTAGCATATGACTCTAGATTCCACTGCATCCCCACTCAGGGGCCTGACAGCATGGAAAATGCTGCTACTTCCCCCTTCTCCATCTAGAGTGGGCTCCGGTTTGTGAGTCCAGGAACCCAAGTGCAGGCTTGGCTGTGCCACTGTTTCTTTGTGATTCTGTGTTGCGTCACTTCTTGCACCCTCAGTTTCCTCTTCCGTAAAATGGAGAAAGATGATGATTCATCTTTCTCCGTTATTTCTCACTCGGTAGGGTGAGAAATTTTTTCTTTTTTATTGAGTTTATGGGGGTGATACTGGTTAATAAAATTATATAAGTTTCATGTCTTAAATTCTTTAAGACATCATCTACATATTGTGTTGCATTGGTTCACCACTCCAAGTCAAGGGGTAGAAGAGAGTACAGGGAGGATAAAGGGTGAGGACAATTTTAAATGCCTCTTTCCTTCTAAATAATGTATGTATACTACTTATAAAACCAAATGGCATTCCAAGTAATACAGACAAAATTCAGCATTCCCCACCCTCATCCCTTGTTGTCCTAATTCCAACTTTCAGAGGGAATCAGTCAATACTCTTTGGCTATTTCTTTTTCTGTTTTACCTTCAGATCTCTTAATTCTGCCTTGTCTTGATTTTCCAGTTTTAGGTGTTATTTATGGAATCCCTGCTATGGCAGACGGTGATTGAGCTCCTACCCATCCATCCCCACTCACCTTCTCCCCATCCTCCCAGCATCATATTTTTGCTCAGTCGATATTCAGTGTTATGACTAGGTAAATACCTTCACAAATGAGCCAGATTGTATACCCTGAAGCTTTTTCTTGTTCTGCTGCTTGTTTATGCTGCTCTATTTGCTTTGCTTATTTTGTCCCATGTATTTTATCACTGATTCAGACCCAAACTTTGAGCAAACTGTACCACTCCTCTAAGGTACAAGCACACAAAGGAGGAGGTCTCCTGGTCACACCGTTTCGCCCAGAGACACCCCTCACGGAGCCCTGCTCTTTCTGTGGCAGCCTGGCCTCGCACTGTCTTCCTGGGACAGACCTCAGCTTACATCCTCATGCTGGCTCTCCTGTTCTCTGAACCTAACTCTTTCTCATTATTCTGGGCTTACTCTCTCCTTTCGTTCACTTCCTGAGAAAGTATATGGGAGACAGACTTTAGAGCTTGCATATCTGAAATGGTTTTTACCCACTTCATTGACTGGGGATAAAATGGAAGCTTGGAAATAATTTTTATTTGAAAATGTGCAGATATTATTCCATTGTCCTTTCTTTTCTGTTGTGGCTGATAAAAGTCCAATGTCATTCTGGGTGCTCCTTCTTTGTATGAGATTTGCTTCATTTCTCTCCCTCCAGAATGTATCATCCTCTCTTTGGCCCTCAAGCTCTCCTAGTTTAAGGTGAGGGGCTATAGTATGGAGCTTTTTTGCATTCATGGGTCATTCATGAGGCTAGCTACTCTTGTGAACTTATGCAACTTGAAAACTTAGATCCTTCAGCTTTAGGAGATTTTCAATAAATAATTTACTTGATAATATCCTTTCCATCATATTTTCTTTCACTTTCATTTCCTAGTAGTCAAATATTATACTTCCAAGATTCTGTTTATCAGACATCAGTCTATTTTTGGAGTGATACATTCAACATTGTATTTCAGTATTTTTATTAACTGATATATTTACCTCTTGGATTAACTTCTAGTTGTTGTATTTTTTAATTTCTTTATTATTGCATCCTATTCATACTTTTTATTTCTCAAGTAAGAGTTCAGGTTTTTTATAGGTTTTTTTGGTCCTTGAATTGTGTGTCTGATTTATTCTTTTTCTACCTACCCCCACACCCCCATAGGTAATATGATTTACCTAGTCATAACACTGAATATTTAAAGGCCCTTGACTATCTGTTCTAATAAATGCCCAAAGCCAACAGGATGTTCTGCATGCAAGAAGGTAGAAGGCCAGTTGGAGGGCCTCTCCCTCATCATCAGCTATATTGCTGACCCTGACCTGGAGTCCCTCCATTTAATCTTCATTGCCAGCCTTCAGTCTTCTGTCTGGTTGCAAAGGAAGGGAGCACAGGGCTGCATGAGCTGGGAGATGGGTTCTGGGGCTTCTTGCCAGTTTTCACCCTAATCCCGTAGGTCAGTTGTCAGAGTATCCAGAACTTCAAATTTCTGCATCTTTCTGGTCATCTCTGGCCTGACTGGCTTTTTTCTTATTGACTCCATGCACATCTTCTGCATGTAGTTAAATTATGGCTTTCTTCATCTTGCTAAATAAGTCAGTTAACCTTCATCCATCTACTTTCCATTTTCTGAATGTTTTACTTCCTTTGTCCCCTCTTCTTTCCTCAGTTTCTCTTTGTTTTATAGATCCATACCCTTTTATTCCTTTGCTATGATTTTTGTGGATTTGGGGGAAACAGCCAAAACAAGCATGTTTGTTTAATATGATGTACAGGAAGTTGTGAAACCACATCTTTGAAATAAACTTTTTATTGTAAGTTTAGATATATAGAAAGGTCTTAAGGATATTCAGAGAGTTCCTGTATATCTCACTCCCATTTTTTTTATTCCCTATAATTCAAATCTCGCATTAGGATGGTATATTTGTCAAAATTAATGAAGTAATAATATTATTAACTAACACTAAATGTTTGTTTAGCTATCTCTCTGGAAAGAACGATTCCTAGCCTACATTTAAGTAATGGCAAGCAAGTTTCCCTCTCTTTAAAGGCAGAGTAGCTACATTAATTGGACTTCTTGAGAGATTTGTCTGTTTTCCCCCATTTATCTACCTATCTAATCATTTACCCATATAAATATGGTCTTATGGACTTTTTAATACTTTAGGTCATAATCCAATACTACTTCATTGCTTTTGTTGCTCAAACTGAGGAGTGCTTTTTAACTGTAAACCTCTATTTAAAAGTAAGATATGATTTAGATAATGTAATTATATTCTATGTCTTATACTTCTTGAGTTCTTTACTACCTAACAAAGTGTGAGGCACAGAGTGCTGGAAACACAGAAATGTGAACACTAAATACTTGTGTGCCTAAATTATTGGTTAATTTTAAATATGTATTAAATCATTTCCAAATGTGCAATGTCATGTTCCATGAGAGTGCATAAATGCATAAGGTTCCCTCAGGACCTGTGACCTTATCGGGAAAGTAAACATATACAGGGCAATGAGAAAACAGGTCAGCACTTTACAAAGTACCAGGCTGTGTCATTTTCACAGTTTAAGAGTGAGATCAAGGGACTTGAGTGACCAATTTAGATACATGCATCGTGGCAACAAGGAAAGGACAAGAATAATTTAGACAGAGGACAAGGCAGAGGGAAGTCTCCTGAGTACACAGAGTATAACGGATTTGTATCTGTTTATTCTATTCGAACGTGTCTAAAAATTGCCCAGTGGAAAGCATTTTAAAATTCACTTTCCTTTTAGAAGAATATTCCATGGCCTCTTTAACTTCTCTCTTTCCCAGGAAAATGGATTCTGCATTACTGCTCTTTGCCAGTTTCACAAGATGCTTAATGAAAAAAAAAAAAAAACCACATGTGTTTTCTAAACCTGGTTCTACCTGGGAAAGCCAGTGTTGGTGCTACTTGGCTCTCACTCGGCCAGTAGACCAGGCGCGAGGTGAAAACAGGCCTCGCCCCCCTGGCAAAGGGTGGCCTCTGTACTGGCCAGTCCCTGGGCCTCCGCAGGCATTCTGCACGCTGGGCTCTCTGCTAGGAAGGGAGCAGAGAGAGCAAGCAAACACCAGCAGGAATGTTTCTTTAAGGTCCTTTGAAGGGTTTGCTCTGCGGGAGAGTGGTGGTTTTGAAATTTTCAGCTCGGCAGAGCCTTAAGTCCTGTTTTGAACAGAAGCTTTGGTCAGTAGGAATTTGGTCCTTAGAACTCCTTTGTATGCATGTTTCAGCACTTGTACTTCAGGGACTACCTGAATACGAACTGGTTATTGAGGCTTTTAAGAGTAGGACCTCTGGCAGTCCCTCCCATGGCAGGGATCATGTACCCCCATTTGCTATATTTGAGAGTCTGGTTTCTCTCTAGGATTGTTGCCTATGTTGAAGGAGGGGTGTCACCAAATGTTTTTTAAAAATTCAGACTCTGTAGTCAGAATGCCAGGATGCATGTTCTGGTTTCTCCGTTTCACAGGTGTGTGGCTTTAGACAAGCTGCTTAAATTCTCTGAGGCTTACTTTCCTCAACTGAAAAAAAAATAATATAAGAGTTCTTGCTGAAGAAGGTCATTGTGAATAATCTCTTTCAGTGAGATCATACATGGTACCTAGCACATAAAAGTGTTCTTAAAATGTTAACTCTATTATTAGCTATTAGCAAGCAAATTTTGCTATTTCTAAGTGCTATGGGAAATATCCAGAGGGATATAAGACCATTTTTGCCCCCAGACACCATCTAGACCAGCGGTGTCAAACTCATTTTCACCGGAGGCCACGGCAGCCTCCCAGTTGCCTTTGAAGGGCCAAAATAATTTTAGGACTGTGTAAATGTAATTACTCCTTAACTGTTAAGGAGTTGAAATTACATTTGGCCCTTTAAAGGCAACCGTGAGGCTGATGTGGCCCCCAGTGAAAATAAGTTTGACATCCCTGGTCTAGAAGAAGCTCTTGAGATTGGCATATAAATAACCAATCACAGATTATACATATATGAGACAAAATATATCGAGTCTTGTCAAAGAAGCAAAGTCCAATTAACAGGAAGAGGGAGACTTCAGTGATGGAGACGACAGCCTGTTGGGGCTGATACTGTTCATTCAATTCGGATGGTTGCCAAGAAAAGGTATCTGGGGCTTAAATTATGTGTTGAATTTAGTACATCTTAGAGGAAAGGAAAAATAATCTAAGAGGAGGGAACTAAAAATACATTTTGAGAACACCAAACAGTCTATTTGTAGAAACAGAGGGGCAAATTTGAAAAATATGACAGATAAAACTGGAAAAGCAGTTTACGCACATAATATGGAGAGACCTGAACGCCAAGCTGCAGAGCCGAGTGAAGAGCTGAGATTCTAGAAACGTTTCAAGGAGAAATGACTTTGATAACCAACTGTATTTATCAGCCTCCCTTCCCTGCACTTGGCTCTGCATTTCTTCTCAGGAATTCTTTTTCCCTTCCCTTCCTTCCGTAAATAGTTTTTGCACTCCCGAGTTTATGATGTGGTCCAAAGTTGACTGTTTGTCCTATGGTACTGACCAGAATTAAATGAAGGTCAAACCATGGTGACTAGCATTGAATAGCGTAGGTGTAATCAAGGTTCACTAGAGTGGGGTCATTGATTTTATATAATTTTTCTCCTTCTTGGCTGACTTGAAGTTTATTGCTAATCCTAGCTTAATATCTTTTATCCCTTCAAGTACTTTATTTTGTCCAGAAAAAAGTTTACTGAATATCTACTAGGCTAGGCACTTTAGAAATCATGAAAGAAATGTAAATTGCAATACTTATCCTAAAAGACCATAATCTTGCAGGTGGATAATAGATAATACTCAAAATATTAAGTGGTGCAAGCCTGCCAATGAGTTTACCAATAATTCAGAAAACTAAAGTGATTGGATCTAGCCCTGGCTGGTGTGGCTCAGTGGATTGAATAGCCAGTCCACTAACCAAAAGGTTGCCGGTTCAATTCCCAGTCAGGGCACATGCCTGGGTTGCAGGCCAGGCCCCCATTAGGGGCACATGAGAGGCAACCACATATTAATATTTCCCTCTTTTTCTCCCTCCCTTCCCCTCTTTAAAAATAAATAAGTAGAACTGCCACCTTGGAACCTTGCTCCTAAAATGTTATTTCAGTTTCCCTTCATCTGGCAGACTAGGAATTTGAGTTTAGGTGAGCTTTACATGGAGACTGTCAACCCAATAGACCTGGAACTTGACACCTTCTGTCTATCTCTGGTGTAACAATAGCTTCAACTGTCTGAGTGGCACCACACCCTGGGATCCCACCTGAAATGTTCTGATCTTGGCCTTCAGGGACTTCCTTGTCTCATGAGGAAGGTGGAAATCTGAGTTGATTAGATACTTGAGGATGAAGCTGATTCCCCTTGAGAGAGTAAATTCTCCATTACTAGAAGTTTTCAAGCAGAAAGCCATGGGTGGGGATATTACCCAGAGAATTTTGTCATCAGCCACATGGTCAAATGATGATAATGGCTAACACTGAGCATGTCTTGGGTGCCAGGTTCTGTATTTACTGTATTTTGCTATGTATAATGTGTACATTTTTGCCAAGGTCTTGGAGGTAAAAATAAGGATGTGCATTATACACAGGTACAATGATAACATACCATGAGTATAATAATCCCATGTTATCACACACACAAAAACATGGGCGCACATTATACACAGCAAAATATGGTCACACTTCACATACTTTCCCGTCTAAATCCCCATGAGGTAAGGGATGCTGTTACCCCTTCTTACAAACAACAAAGCCAAAGTCGAAAGATCCTATAGTCAAAAAGTGATGAAATTAAGATTTGAACCAAACCTGTCCAACACTTATTTTTCTAACTGTTTATTTTCAGAAGAATGCACTGCAGCCTACCCTCTTCACAATGATCCCGTACTGAAGATGACTTTTATATTTTCTCCTGCCATGCTATTTCAAAATCCCACTGTAAAAGATGAAAGCATCTTTGGTTCTTGACCTTTTGCTGGACATGAAGGGCTTGGGATTAAGTTTCAGTCACTGTCTGGTGTGTTTCCTGTCATCAGGGTTCATGTTTAAGGCAACAGGGAACACCCCAAGTAACCACCAGCCCTGTCAAGAAATATAATGTTGGCAGCCCCTCCCCACTGCGCTTCCCCTGACCCTTTCTCAGCATTGTACTTTGTCCCACCAAAGGAAATCTGTGACAATGGTATATTTGTTTTTCTTTAAGGATTGACTATCTAAGCATGCATTCCTAAATGTTAGAGCTTTATTTTGCCTACTTTTTTTAAATTTAGTAAAAGGGAGTCATCCAGTATGATTTTGTCTATCTATTTTCCTTTGCTCGATTCATCCATGTTATTATATACTGGTTTAGTTTACCATTCTCATTTCTATACAGGATTCAATTGTATGACTATGTCACAATTCATCCATCCATAATGCTACTGTTGCTGGACATTTGGTCTGTGTACAATATTGAATAATGAGTCTACAAATATTCTTGTATATGTTTCTTGATGCACACATGTATTTGTTAGGTGTAAACCTAGGAGTGCGGTATGAGAATGTTCAGTTTTAATAGACACCACCAAATAGTTTCCAAAGTGGCTGTACAATTCACACCCCCACCATCAGTGTGGGACAAAACTCACCACTCCAAATTTTCTCAAACACTTGGGATTACCAGTCATTTTAACTTTAGCCCTTCTGCTGGGGAGAGAGTGATAACTCACTGTGGTTTTAATTTGCATTTATCCTGATTATTTGTGAGGTTTAGCTTCATTTTATATGTTTATTGAAATGTTTCTTAAAGAAATAACAACTCATGTTTTTTCCTTATTTTCTACTGGTTTGTCCTTTTCTTATTGTTTGTATATGTGTCCTAGATGTAAGCCCTTGGTGAAATGTATATGTTGCAAATTTCTCCTTTCTTTCTGTAGCTTGCATTTTCACCCTGTAAATGGTATCTCTTGATATACAGAACAGAAATAGTTCATTTTAATGCAATCCAATTCATCAGGTTGTTCCCTGTATGAATAGTTTCACGTCGTGTTGAAGAACACCTTTCCTCCCCTTAGGCATTAAGATATTCTTCTATATCACTTCTTTGTGTCTTTATGCTTTCCCATTCGGATTAGCAATCCATCTGGAATTGATTTTTGTGTATCCTGTGATTTAGGGATCTGGCATTCATTTTTCCACATAGATATTCAATTTATGGCATCATTTACTGAAAAAAATCCTTTCCCCACTGAACAGCAGTGGTATCTTTGTCATAAATCAAATAACTAAGTATACAAGTGGATGGTTCTGTTTCTGGTCTTTCTTTTCTATTCCCCTGACCCATGTGTGTGTGTCTTAGGTTTTAGATCTAACCTAAGTGTTCATATCTTGGACGGCAAATCTTTTCACCTATTCTCCTTCAAAATTGTTTTTGATCTGTTTTAGACTTTTAAACTTTCACATAAATTTTAGAATCATCATGTCAAATTATGAAAAAAACTATAGGGAAATTAATTGGGATAGCAATGAACTTCCATAATGGTTTGGGAGAATTGATATATTTAAATAGCGAGCCCTTGAATCCACAAACATAATATATTGCTTCACTTACTGAGGCCTTCTTATATCTCTTTCAGTGATGTTTTGTAGTTTTCAGTATGTCTCAGAGACCTTGCACATCTCTTATTAGACTATTTTCTAGGTGTTAATGATTTTTTATGTTATTATAAAGGGTATCTTTTAAAATACTGTTATAATGAATTGTTTTTGCTTGTATATTGAAATAGAAATTATTCCATTCATACTGATTTTATATCCAATGACAGTGACCTTGCTATCTCAGTAACTCTAATTTTCTGTAGTGTGTTCAGGTTTTCTATGAATACAATCATGTTGCCTATGAATAATGACAACATTATTTTTTCCTTGGTTAACTTGGCCATGATATTATCTCCAGTGTCCTGTTTATTAGTATTTTAGGATCTTTTTCATCCTGATTGTGAACTAAAGTTCTTATAGTTTTCTTTTCTTATAATGTCCTTGTTTGATTTGGTATTAGGGTTATGCTAACCTCACAAGAAGAGAAGGGAACTCCCCCATCCTGTCCTCTAGGAGAGTTTGTGTGTGGTGGGTGTTTTTATTCTTGAATGCTTCTATAAAACTCAGAAAAGAGACCATCTGGGACAGGAGTTTTCTTTGGGTAAAGCTTTGTCTTTAATAGTTACAGCACTATTCAATTTTATCATTCGTCCTGTGGCAGTTTTGTCCACTCATATTATGTTAAGAATTTGTCCATTTCATCTATTGTTTCAAATACCTTGTCAAAAACTTGTTCATAACATCCTCTGGCTATCTCTCTCTGTGTGTAGCATTCGTAGGGATATCACCTTTTACATCACTGGCACTGGTGCTTTCTGTGCTTGCTGCCACCGTTCCTCAGATTCTTTGTTGATCATTTCTACTACCCGTTTCTTACTTCAGTGATTTTTACACTTTCTCTTCTTTTCTCTTTATGTTGAGCTGGCAGGGTTTTTTCAAACTTCTTGAAATGGATGCTTTGCTTACTTTTTTTTTACATGTTTCATCTAATTTCTAATATATGAGTTTTTAAAGCCTTACATATCCTTCTAAACAAAGGTTTAACTGCATTATTTGTTTCTTGACTTTTTTCAGATTTACAAACTTTTTACTCTTTCCACTTTTTAGTACCCTATTAATTTGTAAATTAGACAACCTTAACTTCTTGCAATGGTTTCACTACAAATTACATAATTCATTCTTATGAAATATTATTATAGGTTGGCACTTACATCCTCTTCCCAAATAGGGGTGTCCGACCTGAAGCCATGGGCCACACGCAGCCCAGGATGGCTCTGAATGCAACTCAGCACAAAACCATAGGTTTTCTTAAAACATGACAAGACTTTTTTGTGACTATGTGTCACAATGTATCTAATGTGTGGTCCAAGACAACTCTTCTTCCAATGTGGCCCGGAGACGCCAAAAGGTTGGACACCCCTGCTAGACATTTTATTGTTTTTCTTTCCAACTTACATGCCATATCATTGTATAATTTTTATATTCTGGAACTCAATAATATAATGTCATTATTGTTACTGTTATTTTATTCAATCCATATTTATGTTCACCTGTATATTTATAATTTTATTCTTTTTTATTTCACTCTATATCTCTAAATTTCCATCTGGATTAATTTTTCTTCTACATGAATAATATTCTTTAGTATTTCTTAAGTATGAGACTATTGTTGAAAAATAGGGTTTCATTTTATTCATGTGAAAATGTCTTTATTTCACATTTTCTCTTGAAAAGAAAGTTGTGTTGTAATTACTTCCTTTCAGCACTTTCAAGACAGAACTGAGTTGTTTCTTGGGGAGAGTCAGCTATCAGTCCTATTGCTGATCGTTGCAGAATCTGACTCCCATCCCTGCTTCATTCAGGATGATTTTAAGAGCTTCTTTGTCTGGCTTCCAGCAACCTCACCATGTGTGCGTACATGTGACTTCTTTATTTAATGTGCTTTGGATACACCAGACTTCTTGAATTTGTGTCTTCGTGTCTTGTATCAGATTTGGAAAGCTCCTGGCCATCGTCTCTTCAGACATCATTTCTGTATCCTCCTCTTACTTTTTTCCTTGTGACATTTTTGTATTCATATGTTAGGGCTTTCCACTGTATCCATTATATCTCCCACATTCTTTTTGTATTTTTCATCCTTCTCTCTTTCTGTGCTTTAACCCTGTTTTCATTTGGTCTATCCTGAGGTTTACTAATTCTTTTTTAATCTGCATCCAGTTTGCCATCATGCCTATTAAATTGTTGATGTTAGTCTCTGTACTTTTCAAGTTTCAAACTTTCTCTTGATTATTTTAAATGGTTCTTCAATAACCACCTGGGATTGTCAATCTTGTATTTTACTTCTCAGAAGACAGTGAACATAGTTGATTATTCTAATAGTTTGAGTTCCTAAGAGCTTCTCCCTATTTTTGCTTTTTTTCTATTCATTTTTATTTATATTATTTTATCTTCTGGTATAACTGGTTATCTTTTATTATATGCTGGACATTGTATTTACAGATTTTTTATAGAAATAATTTGAGGCCTTGGGTAATACTATCTTTTTTTCCCCTAATAAATACATGCTTGCCTTGTTGTCCTAGCAATCTGTTATCATTTTGGTCCAGTTTCAGAGACTGATATGACTGAAAGCTAAATTGTCATCCCCACCCATGTCCAGTTCACTCTTACTCCTACTGGACAGCTCTTCTTGGGTCAAACCTAAGTGATCATTTAACAGCCTCTTTTCGCTGCCACCAGTGTTTGGTCCTGAACTCTAATCCCCAGACTCATATTCTTGCTTCCTCTAGTTTAGCTGCTTCCTCTAGAACTGGTAAATGTCTTCAGTGCAGAAGTTTGCTCCAAACACAAGGCTCGCCTCCCTGGGTTTCTTACAGCCCTAGAGCTGGCTCTGTAATCCTTTACTCTAGTTAGTTCTTGCTCATCATCTTCAAGCAGGTGTCCAGCTTTCCTAGTTGTCCTTACTGGAACCATTGGTCCAAATTATACGGTTTCTCATTAACACCAGTGGAAGTCCTGTGCCTTCTGAGAAACTGACAGATGTACCCACAAGAGGCTGGAGTCGGACCATGGCCCCCCTTTAGTTGGGTCACTTCTCATTTACATTTTTCCAACATCTGGGATTGAGACTCTTGCCTGAAATCCTTTCTGAAACAAAGTAGAAGACAAGCATTTCAATAAGGTACTACTTGACATTCCTGGGTTTATGTCTTCTAAATCTGGCTTTATAGACTTGGGAAATGAAGCTTAGTTTTGCTGTGTGGTCTGGGTTTTTTAGACCGTTTTTCTGAGGGGGGCGGGTATCTCCAAAAGGCTTGTAGGGGTTGTAGTTTGACTCTCTGTGTGCATGGAAGAGCTTGACCATCAAATGGGCCCAGAGCCGCCCTATGAGGATAGACCAACCTAGCAGAACACCTGCACTGAGAGCTGGCCTCTAGTCTCGGAGGGCAGGATGACTCAGGAACAGATGGTATGCATCCCCAGGGTGTGGCGTCCACACCGAGGACATTTGCAGTGTAAGGAAGATCAGTGCCCTCTAGGGTCCCAAGTAAGGTGAACACAAAGGCGCAAAAAATGAGGTGGGAAAATCCAGCTCTCCTTGTCAGTGATCAGGAAACCAATAGGCCTTGTCTTCCTGGAATGGAAGGAAGCCTACAAGGACTTCCAAATTCTCTGCAGAGACAGAAGTACGTAACCCTTAAAAAAAAAAAAAAAAAAGAACAACTGTCCTTCGCTCAATCTAATTCAATGAAAAAATTCAGAATAGGGTTACTCTGTGCAAAATAATCTCTACCTCCGGGAAAAGTCACTTTTGCTGGTTGTGGTTGTGGTGGAGAGTGTGGTTCTCCAGAACCAGGCTGCCTGGATTCCAATCCTGGTTCTCTTATACACACACTAGCATGGTGACCTCGGCAAGCATTACTTTTTCTGTGTTGCAATTTCCCCATCTGTAAAATGAGACTAACAATGACACTCACCTCAAAAGCATTGTTGTGAAGACTTTAAAAAGCAGTGAGTATAAATAAAGTACCTCAAACAGTGACTGGCATATAGAGCAACTCAATAAAAACTGTTATGTATAATTAAATTCATTTTCTTAGTGTAACTATTTAGCAATATTTAACAAGTTTACCTTGTACCTCTCAGTGCCCTGGGTTTTATATCTCTGTTCTACATTCTTTCACTTAAAGTTCTAAATAGGCTGTCTTCAGAAGACTATTTCTTTCTTAATTGAATGTGAGAATTATACTGGGAATTTCCAAATGTTACTGCTCATTTCAAAAAGCTTTTTGAAAACACAAATTTCTAGGATCCACCCACAGTTTCTCAGTTAGATCTGGAGTAGTCCCGGGAAGCTGAATTTTTAGAAAACGCTGCTAGTGATTATGATATGGAACCAATGTGAAAGCACCAGACTACAGTGTTCCAATTGTTAAATAGTCACGCATTTTGCAAATGTACGGTTAAACCATCACAATCTATTAGCTGTGGTCAGGGCATTTGCGCCATAGACACTAATGTGATGTCTCTCTCCTGAAGAGCTGGTTTACGGCCCTCCACAGGCACAATCTTCTCAGATCTTGGCATTTGGAATGTGTCTGTCTGACCCAGATTGTTTGGGGCTCAAAATCTCCACTGTTCTCTGAGGTTTGATTGATTGTGGTTTGGGTCTCCCAATCAATGGGCTGCAGCGGAAAGGACTTTCAGCTCCATATCCCTGCAGCCATAATCGAACGCAGTTTTGTGTGAGGCAGAGTTGGAAAACTGCCTGCTCAGTGGTGACTCCAGGTTGCAGATGTGTGATAGCTGGTTCTCACAGAGATTTCAAAGTTTCAAGCAGCTTTTTAAAAACCATGGCTTTGCATATGAAAATCCAGCTTCTCAGCTTCTGTTTTAGAAAACATGGGAAGATCTGGACCTGTTTTTCACTTGACAAACTCTGGCTATAGCAGACTGAACACTGGCAGGGAAAAGTGTTCTGTCACCTGCCACGTGCTACTTCATGCATCCTGCCGGCCCCGGGGCTTGCAGCTCAGGAAAACAGTGGGCTTCTCCAGGAAAGGCCCCTGGCCTGGCCTTAGGAGATGTGAACCTGTCATTGTGATTCTGCTTTCAACTCACTGTGTGATCTTGGCCAAGTCACTCTCCCTCTCTACACCTTAGTTTCTTATCTGCAAACCGGGGAACCTGCTTGCCTTGTCTGCCTCTCAGCAATGCTGGAATGATCTGAAACAGGGTAGTGGGAGCCCTTGATTGCCCGCTGCAGAAAAGTAAGGAGTGACTCCTAAACGTTGACTTCTATTTTCTGTTATTTATACCTTTGTGGGACTGAATGCTTCCAGAACAAGTTCTGATAGGAGAAAAATCTTTGAATGCATTGAAGTGCTGAGTATGGAAGGGAAGAGAGTGTCTCATGGAGAAAAAAAGCACAGCAAACAGAGATACTAAACTTGCTGAATCTGCAGTCTTCCTGAGAGAGCCTGGGGAATGCGAGAATTTGAAGATGGTATTGTTAACCACCCCTATTTTATAAATAAGAAAATGTGGGCCCAGAGGGAACACTGGCTTGGTAATCAGATCTGTTTATCAGTCCCAGAAACATGTGCCTTTGTGCATGTTCCCTAACCTCCCTGAGCCTCTGTTTCCTCATGTGTAAAGTGGGAATGTTGGAATTTATCTTGTAATGCACTGTGAAGATTCAATTAGTTAACAGGCTATAAGTACCTAAAACATATTGTAAATGTCCACTAAACAGCAGCTGCTATTACTAACTCAAATCAGGCACATGCTTATTGAGCCACTGGTAAACGGGGAAGTAATTAAGAGAATGAGGCATATTGCTAATGGATATTTCCTTACCAGCAAAGAGTTTTTCATAAAGCATAAGTGGCTCCTTTTATGTCCAGTTGCACTGAGGTAACTCGCCAGCATTTGCTACAAGATTCATAGGACTGCCCACCACACAGGCCCATATCAACAACACGTTCTGAAAGCCAGAGGAGGCATTAGTATTCCAAAGTGTTTGCAGAGTTGCACCAGTATATGTTTCCCCTTCATAAATCCTTAAAATTCAGCCCTACTCAGCTGGGAAGGAGAAATCTGAGCCCAAAGAACACTTATTTATTTTTGATTTTCACTGCCTCACATGCCTCTTTTCACCTCCACATCTGAATATCACAGCAAGAAGTGCTCAGCTTCCTCTGGGTTCCTGAAGGCTGGAACAAATTAGCATTCCTGAACTCAGTTCTTTTTTGGACTACACTCATTTTTCCTCTCCCAACAAAAATTTCTGTTCCAGAGAGGACTTTCTCAGCCACTCCTCTCCTAATGCAATTCTGTTTGATTTCCACCCGGCAGCTCCTGAAAGGAGTGCTGAGCCACGCCTCAGCAAGCGTTTCCATCCCCGAGCACCCACTTTCCGGCAGGAGATATTCCAGACGCGTTTTTGCATCCAGTAATCATGCATTTAACCAAAGTGATTGACGTATCATTTTTTCCCTTCTCCAATGTTTCCAGCCCATTAGTCTTATTTGTCTGCCTTGCAAAGGCCTCCCCCGGTCTGGATTCCTGCCAAATCAGTGAACGTACAAACACACGCATAAGTCAGACACACCTACACGCATATAGATGTGATAGGTACCAAGTCTGTGTCTGTGCTGAATATTCAACATTTCCTTCCCAGACTTCATGTCTGCTCAGAAGTCTTAGTCATCAGCTCCTTTCCTTCTTTCTTACCCCCGTCTCCTTCCTTTTTCCCATTCTTCCTCCACTTATTTATTGGCTTTCTATTTTCCCCAGAAACTTCCACTTTGATCTCATATTCTTCAGTGTTAAAGGGGCTGGAGAGAATATTTTATTTTATTTTAGATTTTCTTTATTTTTAGAGAGGGGTAAAGGGAGGGAGAAAGGGAGGGTGAGAAACACTGATGTGAGAGATAATTATCAATTGGTTGCCTCTCTACGCACCAACTGGAAAGTGAACCTGCAACCCAGGCATTTGCCCTGACCAGGAATCAAACAGGCGACCTTCCGCTTTACAGAATGACTGCCAACCAACTGAGCCACACTGGGCAGGGCTGAGAGAATATTTTATATACTTCTCTCCCTTACTTTTGAGAAGCCCATGTGCCAGAAGGAAATCACATGTCATCAATGGCTTTCCTTTGCCCTTAGTATAGTTTTCAAGATCCACACTCCCCACCCAGCAGTGCAGTCAGGAGCCAGTCCACTGCATCAACAGCCTCTCCACCTCAGTCATCACTATGTCGCCACACAGGCCCTTCAGTCCCTGCCTCGGGGCCTTGACACGGGCTCTCCTCTCTTCCTGGGCAGGCCTTCACACACAGGCACACAGGCCTTCTTCCTCACCGATCGCCCTGTTTACTCTTTAGGTCTCGCTCATACGGCACTCCTCTGACCTCCACCCTCACCTGCCCACTGCCTTCACGGCTCTCATTGCAGCATGCAACCAGGTATGTATTTGAGTGGCCAGTTGTTTAATGTTTCTTCGCCTATTAGAAAGCAAGATCTCTAGGGACCATGACCTTCCCTCTTTTTTCCACTCCTTCTTTGGCACCATATACAGTCCCTGGAGTATGATGATAGAAACTAATATTAACAATAAAGTAACAGTGTCAGATATTTTTTTTCAAAATGTGCTAGTTTTAGGCACACTGTTCAAGGATTTTTTTTTTTTTTGCATACATTGACTAAATACTCACAAGTATCCTGTAAGGTGGGTGAGATTATTACCCTATTTTGCAGTTAAAGAAGCTGAGTGGTCAAGTCACTCACCTACAATTATACAGCCAGAAAGCAGCAAAGCCAGTTTTTAACCCAGGCATTGATTCTCAAGCCTGAACCCTCAGTGAGACCATGCTGTGCTTCTACTAAGCACTTCATTAATAGTTATTGAAATGATAAATGAAAATTATATCCACACTGATTAGTAGCATATCTGAGGTTAAAACTTAAATTGCTTGATTGATAATCCTCTTTCTATACAAACAGACAGCCTCTCAGGTATTAGCAGAATGTAGTAGAAAGACAGAAGACGATCAAGAAACTCTCCGGTAGCTGATAAGCACTGTGGGAGAGACTCATTGGTATAGATTATGGAGTGAAGTGGAAATCATCACTTCATATTCAGGCAAGACCCAGGGGCAGACTGGAAAACACCGAATTGGTTGAAGAGGTCTTAGGATAATAAATTCGGTCTCCAGAAACATCAAGTGAGTTTACAGTTACGATCACTAACAATTTAGATCATTCCTATGCTTTGGATGATATTTTTCAAAACTGATTCTAACATGTCGGTAACCATCCATTTTATAAAGCCGCTGGTCAAAATTCTAGGACAAGAGCTCCAGGAGTGTGCCTGGCTCACTGCTGTATTCACAGCATGTGGAACAGTGCCAAACTCATAGTAAGTGCTCAATAAATGTTTGTTGAATGAATTCCTGGAAAATGTACACCAGCAAATCCATCAGTAGGCACGTACTGAATATGTTATTAAGTTTGTGTAGTAGTTCAAGACACAATGAGGAACACAGTGAAAATGAGTCAGATTCTTTTCATGGAGTGGCCAGAATCTAGGAGGACCTAGTAGTGCCTACCACTATCAGTAAAAGCCATCGTTATTGGGGAGTTGCTTTGTGTAGGTCCTGTGCTATGTCTCTTCATAAATTATTAGGATGTTTTCATACTTGCAACAACCTTAAACTGATAGCATTACTGGCAATCTTCACTTCCAGATGCAGAAACTGAGGTTTGCAGATGATAATTTCTCTGTTTTTTTTTTTCAAAGTCACAAAGCCAGGAAGTGGTGGAGCTGGGATTTGAACTCAGCTCTGTTTGACTCTGGAACCAACTATGCCAAATGTATTCAGCCCATCATGCTGAGGTCACTGGGTGAGAGGAATGTTGGGACTGTAAGAGTTGGCAGGATTGAGGCTAGAGGCAGGGACAGAAGCAACAATACAAGTAAAGCTACTCAACCTTTCCAGATGAGCACGTGTTTGCCTGGGTCTGAAATATTCCCATCCTTTGCCTGCCACTGCCCTACTTGGTGCTGAGGTCCTAGATTCAGTGACACTCCCTCCTTCATGAACCCTGCAGAGCAGCTTAGCTGTGCCCTCCTTTGTGCTACCTCTGGAACCCTTTCTGACTTCTAATCATAATTCTCCTTACCCCGCATTCTAATCACCTGTGTTCCTCCAGGGTATCTTGCCCTAGCACAGTACCTAGTATATAATATGCTATTTAATACATATTTATAGAATGAATGACTTTTAGGCAGAATGTGTTACCAGATGAAATTCAACTAATATGCAACAGAATTCAAAAGGAGAGAGCATTTAGGGGGCATTAACTGAAGCTTCAGGACAAAGAACCTTCGAAAAGTTGAGTTGGGGGGGTGCGCACACAGTGCCACATGGCTCGGACATCGTAGTCACTGTGGATGAGTGGCACGCCACACCAGTCCCAGATCTACCAATGGGCAAAGCCCCATGTACACACCCACAGGCGGCAGCGAACTCTGGTTCAGGGACCTGCTGTTACTGATGCCTGTGTCGCCCCCACCTGATGCTCACAGGCTTCTCAGGCCCATGACTGGGGGAGGTTGTCACTGTGCTAAAGCTAAGCCCAGAGCTACATATGCAGCTAATCGTGTCAAAATATGTAGAAGTCAAGTCATCTGAAGAAAATTCAAGACCACGAAACTTCCTAACAAAAATACGTGGAATTCATATCAAGAATAAGTGTTTGGAGAAAACCTCTTTATTCTGCTAAATTATGATAGAGGCAGAAAAACAAGAACCAAGCCCTGTCCCTTCTCCCCCTGGCCTGTAGCTTGCAACCCATATGTGAAGTAGTACTGTTCTAAAAATATAAATATTATTTTAGAATATTTAAAAAATAAAGTTTAGTTAGGGAGCATGTACTCATTAAGATTCCTGTCTTTGGATTTTTGGACTGTGGGAACCTAGGCAAGTTATGTACTGTCCCTGAACTTCAACTTTCTCATCTCTACCTTGAGATGATAAAATTTGGATTGTAGGGAAGATGAGAGGAGGTAATACATTACTAAGCCAGGAGGGCACTCTGTTCTTTACATACACTCTAGTGCCTGTCCTGGCCATTGCTTCTATGGCTGCTACTTGTCTAGTTTTAATGGGGAAAGTTGGAAGAATAATGCATTTCAGACAGAAAGACACTTCTGTGTAAATGCACAGATGTATGAAAAAACATGCTGTCTTTGGGCATAACGATGATTCATGGTGTTGACCAGAAAGCCTGTGGATATTTAATGCTGAGAGGTTCCTCTAAGCCAAGGAATCAAATACTCAAAAAATTAGAGATCTAGTGAGATCATGCTATATTTCTGTCTTTAAAAGCCCAAAACGAAAATGACTAGTCTAGTGTGTGTCTGAGTCCAGGATGTAAGATTTTTCTGCTAAACATACAGGTGAGGCTCTGCAGCGGCTGCCATTTTTCTCACAGGAAGTGGGTGAATCAGCCCTTTGGTCCCCTGGGAATGTGGGCTGCTGATGCTCATTCTTTCTAGGGAAGAGTGGTGTGTCATGAGCCACCTTTTTTTATTTAGAAGTATGACACCGGCATTGCCTCTGTTTCTAGCCATCTAGTCTTTTCCTAAGGTTTGCTGAGCAGAAACATGAAAAGCTGTGATTTGGTCCATGCGACTGGGATCAGGGAGAGTGGGTGTGCAGGAATGCATGGTCCCTTAACCGGTTGCCTTGCCTTTGAGTGAGCCACTGACTTTCAGTCCATGACACAAATAAAGTGTACTCAGGGGCCAGCCATTCCTCTCATCTTATACCTGCAGTGGGTCTCCATGGCCGATTGAAATTGCTTATCCTTCCCTTTATGTCTGTTATTTGAGTCTGCCTTCCTTTCAGTCTGTTCTTCTTCAAGTCCTGCTGATTCATTCTGCGCCGGCCCCCCAAAACAGCTGGCAGCACTACCCACCCACCGCTCCTGCCTGTCACACACACACACACACACACCATGTTTCTGGCTTCTGATTTTCTTCAAACTGTCTCTTAAACTTAGAATGCCCACATCCTATTATATAATTATCAAAGGAGCCTAGATTTATGTGTGGGATGGAGGTAGCAACAACTTGAAAGTAACAAAGGATTATTTGGTTTCTGTTATATTGGTTTTCTTCCCAAAGATAACATGTTCGGTTTAAAATCCAGCTTAATTTTTGTCACTTTAGAAAGGGTAGAAGTGGAGAGACTAGAAATCTCTGTGGGGTTAGGATGGAGGGGTTGGTAGGTAGAACCCAGGGTTTAAACTTTCTAATTAAGAATATTACTACCCATGGGATAGCTTGCATTTTATCTTACATGCATTTCCATTTCACTGGCTTTCAGACTTTAAACAATCTTAGAATTTTGTAAAGCATCAGTATATAAACTGAGAATGGAATGTTTTCTAAGCCAGTTGAGAGAATTACATCACTCTTGTACCCTGTAGGCATGTTCATGACAAAGCTGCATAAATGTGAGCTAAGTGACTTCGCAGGCTTTGTCACTGAACCTGGTCATTGGTCACTGAACCACAGGTGTCAGACAGAAAGAGCAGCAGCTGCGTGGAGACTGGAAGAGTGGACAATGGCTGCTGACAAAGAAGGGATGAGAGCAGACGAGAAAGGCGGGCCCGGCAGGGACTATAGACTCACTGAGCATGAAGCTGTCTGGGAACCAAAACAAACAAACAAAAAATAAAATACCCTGCCACCTCAAGAGTCCTCAGAGGAGTCATCAGCTACACTAGTGATCCTCGTTATTAATCAGCAACCAGACAGCATGTGCCTTCTATGCATCAGGTTCCGTCCCAGGAATTTAAGGAGAATGGGGACAAGTACAAAATACAGTGTCTAGCCCCAAAAGTATTTACCGTCGGTGACCCTGCTATAGTGCCAAAGTAAAGTTGCATCTATTAAGCTTTTTTACAAAAGCAGGGGCACATATAGAACTAGGTTTGGTTTTTCTCTCCAAAATATTTAAAATTATTTAGTCACAAGAGAAATTTGTTTACTTTTTCAAAGATGCTATTTTCTGACAATGCTAATAATGGAAGCATTTCCAAATAATGACCTCACACAGCTCACTCAGCTGTCTCTCTGCAGACTTAGATAACATGCAGTCATGACCTCGCTTGGGCCAGGAGCAGATCGTAATGCTCGATAAAGTTGGCTCAGAAATGCAGTTTGGTTTCGACTGTTCTCCCTCTTTACTGATAACTTCTTTAATAAAAGGAAACATCTCACTCATGATTCTTCAGGAATGGGGCCATTGCAACTATGAGTCATTAGACAAAATGAGAGCTGAATCCTGAAATGGATAAACCAGGAACCTGCAAACTCAATTTGTATTTAAGGCAGTGGAACACTGTGGTTATTTTATTTCACCAAGCCACTCATGTAGAGTTGAGGAGTCTCAAGATCTTACTTTCAAAAGGCTGATTTGGGGCACTGTTCCCGTGGGCAAGACCTCCTCTATAAAGGCACTTCAAGAAGTTCTAAAAAATGGGTGCTGTGACGTGGCCCGTGGTCCTGGGGAGAAAGATGGATTGCTATTCATATAACATGGAAGGTATAGGTGAGGGTGAGTGATTATTATGGGAGTCTCATCAAGGCAACAGGCAGAACCAGGAACATCTACTTATCAAAAATGGAAAAAGGAATATGTATTTTTGTTTCACTGTCCACAAAATTTCTTTTTAGAAAAATAATGAGTAGGAAAAATTAAGAGTGGGAAAATGCTACTACCATTGTTTGGCCTTTCTGGACTCTTCATATCTGAGGCTGGACAGGACAAACACGGTGAGAACACTGAATTTGGAGCCGGGAAATGTAAGTTCAAGTGCAGGCTCTGCAGCTGACTATTTGAACTCACTGTTGACCTTCAGAACATTCCCTTATTCCAGGGCATCCACCTCTTGCCTATGATATAAGGCAGCGGTCCCCAAACTTTTTGACACCAGGGACCAGTTTCTTAGAAGACAATTTTTCCACAGACTAGAGGGGGATGGTTCCAGGATGATTGGAGTGCATTATTTTCAATCTTCCCTCCTACTGTGCAGCCTGGTTCCTAACAGGCCCAGACTGGTACCAGTCTACAACCTGGAGTCTGAGGACCCCTGATAAAAGGAAATTAGATGAAGCTTCTGTGTTTTTTCCCATTTCAAGCATTCTATGGTTCCAATGATGAACTAAAACAAGAATCCTGTTTTTTTATACTTAAAACACAATAAAATGTATGCAGTGAAGTGACCTATAAATTCTGCTCAACTTTAAATGTGAATTAGATGCAAATACAGCGCAAAATATTCAGGTGAAAATCATTACCCTCTGTAGATTAGGAAGTATAATGTGCTTCTTTTGCATTGCGAAGAATGAGTCTTACACAAGCTAAAATAAGCACTGAAAAATGTAGGGAGAACCAGATACTACTGTGGTCTAAGCTTTCTTCCCTTTAGTGAGACTTTTTCTTTTCTATTTTTGTACCCATGTTAAGAGAGAGGACAAGTGTCCCCAAGATTTTACCTGGGACAATGGCACAAGCACTTGAAGTAACATCAGATCCCCTGAGCACAGTTATAAGTAATGCCATTGTTATGACATCTATAATGACACAAACAGTCCAGAGGACCTGCATGTATATGGCTGGCTCCTGGTTAACCTGAGATACTACCTACCTGTCCTGAGAAAAAGAAAAAATGTATCCAATTGTCACACATGAACTGGAGCGAAGAAAAATAGCCTGGGAGCCAGAGAATTCATACTTACTGGGTGCTCCAACTTGTGTTAGCACTTCACATATTTTCTTTCATTTAGACTGAAAAAGAGGCCCATCAGAACACAGCCCTTAAACATTATTTGATTTCCTGATTCATACTATAAAAGAGGGAAAGTGAATCTTGGAAGGGTTAAGGCCACCCAGTGCATGGGTCAGGCCAGCTGAGAGTGAAAGGTTTCCTCACCCCATGTCCCAGTTCCCACACTGACTTTGCTGTTATCTGGCTGTGGTATGTGAATCAAATTGCTTAAATTCTTGAATCTCAGTTCACTCATCTGTTAAAAATCACAAAAACCAACTAACCAACCAACCCCCAAAGTGAATATATCGCCTCTGCTCTGGCTCCATGGTTTGTGGCTGGGCTTCACAGGGCTGCGGTCAATTCATTGGGAATGGTGCCTTTCACAGTCACAAAGCACAATGGGCTTGGACTCTAAGAGGTCCATGTACAACGTCCAACCTTATGTAAATTGTATTACATATTCGCCCATCTGTATCATTTGAGAAAAGGGTCCAAAGCTTTCCTGATGCTGTCAATGGAATCTATATTCCCAAATGCCTAAAAACCTTCCAATTAGTAGGTCTCTTTACCATGCCTTCCAGGTCAAAGCATCTGCAACAACCTGAAATAAAGTAAGGTTTAGTACATGAAGGGAGCTCAAGGCAGAACTGACTCTTGCACAGAAACTATGTGGTGTCATGGTAAAAGACCTGGCAACGAATTGAAGATTATGGGCCCTGGTTTATTCTGCTTTGTCATTCAAAGAGAGATGCTAATTCCTGCCTGCCTTCCCTAAAGCAGTTACTGTAAGAATCAAATGTGATAACATAAATGAAAGCATTCCGGGAAAACATAAAGTATCCTGCAAAAGTATGGTATTAACTGTGAGATATTAAACTATCAAGAAATTTCACTAGTTGTCAACTGAGAAAGAAGGAAGTTTCAAGCTCCATCAGCAAAATTTAGAACCTTGCTTTTTCATCCTTCAGCAAGGTCCTGCAGCTGACACTTAAACGTGTAACTTTTCTTGACTGTAATGAGAATTAGTTGCAAGTGTAGCTTGCAAGATTCAGATGGAGATCATCACCAACCTGGGAGCTAAGAAATAGGACTCATGGTATCTTCCCTAGGCAAAAGTGTTCCTCTTTTATCTCCTTTATTCTGTTAGTGGTTCCCAAAGAACAGTCCAGGACCAGCAGCATGAAACCTGTTAGAAATGCAAATTACCAAGCCCCACCCCACTGACTCAGAAACTTTGGAGGTGGTGGGCCCAGCAGTCTGCATTTAACAGACCTCCCAGGCTATCGGCCGTGGGCACTCAAAAGAGAATGGTGGGGCCTCAGTGACGTGGAAGAGTACCTAGTATAGGGCCCTACAAGGTTGGAGTCAGCAAAGGTTGGGCTGGTGGACCACAGTGTTAGCGAACTTGATAGGTGTGGCCCCAAACATGCTTAAATGGGCCTCTTATGTATAGGGCCCCGTGTTAGATTTTATGAGAAGGAAATACGGCTCAGTTTCAAGCAATGCAATTCTCTTAAAACTTAGAAGATAACAGATAGCTCTGGCATCCTTGGCAGCCAGAGAATAACGGCAATCCAAAATTAAACCATACACATGTAAAAGTTAGCTCCATAGTAAGCTTCCTTCTCTGAGACTCACAGTGATGGAACATGAGAATATATATGAAAGTAACCCATGTTTATTAAGCATTTATCATATGCTTAGCACTGCTCTCAGTAATGTTTACGTGTTGATGGTGCTACTTACATAGCTACTTATCGGAGTCCAGCAAAGAATCCATGACCTTCACAGGAGCTCACACACCAATCACAGAAAATTAAAAGAAATGAGCCCATTGATTCTCCCGTGAGACGGAGTGTGAAGAACAAGTTCAGGGTGTTTGCGGAGGCCTGAGGCTCCTGCACTCAGTCTTACATAAACAGAGGTTTCTCAAAGGAGGGAATGCCTAAATTTAGACTTCTGAAGGATGAGAGGATTGGTCATTTCAGAGTGGGGAAATCTGAGACTTAGGGCACTCGGACAATTGTATTCCAGGTCACATATCAATTGGTAGTGTTGGAATTTGAACACAGGTCAGGCCAATTCCAAAACCCTTGCTTTTAACTATTATGGTGAGGCCAGAAAATAGATGCTATCAAGTCTTTCAAGTCTGATAAATTGGTAGTGGCTTCCAGGGATGCTGATGATGAGGACTCTGAGGCCTTGACTGGGCCCAACTGGAAAGAATGCCATGATCAATTAGTGAAGCCTGCCTTGGGTGCAGGAGAAGGGAGCATGTGTGTCATGCATTTGCTGACTCTGCACTACACAGCACAAAGAGGGAGAGACCTGCAGGGCTGTTTCTTGCTCAGATTGTCCCCGACTTCAAGGAAAGCACAGCTCCACAGAATCAGCAGGGGCTTATTATATGTTACTAGGTGGTAGTAAGTGACAGCTTCGGTTATTATGAGCTGATAGGGATTCAGTGAGAAAGGGAATAGAGTTTTCTTTAAAAAGTGAAGACACTGACTAAGTGTTACAATGAAAAACAAACAGCAATAAAGCACAATCAATCTTATAAATTCACTACACTTCGAAATTTATAGGTCAATTCA
Organism: Sturnira hondurensis; assembly: GCF_014824575.4. Taxonomy (NCBI): domain Eukaryota; kingdom Metazoa; phylum Chordata; class Mammalia; order Chiroptera; family Phyllostomidae; genus Sturnira; species Sturnira hondurensis. The sequence goes on along the minus strand of NW_028076783.1, from coordinate 4,149,550 downwards.
GTTTTTATTTTTACCTCTGTAACTTCCATCAATGTGGAAGGTGTTGATGGGACAGAAAAACGGCATTGTTGGCAAGTGATGGGATCCATATGTGTCATGACAGCTCCATCATGCCCAGGAGAGGCTTAAATTTAGAAATGCCACCCAAAAAGTATGCATTCAATATAGCTAATGGCTCATCTGTGGAGTAGTTTGGAAATTGAGATAAGTCAGAGGGATTGAGAAGGTAGCTTGTCAAGCAAAGATGATAAGTTAGAGCCAAATTCGATTTATGTGTGATTTATGGTGCCTGTAAGATGGGTGTGTGAGCTCTTTGAAAGCTTATCAAATATTGTTTCCACCACATATTAAGCCAATGTGCAAATTAAAACAATACTAAGGAATAACAACAACAGCAACAACCATCACCAAATTGGTCCCAACAATCAAAAGAAAACAGACAGGCACCTCGAGTCAGTCAATAGTTGGAAATGACTTCCAAATAAATTTCCTTTGTGAAATAGTATTTTTTCTCCCTGCCTCGCCTTCACTTTTAACTGTTGTAAGTACTTTTTATCCTCAACTTTAACGTTATTTTTTTAAAAAAATCACTCATGTATTGGAAAAACAGATCAAAAGAAGATGACCTCCCCAGAGTCCCAAGGTCAGAACTGCTTGCCATCTGGGCATCTCTCCACAGGAAGGCTGTTGTATGAACGATCGCCTCTTGTGAACCACGGCTTAGCGAGCAATGCGCCCCTGCTTTCAGAGGCTCTCTTTGTAGTTAAGGGCAGCCTTGGCGCCACCGTCTGAACAAGCAGCCCCCCACGCAGGGCTGTGTCTCCTTATTCAGCTCTTCTAAAGCCCCACCCACAGCCATGAGAAAGTAGCTTTCTCACTTCCTCCTCCTCCAAGGCATTTACATCAGAGAAGATGGATGGGGAAGCTTATCACCTTAAGATTTACCTTATCTTACTGTGGAAGACAGCATTGGGCAGTACCAGGAATCAAAACAGTCCTCTGGTCAAGTCATGCTGACCAGCACAGAATTATCTCTGATTCATTTTACATTTTAAACATTCCCTGAAACCTCAACAAAGGGGAAGCATGGCCATAGCCAGTGGAAAAGAGGCTTTGGAGGCACAAGCTCTCAGGGACTTGACCTTTTCTCATCAGCCCCCCACTCCCAGATTAGATAATCACCTGGCAAACTACTAGAAATGGCTTCTAGGTACAGGAACCCTGCATATCTCTGTTATATCTTCTGTGTACAAATACCAATGTGAAGAAAGTGTTCTGGAGCCCAAGATTTGAGGACTCTAGCTTAGAGTAAGTGTTAAATGAAAAGAGGAAGAAAACCATTTAAAGGTTTTCATTTAATACATTTGGGACCCAGAAGCTTCTCCTTCGCAGGACTCCTGATCCATTCGTGCAGGAAAGGAATACCAAGTCAGTTCAGAAACACTGCCTATTGGCTGTGTCATTTACTCATGTTCTTCATCCCTGGTAGGCTGCTGGATATATGTACCTAATACATCTCTATTCTTTGAGCAATAGTGTTGCTGCGGCTTAGCTGTGTGTTGTTATTTGTCCCACTCTTCTGTCCTTACTTTAGATAGGGGCTGTTTTCTCCTTCATTCTGAGGAGAGAGCAAGCCCAGTGTTTTGGGTGAAGCCCAGAGTTGCTGGTAGTGTTGTGATCTGGTTTCAATTCCTACTGCTGCTACCATGTGGCATGACTTTAGACCAGCATCTTTTCCTCTCTCAGCAGCCCAATTATCCAACATCAGTGTGGGACGGCTGATCTCTAAGGACATACCCACTAGGATTTAGTGGGAACTAGAGTCCTGGGACCACTTGAATTCAGTGTAGCTGGGATTTGCTGGCTGCCCTCATCTTTGGCGTCGAGTGCTACACTGGACCCTGCTGTGGACACGCATATGTTGGAGTTCTGTCTGCAGCCACGGCAGTCCAAGGCAAGCAGGGAGTGGGACGAGAAAAACAAGTTCACAAAGACCTCCAGTGCAGAGCAGAACACACTGTGTGCTGTGAGCAAAGTACAAATGATTACAGGGTCCAAAAGAGACAGAAATTGTGTCTATTTATGAAAAGTCAGAATAACAATTTACGGCATTTCAGATGAGCCTTGGCAGAAAGAGAATTCAAACAGACGCAGAGTTGTTTCTATAGCAACATTTACTGAGCCCGTATCTTGTTGCCAGCCATTATTCTGAGCACTTTACACATAATAGCTCATCTTTTGAGATTAAGGCTATGATTATTCCCAATTCTGCATATGAAGAAACTGAGGCATAGACCATGTAAGTAACAGGCTCAGGCTCATACCATGGGCAAGTGGCAAGTGCCAGGACTCAAGCGCAGGCGAGCTGGTGCCCACACCCAGTATCAGGCTGGAGCCTCTACTGATTCTCACATACGGAAAGTCCCTGAACCTGGAGACCAGGGAGAGTTTTGTGGCTCTGGGCAAGTCCTTTCACGCTTCTGATCTTCCAGTTTCTTCCTTGAAACAGCAGAGACAGGTACTTGCCCCAGTGGGTTGCTATAATGATTCAGCAAAATGGCATATACTATAAAAATATTTTAAGTGATGCAAAGTCCTATGTAATTTTAAATAATAGAGGAAAGCAGAAGGAAAAGCATGAATAAAAGTGGGGAGGTGGTAAAATGTAGGCACATAGTTAGGGCAGAATAACTATCTACTTTGTCCCATGAGTAAGTGCTACTTGGTGGGTTGGATTAGAGTTGCTGCCCAACTGTTGCACCACAGGTGGTACTTTCCACCCAAGGCCTTGCTTCCTCTCCTCTCTACCGGCTATGCTAGGCCTTGACTCTGCTCTCTGAGTATGGAGAATAATAAATCTAGCCTAGGCCCTGGCTGGTGTAGCTCAGTGGATTGAGCGCAGGCCTGTGAACCAATGCATGGCTGATTTGATTCCCAGTCAAGGCACATGCCTGGGTTGCAGGCCAGTTCCACAGTACAGGGTGTGCTAGAGGCAACCATACATTGATGTTTCACTCCCTCTCTTTCTCCCTCCCTTACCCATCTCTCTAAAATAAATAAATAAAATATTTAAATAAATAAATAAATAAACCAGTCTAGCCTATTTTCCTCGTGCTTTATACTGCTGAAGCCCACCCCAGAATGCCAGTGCAATTCTCATCAGCCTTTAAGGTCAAGGGAAGCATTTGAAGGAAAGGACTAGACCCTTAACCCTCATTACTACTATAGACATTGGCACATTAATTTTAGCAGAATTAGCTCACGTAGGAGTAATGCTGCGGAACCGTTAGAAAGGAGTGGAAACTTGTCGGCATGAAGAGATAGACTCATCTCAGCAGTGTCTGTGTACCAAAATGTGTTACGGTTGCCTCCTCAATACCAGCAGAGCAGCATCTTCAACTGGTGCCCAGGTTACCCCAGGGACTGGTAGGAAAGCTGAAATGCTACCCAGTGGTTAAACCCAAGAAAAGCTTTGTAGCTCAAGGGACTCAGTAGGAGATACACTGGACTGGGTCAGAAAATCGGAGTTAGAGCCCTAGCTTGGCTGATTTTTAAAAGGACTGACCCTGGAAATGTTACTTCCCCTCTCTCTGAGCTTCAGTTTCCTATAAAATGGCACAATTGATAAAGATGCTCTCTAAAGCACCTTCAATTCTGAAAGCCTAAAAACATGCAAGTTATTTTTAAGCAGAAACTTAAGTACAGCTATTCTTAGGCTCCCAACTAGAAGCTCCATGTGCTTTTGCATTTCCTGCTAACTGCAGAGGTGAAATTTTCATCTGCATGTTGCTCTTCTGTTTCTTAGTAGCTAGATGATGTGTTTACAAAACATAACTGCAACCACAACTCAACAATGCAATAATAGCAACTGCAGCAACAGATGCAATAGTAGGCAAAAAGTACACTCCGAACACATTTTAAATGCATTTAATTCTCAGAGCAGCTCCATTGGGTGTGTTCTGTTGCAGTTTCTATATACAGCTGAAGAAGCAAAGGTTTCAGTGACTAATTAACTTGCCTAAGGGACAGAGCACAACGTTTAACCTCATTTGTCCTCCATCAAACCCTTCCAATCCACTCAGACATCCAGCCAGGAGTGAACATAGGCACATGAAACTGAGTGGTAACTGAGTGGAAACTGAGTGGAAACTGAGTGTCCCAGGTAGCCCTTGAAGCCTCCCTCCCTTGAAAAAATGACCCCTAAAGATTTTTTTCTTTGAAATGAGAGCCTTTTCTGCCGAGGAAAAGTGAAGTTACTAACTCCAGAGTAAGACAAGCAATCCTCTTCCTGAAGTGATAATACAAGAGTGGACAAACCTCCACTGGCAAAGAGAGGACCATAGAGTCAATAGTGACGTGAGAAAAGGTCAGTTGCCCCACCTCCTCAGTTATCTTCAGCAAAACTCTACACAGAAGTCCCAGGTGTCTGTCTGACGTTGCTCAGTGACCCTGACCATGAAAGGGTTCAAGGAAATGTACATCAGAGGAGTGTCTCGGCCCGTGGATCAGACAGAAGGGAGAAACCAGCTGTGTGTGACATCCTTACTTACGAAGCATCTGTTCCTGAAGCACTATTAAACACCAGGGGCACAGAAAGATTCCTGAGACGGCTCCTGTTCTTAAGGGAAGGGCTCACTATCTAAGAAGGGAGATAAATCCAGGCATGGCCAGCATTAATAAAAAAATGCCAAGTGCCGTAATGAAAGTCTAAACAACTTGCTTTGGGTGTAGAGTGGAGGGAAGATCAGACTCAATTAACTCCACACTAGACAGAATGGGCTAAGTGTGCTAATGGAAGTAAAAGCGAAAAGCCCTGGGAGCCCAGAGAGGTTTGCATGGATTCTGACTAAGGCTCTCACAGAAGCGGTGGCATGTGAGTGGGATCTTAAAGGGCTTGAAAGAGGAGAGAAGGGCTGCGGTGAAACTCCCCTGTCGCAGGAGAGTTGGCCCAAAGAGCAAGCCCATTTGTCTGTGTTTGCTTTTCTGGAGGCAGGATGATTACAAGCATGAAGTTGAAATTCAGATTGACCTGGTTTTGACTCCCAGAGCCACCATGTCTAGGTGATGTTGAACCTTGATATCTTCCACTGTAAATGAAGACCCTAGTACCTTCTCCACGGGATTGCTGTGGGAAATAAAGAAATTGATGCATGTGTTTAGCAATGCGAGTGTTTAGTAAATGCTCTGTAAGCGATAGCTTTTACTATCTGTACTGTTACTACTGCAGTGAGCATTATGAGCTCCTCTGGGTAACATCTGAGGCTAACCAGCCTCTGCTGGATATCAGACAACTTAAAAAAATTAAGTGTAGCTACATACTCATTTGCATTTGCCTTCCCTGCATCTGTGCTTTCCTCTCCCCAGATCCTGGCGCAGCCGGCACCTCTGCCTACTCTGGAAACACGCTTTTGAGGTTTTGGGTTTGTGTTGTTTTGGTGTTCTTGTCCATCCAATAGACCAAAGCATTATTTTGTTTCCTACTTTCTTTTTTGTACCGCAAGGGTCTACACTGGAGGGTGCACTTTTCACAGTATTGTCAGATCCAGCAGTAAATGCACAGGAGCCATTAGGCTGCTCCACAGCCCAGCTTTGCTCCGTCTCCTGTTCATCACGCTGCTGCTGGAAATCATTAGAGAGTGTTGGAACTGCTGGAAACTGCAGCCAAATCTTTTACCAATGAAAACTGTGAGGCCCAGAGACAGGAAGAGATCTGTCGAGTTCCAGCAGAGACGCAGTCAGGTGGGCCTGTGCACTGGATCCCAAGAGTGGGTGACGCCCAGGCCAGTGCAACCTGGATGGCTTCCCATGACCTTTCTGCCTTTGCTCTGGAGACTTGGGTTCTTCTGAAATCAAAGACACCCTTCCTTCCCCCTTTCACCCCCTCCACCTCCCTCCGTGCTTTGGGTGCAGCTGGAAGCATCAGCCTTCCTGGAGGCCCACACTGTACGTGCAGTTTCTGATCCCACAAGGCATCCTCGGGACACTTCCACAGCACCGTGCACTGATGTGGGGCCTTCACAGCTTGTAGCCCCCTCCACAGCCAGTGAGGTGAGAAGTCTGAAAACACTTTAAACTGCTTCAGCCAGCAATCAGGAGAGGCAGGTGGGAAATGTCTGGGATGACCAATATTGTCGACAGTTGCTAAAATGAGGAGACTGCGACCTTTCCTTTCCCGTTCCCTGGAGACTGGGCACATACACACTTTCAGTCTGATCCGGGGTGGGGACTGGGCTGAGGAGGGTTCTAAAGCTGCTCCTGGGTTCCATGGGAAGGAACGCGAGGGCATGGATAAAGGTGGCGAATGGCGTGGGTAATGGGAGGGCAAAGTACATACCTTGTATTAGGCATTTCTGCCTCAGACTTTTGAAAATGTGCTTGTCCTTTAAGACCCTTATCTTGGAAGTCTGCCCTGATCTCCCCCCTGAGGTACAGGACATGCTGTACTTCCACTGGAGGGTTTACTTCATTTTCTCTTGTACAGTTTTTATTGGTGGTTTGTGAGTCTCTCTCCCTCATCGCATTAGAAGGCTCCTCTGAAAATCAGGGTTCTTGGTTCTTATTGCCCCCTTACTGTATCACAGATGTTGTGCTCAATCAATACCTGAATTACGCACTGGATGGCATGGTGTTAGGTGTGCGGTAAGGTAAGCTAGCATGGTGGCCAGAAATCACACTGTGGGTCACAGAGACACAGATTGGAATTTCTGTCCTACCATTATCAGTTCCATGACTTCTGTACTCCTGTGCCCCCGTTCTTCTTGTACAAAATTAAAATACTAACAACAGCAATAACAGTACTAGTGTGTACTCTCTAGGGCTGTTACAGGAATTCAGAATGTAAAGAATATAAAATGTGTAGTCTAGTTCCTAGCAAAGGGCTCAATACATGCAAGAGGCTATTAGCAATATTAGAAATCATCACCAACATTATCATCATTATCATTGTCATCACCATCATTTATCGCCACTGTTATTATAATGGTAACCAGGATCCCCAATCCTCAATCAGTGCCTCTTTTCCTTATGAAGGAAATACACAAAGGAACACATTGAAGAAAAGGAGCCTAATGTTTGTCACCATGTTGCTGTTGCACAAACCAGACTGTGGCCCCCACGAGCTGGAGGACCCATGGAAGCTTCTTTCCCTGAGGCTCTCACCTGATCTTGGCTCTCTGGGTCTCAGTACCATGGGGTCCAGCAAAGACCAACCCCCAGTGGTGGGGCAGGGGGAGTTTTGCCCAGTACCTCCAATAAGACACGTTCCCACCTCAGATCTTCAGAGTAGAGGCTCCTCCTACTCGTGCTCAAAACAACGCAAGGCCTGCACAGCACCCCCAAAACAATCCAGCAGATATTGTTTTCTAGTGTGGCCTAGCACTGGCCCTGCCACCTCCTTATTTGTCTGGAGGAGGCACTAGGGGTGGGGTCACCCTAAACCGACAAGTGGCCCCAGGACGGAGGTTAGGTAGTGATGTGGTCATGGTAATGGTTGTCCTGCTGGGGGTGTGGGGGAAGGCAATAAAGCAATGCCCTAGTGTGTACAAAACCTATGGAAGAAGTCAGAACTTGAAATATAGAAACACACAGTTAGTAGTAACAGGATTTGGATCTGGAAATGACCGTGCTTAGGTAGTCCATGCTGATCCTCTTACGGGGAGGAAACAAAGGTCTTCACTTTGGGAGGGAAATGGTCCACTCTCTTGTTTATTCATTTACTGGGCACTGACTGCACCTCCCAGTGCCAAGAACCAGCTACGCGCAGGGTGGGCACTCGAGGAGAAAGAGCAGGAGAGTCAGCCCTCATGCACTTGCAGCCTAACAGAGGGCCAATCAACAAACCACCAATCACCCAGAGGCAGTGAGATCTCTCTTAACCAACGTCTGCTCATTCAGGTCGTTGGACTGACCTGCAGTCTCCATTCTGTCTTCAGTCATCCCAGTGATGCCCTGGGGTGGGTGATAGCTTCCGGTTGGCAGTTTCTTCCCTGCCAGCCCATATACTTCTGCTCACATCAACTTGGTTGGAGGCACACTAGGAGTCAATTGTGTGTTCCCAAACCTACTTATACATCTGTGTTTTTATTATATTTGAGCGATGAAACTAAAAATTATGTAAACTGGTGAAATATAAGGGCAAAAATTGTTTTAATTATTTGGAAACTAAGTTAAATACTTTTGAAAGGCTCAAAGATGCATCACTTAAAATACTGTAATATTTTGGCCCTGGCTGGTGTAGCTCAGTGGATAGAGCGCAGGCCTGTGAACCACACGATCATGATTCGATTCCCAGTCAGGGCACATGCCTGGGTTGCAGGCCAGTTCCCGGCAGGGGACACACCCGAGGCAACCATACATTGATATTTCTCTCCCTCTCTCCTTCCCTTCCCCTCTAAAGATAAATAAATTTAAAAATCTTGAAAAAAAATACTGTAATATTAGGTGTAGATAAGGCAACACTAAAAGCCAAGGGAAAAACAAAAAAATAAATCTGTATTTATATTTATTTTATAAATGACTTCAAGTCTCCACTACATCAAAAGAAAGAAAACTACATGTGCACTTAGGTGTTTTAAGCTAAAAGAAAATACTTGTTATGAGTCATTTGTGTGTGTGTGTGATTCTCCATTTTAACCATCTTTTTCAAATAATCTAATTGCAGTCCATGTTGCATCAGATAAGAGGGCTTCTACTGTAATTGCAACTTGAATAAAGTGCTGTGAAGGAATCAAACTGAATGCTGAGACAGAGAAGAGTAGGTGACCTAATTTGGGTGGTCCTTGAAAGTTGGGAGGAAGCCAACCAAGCAAAAGTGGGAGAGGAGTTCTAGGTGAAGGGACCATGTGGGGGGAGACCTTGAAATGTTGGAGAAGCCAAAGAGTAGATGAGGAAAAGGGAAAAGATGGGTGGAGCTGCTCAGGTCAGCAGGGCTCAGACTGCACAGACCCTTAGAGGTTATACAAAGGAGAGCAGAATTCATCCAAAGCATAATGAGAAAGCTCTGAGGGGCTTACGGGAACAATTTTGTAACAGGATCCAATTTCTATTTTCAAAAGAGCAGGTGAAGGATTTATGAGTATGGGAAAAGGGTAAGTGAGCAAGGTGTAGCCAGGGATAAAGGAAAGTGATAGAGTGCAATAAGCATGCATTATGAGTAGTGATGAACGGGCGGATGGCCACGGTGGTAGTGGGGGTGGAAAGTTAGAGTAATGGATACATTCATGACATCTTTAGAAGGGTTTAGATTCATGTTTTCTTTGGTCAGTCAGCATGACCAAGCCTAACAGCTAACTTTTGGAAGGGACATGTAATCTGATGGGGGGAACCCCTGCCACAAGTCAAGCCAATTGGCTTTCTTCTTCTAGTTTGATACGTATTAGCTATGCTACTCAGAGCAAGCCTCTTAACTGCTGGAAGCTCATCTGGATGAAGGGAGTAATAATATCCGGTCTAGCCCACCTCATATTTGTGTTGTGCAATTTGAATGATGTGATGGCTTATATATATTATACATTATAATATATATAAGTATAATATATACTTATAATAATATAAGTATAATATATACTAATATATTCACTAATATATTCACTAATATATATTAGTGAAGTTAGGATGTAGGTGGTCTCATAGCATGTACGGCAGGCATCACTGTCCTTACTCCACAGGGGGGCAAGCCAAAATTTACTCAACAGTTATTGAGCATCTATTATATGAAGATTAGGGTTAGACTATAAGACATTATGAACAAGTTAGACCCAGCCCTGCCCTAAAGAAACTCACAGTCTGATGAAGAAGACAGACATGAAAATGTTAAGCTATAGAACATTGAGGGAAGTATGAGAGAGAAAGTAAGTTGGAAATTCAGAGAAGGAAGTGACTCATTTTTTTTCTGGAAGGGTTGGAAGGCTTCCCACTCAAGTCAACAACTGATTGGGTTCTGGAAGGATGCGAGAAGTTTTCCAGAGGTTGAGCGATACTTCTGAGGACTATGTGCACAAGCACGGAAATCTGCAAAGAAACAGTTGGCGGCGCATAGCAGAGTGCTCGGGGCCTCTGTTAGGAAATGCAGCTGGAGAGGGGACTTGGGACAAGTGGGACTCCCCCACACAGAGCTCTGTGGGTACATTATGCCAAAGCAAGAAAATGAGCACACTGTCTTCATGTTCATCTTTCCTCAAATGCTCTCACCAGTTCCACGTTATATTTGTGCCTTCTACTCCCTCCTTCCTCACTGCTTCCCCCAGAATTAGTCTAAATCTCAGCCTTCCCCCTAACCTCCACCCCCACCCTCCCCTAGAACTCTTAATTGTAGCAAGAACATATGAAGAGAGCACCCCAGGAGAGTGAGAAATGCTTTTGTTCTCAGAATTTCATCTGGAATTCAAGGAGCCTGTACCATTTCTTAGCAGGAGCTTATTTCATTCCGTGTTTTGAGAAGTCTTGAAAGGGAAATCAAATTTCAGTACAAAGAGAACTAAATGCCATTTTGGTACAAGGAACTAAATGCCAGGGGTGGCAGGGCACATCTCTGAGGACGAGGCAGCTGGGCTTTTGCTAAATTCTCCCAGTTGGTGGAAACGGTCTAGGAGACCAGAGTGCCAGCTCCTGGGCTGAGCAGCATGCCTTCATGTCTTCACTCTCCCATCTGTAAAATGATAAGTAAGACAATGCGTACTTGCAGAGGCAGAACAGAGCTAGAACTAATTGAGTCTCACTTCTTTTACAAAGGAGGAAATGAACTCCCAAGAGGGGAAATAACTTGTCTAAGGTCCTGTAGAGAACCAGCATCTCTATTTATTGCTTGGTTATTCATTCACTTATTCATTCATCCATTCCCTTCAGCCAATGTGTTTTGGCGACTCTGGTGTATCAGGCACTGCACTGGCTGCTGGGACTATGTTGGAAGATAAAATAGTCAGGATCCCTGCCTTACTGGGGAAAATTAATTTAGACAAATACATTGTTTTTAAATTAGGATAATTAAAGACAGAGATAAGCCATGATGAAAATAAGCACGGTACTAAAAAAGAAATTAAGCAGTCAGATGTATTCTTGATAGAAAGCCCCTCTGAAGGGAGAATACTAAAGGTGAGACTAGAAGAATGAGGTTCGACCATGTAAAGAGGGCTGGGAGAGCCTTCTAGGGAGATTTTAGCGTGTGTAAAGCCCCAAGTCAGGAAGTTTGGACTGCCCTGACAGGTAAAAATAAAGACCAGTGTGAAGCCCACGCTGAAGGGGGCATGGCTTGGGAGCAGATGCAGGAAAGAATGGCAGGGGGCGGAGCTTAGCCTTATACTGCAAAGTGCCCTTACTGGTAGCCTGGTGACTGCTTTTCACATCCCTGTTGGAAAAGGAAGGCAAGTACATGTTCATAGCAAAAGTATTGGCTGTGTATTTGTTTTTAAAAGTCACACTCTCAGCATGCTTTACTAAAATCATTGATTAGAAAACAAAAAAATTAACACGCAAACAAAAAAGATGATTCAGCTTTTGTTCTGTATTCACCTCTGCATTTGGTTGGTGCTCAGCCTTGAAAATCTGCCAAGGGCAAAGGTCAGGAGTGAATTCAGATATCAGAGGAGGAAGAATTTGGTTTCTGTCGGTGCCATTTGGTTCTGAGATCCAGAACTTCTTGCTTTCCACACCCTTATTTTATCCTTCATTTCTGTCCTCTCACCTTTTCAGCAGACACATCGTAGCTGGAAAATTAATTCTACTGATTTATGGTACCCTCAGGCTGTCAGCTGCAGATCTTGGTAAAACTTTGCATTCATTGACAAATGCCAATCAAGTTGATAGGTCTACCATGCACTGTAATCTTCCTGCTTGGCTTAGGAAAATCCATTTATATGTCAGATTTTCATAAGGAAAGAACAGCAAATAAGAAACAAATTTATTTCCTCTCACCCACCCAGTGAACAGAAATAAGATAGCCAAGTAAGACTGGCTTCATTTCATAAGTGATTTACCCAGTACTTTTATTGCAGTGATGGTCCGTTCCTGAACCAGCGAGAGGAGCTTTATGGTGGGTGGAAACAGGCTGGGGGCTAGGGGCTGGGCCAAGAAACAGAGGAAGCTAAGGGCCGATCTCTCCCACCACTCTCTTCCTTTTGGCTAGTGTCTTTGTGTTTATTCATTCTGCTGTGGCTGGTTAGTGTACCAGTTGCCAAAGGCTACACAGAAGACCGAGCTAAGCAGATGTAGTCCCTACATGAGCTTTTCAGAGAACCATGCCTCCTGTACCTGAAAGAGGCTGAGTGAGCACTCACCCCAACCCTGAACTGGAGCCTTCTTCTTGGCCCTGGAACCCAACCTAACAATGAGCCTGACCTCAGTCTCAAATCCAAGTCCTGATCTCATCCAAACAGAGCTCTGGACCCCAACCCCAGACTGAGCCCCTGACCCAGCACTCCTGACTAAGGCCCCACATGTGGCTCAGCCTTGGCCTTAAAGGGTCCAGCTACAATCTTGTGAGTCCCCTGATACATAGCCACTTTTTAAAGAACCTCTGAAAGCACCTGCACCCTCAGCCTTGGGGTCTCCCCTGCTATCACGGCAGAGGAGCTTTTAGCTCTAAGGCCATGTTCCAGGGTCCTCTAGAATGAAGCTGGCCAGTGCATAGGAGAGGAAGCACCCCACCTACTTGCCATATAGCTCTCTGTGTGTCCAAACTTCACTTGGAGTCTGTCTGTGAACTTCAAGGTCCCACTGGCTCTTGCATAGAAGCCAGCAAGCAGTATCCTTCAGTCAAACTGAGACACCATCAATTGACTTTGACTCTCTTAGGGTTCCTTCCCTCTGACCTCCCCAGAGTGTGAATGACCAATAACCAGAGTCACCACAGAAAAACCACAGGACGTGAGAAAGGAAGATGGAGCCACACTTGTCGCCAGCATTCCCCAGCTGCATGATCCTTGGTTCCTTTTTTATACATGGGCTCAAGGGTCATCATTCCTGCCCTACCTACTTACTTTACCGGTATTCATAAGAGAAAATGGATATGAGAAATTTGAAAACCATGTATTTACACTGTGAGTTATTATTACCCCTCCCAAAGTGCAAGCATTTGATCCTACTTGCTACCCAATAGCAAAGTAGCATAGAGTAAGAGTGGCAAACTACAGCCCACAGGCCAAATCCAACTCCAATGCCTTTGTCTATAAATGAGGTCTCATACTATAATTCAAGTTTCACACTCATTTGTTTACATATTATCTTTGCCTGCTTTTGTGCTACACAAGCAACACTGACAAGTTCTGACAGAGACCATATGCCCACAAAGCCGAAGGTATTTACTATTTGGCCCTTTGCAGGAAGTTTGCAGACACCTGGCAATGGCTCTGAAGTTAGAATGCCTCTGTTTCTATTCGGAATCTTTTACTTAACGCCCATGTGACCTTGGTCACGTTAATTAGCCTCAGTTTTCTCTCTATAAAATGGGGATAATAACTGTATCCACACCTCATACTATTAAATTAGTAATACTCAGCATAAGACCAGGCACATTAAGTGCTCGGTGTTGGCTGGCATTACTATCCAGGGAACGCACACTCAGGTTTCGGCTGACAGACCTTCAGGGGATGGGGCCCAACAGCTCAGGGCACATGCCATGGAGTAAGACAGACCTGGAGTCTCATCCCAGCCCTATTGCTTACCGCATGAATGCCTTGTGGAAGATTAATTACTCCCCCTGAACTTCAGCTTCCTCTTGCATGAAATAAAAAAAAATTGGTTCTTTCTGTTGAAAGAAGCAAATGATAAAATGCACATGAAGTGCCTGGACCCAGATCTGGCCCATAGTAAACATTCAAATGGTATATGACTATAACAATACATAATAAGAATAATAGCATTTTTCCAAGTAGTGCCAACCACCCAAATAGATAGGTGATAGGAAGCCTCCAGCATGTTGACATCATGTGAGATAGGAGGCCAATGATACCCTGGACACTGTGTTTTGCTATATTCCAAGCACCTGTAAATTAAATAGACTTTATGTGGAGCTGGTCAGACAGCCATCAGAAGTCTTTTTTTCAAGCCAATGGGCCCTGAAGACCAGGTACCTTTCAGCACTGACAATCTACCATCCTACCATTGCCCTTGGGCTCGGTGATAAGCCAAGGAGGAGAGCACACCCATGTACACAAGTGTCATTACAGGAAATGTCTCCAAAGGATCCTCTTCCCATAACAGCACATTGGTACATAGTGATAAGCAGTTTGCTATACAGGGTGAAAATGCCCTTGTTTTAATCCATTCAACATTCTAAGGGTTGAGCTATGTAGTGGGACTCACACTTTTCTGCCTAGGGAGCAATGGCTAAGGAGACTGGGTGCTATGGGTGGGATGCTGTAAGGTTGGCTGGGTTTCAGACGTCAGCCTGTGAGCACGGCTCTCACACTCTGTTGGTCTAAGGTAACAGGGAATGACAGAGTTGAAGCACAGTGGCAGGGTTGGGGTATGTACACCCCCAAACCCATGGATGCTCAGTGGTCAGTCTAATGTAAAAGACTGTGAAACAAGTAACATCACCAAGCATTTATGTCTATTTCCTACTCAGCTCTGTATGGGGTTCTGCACACTGTACCTACCAAGAAAAAAAATGATAGAATCAGAGGGTTTCTAACTTCAAGGAAGTGTATAAACCTCAATTGCAGGTGAAAAGATATAAATACACAAAAAGTCTCTTGATGATATGAGTAAAAAATAATAAGTCCATCTAACTCAAGAAAAGCACTGGAAGCAAGAAGAAGTCAATTGTCAAAACTAGTATCAACTGATTAATATTAGCCAAACGATTTACCTGTACCAAAGTTATTGTGCAGTCAATGTACGATGCCCTCTAGGAATTGTAAAGAATAACATAAGCTTTTTGAGAGTAGAAGTATCATCTGTCTCATCCACCACTCTCTGCCACCGGGTCTGACCCATAGCAGGCAGGCAACAATGACTGAATTATACACAGATCCTAACTTAAACTGTTTTGATGTATGTGACCTTTATGGAGCTTCCAAGATAGTCTTGGACTTTGACTTGTATTATAAAATACTAGCAAAAAGAAATGTAGTGGACGTCTGTTAGTTTGATATATTCAGTATTCATCCCTCCCTGTTTATAGCACCTTTATTTTATTGTATTTTATTTGGCTGCTATTTTAGTAAGACCGTTATCTAATCTTAGGAAGACACTTGCTCCACCTTCCCTTGACCAAGGGGTGAACCATGCCCCAAGCAATGCCAGCCTGGAGCTCTATGGAGCAGTTATCACAAATTGGCTAGAGCAATGGTGACACTCTGAAGAGGCTGTCTGTGAAATCTTGGCACATAGAGCTGTCATAATCCCTGTTTTCTCTAAGATCCTTTAAAAAAAAAAACTGGAGGTCCCTCATATCTTTCTAACAAACTTCTTAGTGTCTTAAGTCAGCCCCTTTGATTTCTTTCCTGAAGCCAAAGAACTAAAATTAATAAAGCATGAGTACTAGGTAAAAATTGATGAGGCACAAATTTCTGTGGGCATCTAAAAGAATAGAGACTGTCAGACTACAACTGGTGATGGGGAGGGATAAGATCTTCATAGAGGAGGTGGCATTTGAGCTGAACCTTGAAAGAGTGGAAAGGATTTGGAGAAGAGACAGGAGGTCTGTGCAGGCTGAAGCAAGAGCATTAGTCAAAAGCCCTGAGCCTAGAGCAAGCTTAGAAACATCTGAGGAACAAGCAGCACCCACCTAGAACCCAGTGAACTCACTGACTGTCCCATGTTGGTAGTCCCATTGCACATAGGTCGGAAGATGTTTCCTTCCCCATTTTTCAATTTAGTTGGTCAGAAACCTTCCCCTCCACTCTGTCTTCCCTCCATCAACTTGAGCCACCACATATTAGAGCCAAAAGGTTCAGTAAGATCAGCCCGTACTGACCTTTTTAGACCAAGATAATGTTCTAGAGCTCCAAGCAAACCCAGGATACCCCCAGACACCCTACACACTCAGAGTAGTATACGTTTTTCTCCACCTCCATCATTACTGCTTTTTTTCTTTCTTCTACTATGTCCACACTGGCCTTCTTCCTGTTTCTTGAGCTCACCAATCTTTTCCTGCACCTGGTTAAGAACCTCTGTACTTTGTTTCTTCTGCCTGAAACTGTTTCCCTTACCCTTTGCTTCTTACGGTTCATTTCTCAGCTCAAATGTTAGTGCCACAGAGGGGGTCTCCCTGACGACCTTGTCTAAAGTAGCCCTACCCATCTCTTTCACATCACCCCATTTATTTTCTCACAACACAGCATCCAAGATGGTTTTTAGTTTGTCTATCATCTCTCTCCCATCTCTCAAACCTAAGCTCCAAGATAGCAGGGACCTGTCATCCAGTGTTAGCACCTGGTACCATCTGCTGCTCAGTTAACATATGTCAGATGGATGGATGAGTAGGTGGGTAGAAGATGGGGAGAAAAAAAAGAAAACTTCTATCTGTAGAACTGTACATCCCCAATGAGTATAAAAGTTTTATTAGAGGTAGTTCACACATACACACAAAATTAAAGTTTGAAAAGCATTAATTTAGTATAAACTCCACTGTCCAGATGGGGGAAATGCCGCCCAGAAGACCCCAGATTAGCTTCTTGGAATTCACTTTTCCAGACCCATGCCAGGCACTTGAAGAGGTATGCAGTAGAACTTACAATCTACCTGTCTGTTTGTCCTCCGCTGCCCCTGGTTTTGTGTGTCAGCCCATGAGATGAGTCTAATTCCAGGACCAGGAAGCCCAGCCTTAATCTGACTCTCAGCTTCACACGCAGCATCGCATCGTGTTGGCTTTCAGTGCCTGGCAGTCGTGTTTCACAATAAGTGCACAAAGCCGAGCAGGAGAGGATGGCTCCTCTACTGCATCTCCCTTTGCTGCTGGGTCCCAGCTGGGTCCAGGCCAGGGTGGAGAAAGGCCCAGGAAAGCTGAGCTGAGTCCAAAGCCAAAGTGAAATGCAACACTGACCGTGACACACGTAACTGCTCCCTCTCTGGCAAGGTGTGCACCCTCATCCCCTCCTCCAGCCACAGTGGCCTTTCTGGCATTTCTCCACTGCCCCCTTGTCTTGGCCCTCACTGCCTTTGTCCTTCTACCTGGATGTGAACACAAGGTGCTTGGCATCGTGTCTGGCTGTGGTGAGTGCTCGGTAAACACTGGCTGTAATCACACTAAAGATCATTTATTGTATAGTTAACCCCTTATTACCCTCTCAAAACACCCTCTTTCCCTTGATGTACAACTTCCTGAATCTGCATCAGCTCTGTGTCATGGGTCACAGCTCTGTGTCATGGGTCACCAACCCATCCCAATTTTGTGGCAATGCTAGTGTCTGGTGCTCAAGCAATGTTTTTTGAATTTAACAAATTACTGATAAGATTTACCTAGTAAATGGCAGGGAAGCCCTGGACAGGTCTCAGAATTCTAAATAACCATGATGCTGTTTAGAAGGGATGGGGACAATTTATATCTGTTATAATTCACTGCATGTCAGTATTAGATCTTGGTTGCAAGAGAGTGTCAAGGGATGGAGGGGAACATTTATTGTCCTCTGAGTGACAGCAATAAAGCAATTTGATGTCACAAAGTTAGAGCCAGATCAAGAAGGTCATTCTCACCCACAAGGATACAATTATTCGAGGAAGGGTATATGGGCCTAAAAGTCCTCCTAACCACCCCCACACTTCCTATCTCCCTTCCCCAAATGAAGTTGTCCTATCAATCACCTCATTATCCACTATGTACAGCCAGGCCGCCCCATACCCAGGGACTGAGCCAGGAGCCACAGAGAAACATCTGTGTGCAGAGTGCATGGCCTTAAATGAAGAGATAATAAAAAGGGAGTTGCTAACACCAGGACTTCCCTGCCCGGGAGAGAGCTGTCAGGCCCAGCACCCAGGGCTGGGAGATTTATTGAAACTAAGTGGGTGCTGCCTTAACTACAAGCGATGATCAAAGAAGAGGTCTAAGTGAACCAGGGAGGAGATGGGACAACCCACGCCTCACAGTGTGTGTGGGGGGGGGGGGGTGTGGGTTTTCCTGCCCTCAGCAGCCTCTGCCCTCCTGCCTCCCAGAGAGGGAATTCCTGGCCTTGTTTTTGACTTGCTCTGATTTTTTGGACACATTCTGCTACAGAATCTCTTGGAGGCAGGGACTTTAGCATCTGACACTCTAGCAGGTTTCCCTGAATGTGCTGTCTTTTCTTTGCCTGCTAGTCTTTGCTGGCACTGCTTCTTCTACCTGAAACACCCTTTATGCACGGGAGTTGCCCCATACCCCCTTCTGCTGGCTGGTTCCTGCTTATCTGTCAGTGTCAAAGCTGGCATACCCTCTTGGAAGACTTCTTTGAGCTTCCCGAAGGTTGATGTTCGGTGTCCCTGCCTGAGCCCTGACCTCATCCCTACCACAGCACTTACACTGAAGTGTGACTGCATGACCAGCTGTCTGCCTCTCCCACTGCCAAAGTACAGTCCTAGAGAGTGTGACCTGCCTGGTTTGCCACTGTACCTTTAATGCCTAAGGAGGGGTAGATGCTAGATGTCACCAGGCAGATGGATGAGTGGACAAATAGAGAGATGGACCAATAGGAGAATAGATGTGGTACATATGTCTTTATGATCCCCAGCAGAGGCATCAAGCACACCACTCAGTTTTGTTCTGTTTTAATATCCAAAGGCCCTAATGCAGTAACGCTTCTCTTTCTGGCATTATTAAGGGAAGGCAGTGTGCTATCAATACATGAGAGGATTTTCTAGAAACCAAAGCCACCCATGTGCCAAAACTGTGTCCTCCCAACGCTGTGGAGGGAGGGAAGAGTGGCTTCTCACGGAGGTGAGGGGCTCAGGCCCTGCAGTCAGACTGCTGGAGTTCAGCTCTTAGCATTACCTTGCTCTGCTCTTGGGCCTCACTTTCCTGGTTTGTAACCTACCTACAGGGTGAAGGGAGTTAATGCAAGGGCGTGTTCTTGCATTGTTCTTGCATTGGCAGTGTCTGGCACTTTGTAAGGGCTCAAATGTCAGCTCTTAATGATTACTCTGAGAGGCATGCTCTGCAGCATCGTGGTCTTAACTGGAAGGAGCCGCACACAGGCTGATCTGCTCTGACTCCACATCAGTGTGGGAGTCTTCGACGAGCCCAGTGCACAGTGAGTTCAAATGCCTTTGAACGGTCCCATTTCTGCTCTCCTGCTTGTTGTACTGAACAATACAGTCTCCACCTCTAGCCCCCTTTCTGATTTGCCGCCTCTCATCTACTTTCTACTAGGTAACTAAATCACACAGCGGGTTAAAAAGTGCATCTTGAATAAAACTTGAGACTCTGAATGCACTTGCATTTAGTGCTAGAATTCTGTTACAGTCAGATCCAAGATCTCACAGTCTTTATCTGGTTTCTAGGTTTGAAAATGCACACTGGAAGTTGCTCAAAGTTTGACCAGCAAATAACTAAAGTGTTGCCAATCAGTAAACATGTTTCAATTGATTCGACTAGAGTCTAGAATGTTGGGGCCTGAAGAGATGTTAAATATTGTGCAGCCCAAACCATCTTTTCATACATGAGAAAATTGAGGCCCAGGGAGAGTGGGATTTGCTCAAGGTCATGTATGTATTGTGTTGTGACAAAACCAGAAAGAGGATCCTCCCAACGTGTGGCATCGTATTTAGTACTTTTTCTACAAGATCATGCCATCTCTTCAGATTGAATGTTTATTGTGACAGATTCAAAGAAAAGCCTTACAACTAACTACCAATTATATTTTTCAACATGTAATCAATGACTGTATTCTCCCATAGGCCTTAGATCTACGGAGTCAGTACCTCTCTCTGTCTCTCTGTCTTTCTGTCCCTGTCTGTCTGTCTCTCTCTCTGCTCAGGCTTAGCTGAAATGAGGAGCAAGATTGAGGGTCAGATGCTCAGCGGCTCTGGGAGCCAGAGTGCACTGGAGTATATCTAGGCCAGGCTACCCACCTACCTCCCAGCCATGCTCTGTTAGGAAGCAGTGGGTAAATGTACCCATTTAGCCTTAAAATCAGGGTAAAGAACTTGGTTTAAGGGAAGAGAGATCTGTAAAAAGGAAAACTAGGGAGATGAGTGGAGGGGAGAATATCCCAGCCTCTTGTGTCAAAGATTTGATCACGTCCACTTGCTCTCATGTCTTCCGCCCCACCTCATCCTTCCTGCCTCTACCTCTGAAGTTCTCGCAAGAAGCACCGGCCATGAGGCCCCCAGAGCCCTTTCTAAGCCGTGAGACAATGTAGACGGCACAAGGGGGTAGATCCAGAACATAAGATTTATATCCCACAGGATGATATTCCTGCTGCAAGGGGAGAAGAGATCCTAAAAATACCAAAGGGAGTATGTGATAACATTTTAGAGGGTTTCTGTGCTCCCTATATTCACTCACCCAGTAAGATACATTGTGCTTTTTGACAAATCTATATTTAACATGGGCAGAATAATATACAGTGTATGCTTCCTGGTAGAAAAATCCATATTTATGGAAATCTTGATTCTGGCAATTATAGTAGACATTTAATGACCATGCCTGTTGTCTGCTGTAAGTAGATAGAGCGTCCTTATTGGGTGAAAGAGAAAATAGCATGAGTGGCAAAGCATAAACAGCTCCATCGAAGGAGCAGTAAGTCCAGGACGGCCCCACAGCCACCTCAGTCGGGTTCAGCTCCTCCTCACTCACCCCTGTGAGCCCCGTGAGCCTCCCCTCCAGCATCCGCCGCCCGTCCATCCAACAAACACTGATTCCCCACCCACCCTGCCCTAGGCGCTATCCTGGCTTTGAGGCCATTGAGATTCCTGTTTTCAGGAAGTTAATATTGAGCCAAGCCACATAGGTATATGCAAGTAAAGAAAATGATTGTAAACGATAATTAAAGTATGAGAAATAAGACAGGGTGACGTGATAGTTATGGGGAGGTAGGTGAGGGTAGAGTCACCATTTAGGAGAGATAGTAAAGGAAAGCCTATTCAAGGAGGTGAGATTTGTGAACTTTCATTTTGTATTATACATTAAAATGAAGGTTAGCAGCAGAATGATGCTAAACTTCGGAGGAGAAAGCGTGTTGGGGGGGGCGGGGGGAGGGCAAAGTGGCTCCAATATACGTAATGAAGGGAAACAAGACTCCAGGTGAGGAGCACACGATACACAAATGTCAAATCACGTCGGACGCGTGAAGAGTGTACAGTGCTGTTAACCAATGTTATCCCAATAAATTTAATTTCAAAAAGAAAGAAAAAGATAGAACAATCATACATTTGGTTAAAAATGGGTTTGCAATATTAGTTTCCTGGGAAGGGCCTAACTGAATACAGACATCGCAGAATCAGCTCTTCAGCTTTACCAAGGACCCAAGGCTGAGTTTCTCATCTCGGGACTGGCGGGGGCATTTGTCCCCCGACCTTGCCTCCCACGCTTGCTTACTCCGCATGGTTCTCAACTCCGGCTTCAGCTCCACATTCTCCTAATGTGTATCATTTGCTCCACACTAGGAATTTGTCTTATTTTCTAGTGAGCCTATTAATCATAGAAGTTGTTTATTTTAATAAAGTTAACTTCTTTTTGCAAAAAAAAAAAAGTCTAGTAGCCAACTGACCTGGAATTTGGCCTTATGACCTCTTTTTCTGAATTATAGTCTAACTAGCAGTGTAACCAACACAAACCAGAATTGGTAACTGCACTGGGACCTTACAAAATGCCTCCTGTGGAGATCTTCACAGAGCTAAACTATTACTATGGCTGATACACTAGGGGGCCTGAAAAATCAGCTAGCAGGATGTAACACACACAAAGTGAATATCAGCAGAGAAATGTACACCAAAAGCTAAGAGTAGGCTGGGAAAATCAACATTTGTTTTTTTAAACATGAATCAGCTGCAAGCTGGCAGACCTCTTTCTTCCTATAGCATCTTTTTATGCTTTGCTCAAAGCGATGGGTAGTGTCATGGAAAGATTACTGGATTGAGGTCAGGATATCTCCCCAACTCACATGTGTCCTAGCTGTGCTACCTTCGACGTGTTCATTAAGTTTTTGGTCCCTGGTTTTCCCCTTTAAAAGATGACCCAGTCATAATTTTCCTACCTCAACAAGGTAGTTGCAGACATAAAGTGAGAGAACATATGAAAATACTTTGTACACATTTATAATTAATAACCATGACAGTATGTGCCATGGAACTGACACCTAACAAACACTGAATTAGATAGACAGATGTCTGAGTTGGAGAGATGAATGGATGAGAGGGATGCATAGGTGGGTAGAATGGATGCACAACTGGATAGATTAGTAGGCTGAAAGGATGGATGGATAGATCGGTTGATTGGATGGGTGGAGGGCTAGATGATGGGTTGGATGAATGCACTAGTAGGTGGATTCATTTGGGAGCCCCCTGACAGCTTATTTGCAACATCTTCTATCCGTTAATCCTTCTCTTCTCTTCCAGTCTGTTCCCAGTTCTCCAAAGGAGTCTATGCCATCTTTGGGTTTTATGAACGGAGGACCGTCAACATGCTGACCTCCTTCTGTGGGGCCCTCCACGTCTGCTTCATTACGCCGAGCTTTCCCGTTGACACATCCAACCAGTTTGTCCTTCAGCTGCGCCCTGAGCTGCAGGACGCCCTCATCAGTATTATCGACCATTACAAGTGGCAGAAATTCGTCTACATTTATGATGCTGACCGGGGTAAGCCAGAGGCTAGGAGAGAGAGACTGTTGAAAGCTGGAGAGGAAACTTCCAGCAGGAAGAAAAAGTGATGCCTTCTGCCTCCTTGAGAAGCGTAGGGAAATGAACCAGAAATGCTTTATTTCGACAGGCTGATTTTTCAGTGGCTAATCTCTAACTCACGAGAACTCATCCTTTCCAAGAGTAACCCTCTTAAGTACCATGTGTCTCTCTACAGCTCACCAAGTTTCCATGGCTCCTGAGTCCAAACTTCAAGTCCAAGGACCTCAGTCGAGTGCCTTATGGCTCTCGGCAAAGTTCTCAGGAGCATAAACACTGGAGTCAGGCAGTGACTGGATTGAATTCTAGGTTCTCCCCAGCTGTTTGATTCCGGGCAAGCACTCTTTGTCTTGGTTCAACCACTTGTGTAGTGGGAATAAAATCCTCTATGCCTTCATTTCCTCATCTCTTCCATGAAGACCAAACCAATCTCTACCTCATAAAGTTGATGTGGGGATTGAGTGAGATAATGGCTGCACAGTTCTTGTCAGCGTCTAGAATAAACACAATACCCAGAGTCCTCTGTATATAAGTTCGCTGCTATGTTCACCGTCACCATCATCATTATGCACCGTCCCAAGCCTTTATAGTTCTGCCTCCACCTAAATTTTGAATTTTACATCATATTCTCCTAATGATTCCTATCCTGTTTTCTTCTCTGCTTCTTTACTCATGCTGCTCCCATTTTTTGGAATGCACTTCCGTTCTCAAATCTACATATGCAAATCCTTCCTCCCTTTCAGAGCCTGCTCAACCATCCCTTTCTCTAGTCTTTGTTCCTTAAATGAGAATTCTGCTCTTTTTCCTAATTCCTATGGTGGTAGCATTATACTGTCCTACCTCCCCCTTGTACGCTCAACTGAGTTATTATAGGTATAAATAAATAAACGGGTCATGCAAGATCTGGAAACTGAGGCAGAGGAGTTTTCTCCCCAAGCTAAAGGGAGGTTTTATAGGAGATTGCCTGTAGGGACTCTCTTATAAAGGGCAAATGTAGGGAGGCTTAGAAGACCTTTGAGTAGGAGAGGGGCTTGTGAAATGGCTTTTCAAGAAGAGTTCGGCAGACATTATTCAGATGAGAAGGAGCCAAGAGGAGAGACCAGAAACGTTCTATTAGATTTTTCTTTCCTCTCCTTAGTTTGGTGATTTTCCTTCTTAGACAGCAGTCCTTGTGAGGATCACCTTCTCAAGGGCTTGGCGACATAGAAACTTGAACTGTGGCAGTGGCAAAGCTGGAAAAATGTAACTTAGATTATAAAGGATCATCTCTGGGGTGGGCAGCAGCCCCCACATCTTAAAAGGGCTTTGCCTGTCTCAGAACTCTCACTAGCTGTGTGACCTTGGTCAAATGATTCCATCTCTGAGCTTCAGTTTCCACCTTTGTGAACCAGGAATCATAATGGTAACTACCTTATAGGATTAAGTGAATCAGAGGCAGGAAAGCTAGCAAAAACAGTGCCAGACAGGTAACAAACTTTTAGTACCATACTGAAACAATTTGTACGAAAAAATAAACAAAGAAAGGAAGGCATAATACAATCAATCTAAAAATAAAGCTTGAGGCCAGGCACCTTATTGGTCACTGTGGAAGGGATTAGCAGGATTACTGGGAGACAGAAATAATATATACACAAAAGACTGACTAATAATGTAAGAGAGAAATAACCATCTGACATAGGCAGAATAACAACGCTATTGCTCAAAGATGTCATGTCCTCATTCATGGAACCTGTGAATATGTTTTATTAAATAGCAAAAGGGATTAAGGTTGCAGATGAAATTAAGCTTGCTAATCAACTGACCTTAAAATAAAGAGATTACCCTGGATTATTTTTCTGGGTCCAATGTAATGACCAGGGTCCTTAAATGTAGAAGTTGGAGGCAGAGAAGTCAGAGTCACAGTGTGAAATGAAAAAGACTAGTCCAGTCGCTGCAGTTCTGAAGAGGAAAGGGGCCATAAGCCAAAAAATGCAGGCAGCCTGTAAATGCTGGAAAGACAAGAAACTTTTCTCTCCTAGAGCCTCTACAAAGCAACACAGCCACGCTGACACCTTGGTTTTAGCCCAGGAAGACACATTTCAAACATCAGACCTCAAGCAGTATAAGATGATAAATGTGTGTTTATCATCTTACACAGTGTTTGTGCTGTTTTAAGCCACTGAATTTGTAATAATTTGTTATAGTACAAGTAGGAACCTAGTAAACAATCTATGTCTCAAAGATGAAACCAAGGAGCATTGAGTAATGAGCTCCTCTATCATTTAGCTACAAATTAATATATAGTACTTGAGTTCAGTACACAGTTGGTATTCAGTACACATTGAATACCAACTATGTGAGAGACAAAGTACTAGGTACTGAGATACACTGAACATTCATGAATGTGACTGACAGTTATTAAACACTGTTAAGCTCTCAGGCTGACACATTCAATAAGCAGTTACTAAATATCTATGTATCCTGACTGCCACTTCCATGTCCTGTTCACCCAACCTCCAGGTTTGTCCGTCCTGCAGAAAGTCCTGGACACAGCTGCTGAGAAGAACTGGCAGGTGACAGCAGTCAACATTTTGACAACCACGGAAGAGGGGTACAGGCTGCTCTTTCAGGACCTGGAGAAGAAGAAGGAGCGCCTGGTGGTGGTGGACTGTGAATCGGAACGCCTCAATGCTATCTTGGGCCAGGTAGTGAACCCTGCAAAGGCTCGGGGTGGGTGTGGGAGATGGTTCCAGAGGGACCTGGGTGACCCATTGCCTAGGGTGTCACAAAGAGAGGTCTTGACTAGAGGCCAGATGCCTTTCTCCTCACATCTATAATTCATAAACTTTAATTCTGAAATTTTATGAAATAGTATGCACAACGGGAGCCTTCACATAGGGCCTCAAACAGTTCTCAGATCAGCTGAACAAAATCTTACTTCCAGTGTTTCCCTTTATCGTTAAAAAGCAAATCACACTGCAGTTGGGGGTTTGTGAAGGGCTATCACATTAGGGACACAGCCTGTAGAGCTAGCTTCCTAGGCTCTGTCACCCATGGATCCAGCATTTGGCGTCTCACTCATGTGATCCATTGACTTGCTTTCAGAGTCCAAAGAGGCAGCAGACACCTCCCTGTCTACTGTTTCCTTGAACACTCTCCTGTGTCTAAGAAGTCGATTGGCTGCACATTCTGTGAAAGGGCACTGCAACCCCAACAGCCGGCAGCCAGAGTTCTCTTTAAGCCACGGTTCCTCTGGTTCAGAACTAAGCACATGCTCCTCACAGAAGCAGCAGGCCTTGGTGTAGCTGTCTTTTTATACACCATATTTTTTGGACTATGAGACACACACCCCTTGCAAATTTGGGAGGAATAATTGTTGTTAATGCTGCTGTTGAGTTCTGTTTACATTTACATTGGTGAAATGTTATATTATTTATGTTATTAAATATTTGACTACATGTTTTGCTATGAAATGCCTTTTTCCTATTTTCCTCCTCTAAAACCTAGGTGTTTCTTACAGTCCAAAAAATAGAGTGATATATGTACATTCAGATGAGCTAGCAAGGAAATATATTCTGCAAACATTTTGAACAGTGCTATGTGATCAAAAATACTAGTTTTAGACACTTGACAATATGACAAAACTTGTTAATGGCCCTCAAGAACCCTGCTGCCTCCACAGGGAATCTCAAACACCAGCTCAGCAATCACTCAGAGGTCTCAGCAATAGAACAGGAGGGATTCGGAAAGTCAGTGATTCTTGAAGGCCTTAACTCTGTGCTCCACTTCACAAAGTGTTGGTCTTACCTCCCCCTCTGAGAAAGAGATACCAGCAAAAAAAAAATAAAAATAAAAAAATAAAAAGCATTGTTTCCATTGAGACAGGAGTTCTCTGTGCTGGAGCGAGGGGTTTGAATTGCAGTTCAAGGAGGCAGTCTGAGTGATGGTTAAGAGCAGAGGCCCTGGAGCCAGAGTGGCTGAGACTCTAACCCTGGCTCTAATATTTACTAGCTCAGTGACACTGGGCCAAGTTTTCAACCTTTCTACATCTCAGGTGCCTGCTCTGTGAAGTGGGTATACTAATCACAGTTTCCTTAAGGGGGCTCCCATGCATTAAAAGGCTCTATGCATGTGAGGCGTTCACAACAGAGCCTGCCTCACAGAAAGTGATGCATATAAACTTTACCTATTTTTGCTGTTTATACTGCCAACTAGTCCTGTCTTCTTGTAACACTCACTCTTTGGGCATTTTACAAGTGGCCTCACCTGTAAAGTAGGAATGAAGGTCCCTGTTCTACAAAGCTGATAAAAGATTAGATGAGACAGAAGTAGAGAAAGTGCTGAAGGATAATTAGGGATTCTTAGTAGACTGAGGACTTTTCCTCTCTCATTCCATATAAAGGTGACAGTCAGTGGTACTCTTTCTGAGTGCTCGCCATGTACAGGACACTCACTATGCCAAGCCCTTTTTGTGTGTAACCTCACTTCACCCTCACACTAACTCTATAAAACAGTTTCTATCAGTTCCCCTGGTTTATAAATGGGGGAACAAGAGATTACATTTGCCCAAGGACTCACAGCTAACAGAAGAAAAGCAGGAAGTCAAACCCAGCATGGTCTGCCTGCAGAACCCAGCTTCTTAAAAATGCAACTTTTCAGCTTTGCTACCTCCTTGGCCAAAGGACAAACTGTGTTTTGAAGGACGTGACTTGTTTGCATACTATAGTACATCCACTTTTTTAATTGCTGAGTTCCTGTATTCTGGAAGGTAAGGCCAAACAGCTGAAAGGGCCTGTAGATCCTTTAATCTACCAACTGCATTCCACATTTTATGGGTGGGATAATGTCACATTGGGTGAATGATGTGTCATGGTTCAGACAACTGGTTAGTGACAACCATGAGTCTCAAATTTATACCTCCTGACTTGCAGTCTGATATCTTGGCATCATTCTACACTATCAAAACACTCCGGAATTGGGATCTTTTAGGTCTAATATAAGTGTTCTGCTTAAGGAAGGAGACAGTGATTCCAAATTCCAAACAGAAAATCAATTGCCTATTTCTGTCTCCAGCTCCCCATCTAGAAGGTAAGTCAACAAGGGCAGGGATTTTTGTTTTGTTTTCTTCCCTGCTGTATCCACATTGCCTTGAATAGTGTTTAGCACTAGCAGGCACTCCATAAATACTTTTTGAGTGCGTGTAAAGAATAGGGAATCAATGAAGGCTCTAAAAGATCCCAAATATGAAATGGGTCTGGATATCTACTGGTAGCCATTGGCAGGGGTTCATCCTGTAAACAGTGCAAAGGCAGTGAAGGTGTATGATCAGAGAAAAAGTACTAGAATATAATGTTTTACCAATATATGAGACACCAAATTATACAGAGTAATGTATTCATTAAGTTCAGAATGACTTAGAGATGAGAGAGACCAGGACCAGGCCATCCATCACATCACCCTGTTTCACTGTCTTTATAGTGCTTCTCACCTGTTAAATCTTGTTTGTTTACCTGTTTATATATTTACCACCAGGCTCCATATTAAAATGTCAGCTCAGCTCAATGAGGGCATGGGGACCTTGCCTCAATTGTTCATAGCATGATGCTTGGCATTTAGTTCAAGTTCTATAAAATATTTGCTAATTGGATTAATTAATCATAGAAGTTTCACAGAGTAGTTTGGATGAGAGCTCAGCCATAAACGTTATGAATAACCAGAGAGAGAGGAAAAAGCATTCCAGACACAAAGAATGTGAATTCAGGCCATCCAGTGGAAATGAACTTTGAAGGAATGGGGTCAGAAGCAATGTTCCCAAGTGAAATTGTACCTTTACATACAACTTTCTTTTTTTTTTTTATGTACAACTTTCTTAGTTCTCTAAGAAAGTTGTGCAGTTAGGAGGGAAGGTAACCACTGGGCAGGTAGATGAGTAAACGGGTGGAAACGTTGGTATTAGGTTGAACCATTTGAAACTGCTAATTTTTATTGGTCAATAGTCATCAATTATCAGCTAGTTTTCTATGTTTCACCCTGTAATCTTATCTTGCAGAGATTAGAGTTATTCATGGCCTGAATGTGGTGGATTTTGAAACATCTTTCATTTGCTATTTTGTGTTTATTAGAATCTGAATAGGTTTTTGATAAAGGTATCTCATTGTCGAAAGAGCAGCAAACCATTTGACAAGAAGATGAAAAAGTAATGAAGAATTATTAATAAAACTATCATCTCAATAGTATTTGAGCTCCATGGTCTGAAATTTCAAAATCTAACCACTGTTTCAGGGCATTCATTGTGTACACTCGCATTTAATTATTCCCCACATAAAAAAATGTGAGCCGCTACGCACATATATCCAATTAAGTAGATGTCTGAATGTGAATTTTAATAACCCTGAGAATTTATTCAGTTAGAAAAGGAGCCCAAGTATTCCTCATATGTTTTATGCCTCCTTGCAACAGTGCAGGCTAAAAGGCACCGAGCAGGGTGTACTAACCCCAATTTGATGATTAAAAAATAAAGACATAGATCAAGTTAACTTGCAGGCAGAGTCAGGACTGAACCACAGCCTGCAGTCTTAGCTGTTCCTTGAGGGGGGGAGGGTGTTGTCTGGCTACCCAAAGGAACCTCTGGTAGGTCTTTCCATAAATATTTTTCCTTTCCTCAATGATTAGTCACACTCTGCACATTCAGGATGGAGGAACATTTGAGGACCCTGGCTCTTAATAATGAACCACAACCAGGTATCACACAGAAAGGCTCACCACAGCCAGGTCCCTGTCCTGATACTACTACCAGACTGCTGTGGAATCCGGGCAAATCACTTTCCCTCTCTGGTCCTAGATTTCCCATCTGTACAGTGAGGGGTTGGACCAGACAATTCTGACATTACCTTTCAGCTTCTGGGTTGAGTGGTCCATGAATGTTTGAGTACCTAGCTGGTTTAGAGAAGAAAGCACAGAATTTGGGGAAAGAAGGAACTGCATCTGAATATGGTTCATGCACGAAGTTAAAGGTCAAGAACTGGGGTGGAATCATCCATTTACCCATCTAATTCAAGCAGCAGGGAATTCAACACAGCATGAGAGTCCCACGAGGGAAGATTCTCCATTCATGGGGAAGGCTTTAAGAAAGGAGTGTGCTTGGGGTTATGATAATGGTACTTTACCCCTGGAATCAGACAAAACTAATCCCAAATTCTGCATCTGTCACTTAATAGCTGGGAAACTGTAGGGAGTTTCTTTTACCTCTCTCTGCCTCAATTCCTCATTTGCAAAACGAGCATCTCCAATGACACCATCATGGGGTGGTTGGGATACAGTCACTGGAGTACTTAGAACAGGGTGAGGTACACTGCTAGTACTCGATTAATGTTATTTCCTATTATTATTGTTGTTGTGGCTTTAATTGCTAATATGATTAACGAACCCATTCCCTTGCTTTTTTTTTTTTTTTTTTTTTTTTTTTAGATTATAAAGCTGGAGAAGAATGGCATTGGGTACCACTACATCCTTGCAAATCTGGTGAGTAGAGCACAGTGCAGGCACTCAGCTTGTGGTATTTCCATGGTTGGGGCTCCAGTTTTCTTCCACGGTCCCTGACTGGTGGAAACTGCTTAGGCAAAAAGGGCAACTTGGAGCTGCAAGACTATGTTTGGTCAATACCGAGTTTACCTTTCCCTCCACATCGCTGCTTGTCAAACCACAGCACATTGTTGGCAAACCTCTCCTCTCTGAAATGGGCTTCGTCAGTCATCACAATTCTAGCTTTAATCAATTCTGCTCCTTGGCAATAAGGACAAAATAACCACAAATGATAATATTATCGTTTATAAATATAAACATTTGAACCATAATTATACTAGTATCGACAAATCTTTACCCAGAAACAGTTTTCAGCATGAACAATATTATTTCAATTTAGTTTTAATTCACTTTTCTACATGGCAGAGATGAGATGTCTTTCTTAAAAAATTTGTTTTCATTTTAATGTACTGTATAAGGTACAATTATTTTCTATGTTATGAAGACTTGATTCATCAAATAATTTTTTTGCACATATTAAATTTCATCTAGTAACATGCTCCATTTTTAGTTTTCTCTTGTAGGTATTATTTCTGGCAACTATATTTCTCCTGGGTCATGTTTTGCCTGTCTACCTCTTTTAATCACGAAGTATAATTCTTCCAGCTGCTTCTTTTCCAAAGTTCAATGTAATTTTTATTTTGCCTTCCATTCATTTTTAAAGAGCTTTATTGAGATGTAATTTATATATCATGCAGTTTGTTCATTTAAAGTGTGCAGTATAATGCTTTTTTATGCATTCAGACAATTGCAAAACCATCAACACGATCTGATTTTAAACCTTTTTCATCACCCAAAAAAGAACCGTAATACCTAGCAGCTGTCACTCTCACTGCCCTCCAGACCCTCCCAGCCCTAAGCACCTGCTAATCTACCTTCTATCTCTACCATTTGCATGTAAATGGAATCATACAATATGTGGTCTTTTGTGACTGGCTTCTGTCACTGAGCATATTGTTCTCAAGGTTCATCATATGGTAGCATGTATCAGCATTTTATTCTTTTTATTGCCAAATAACATTTCACTAAATGGCCATACCTCATTTTGTCTATTCATCAGTTGATAAACATTTTTGACTATTATGAATAATGCAGCTATGAACATTTGTGTACAAGTTTTTCTATACACCTAGGAGTAGAATTGCTGGGTTATATGGGAACTCTATGTTTAACATTTTGAGGAACTCCAAAATTGTTTTTCAAAGTATCTGCATTGCCCATCAAATTGATAATGAAGTTTTATACTAATTAAAATATTTTAATCAATAACAAATTTTACCATGTGACAATTAGAACAATTATCAAGTTTTCCATAATGGTAGCTTTTTCTACAAACTTGGTTTATTATCCTGATTTGTCTTTGCAATTTTCTGTGTTTCCATTAAGGTTTAATTTTTAGCTTTTAATTTTTAAGGAATTCTATCACATTCAGTTTTAGTCATATTATTTCATGTTGAGTATTTCTATGAGTAATATTAATTGTTAATTGAATAAAAGAATTGATATTTTCTACTTATTTTTGGAATAAAAGGCATTAGTAGAACAAAGGCATAGGATCTGGGTGTATATAGGAGGGAAAAGGTCAAAGTGCAGAATCTACAAGTGAGACCAAAACATCCTGCCTAAACCTGAATGTTCCATCGGCATTTCTGGCCTGAGCTCCATCTTCATATCCATGCCCCTGTACATCTCCTTTGCCCCTCCATTGATCCCTGACTTGGCTGTTCCAGTATTTTAAGCTCAGGATTGGAAATCAAAAAGTCATGTTGAGACAAGTTAATTTAGACCCTAGTTTTAATGGCTAATGTTATTTTTTTCTTAGGGGTGTTCACATTTTAAACAGAATGTGGCTGTCCAGAAACTTTTAGGGGACCAAGAGTCTATGCATTACAAAAAAAGGTCCAAGAATAAAATTTTGATTTAGTAATGAAGAAAATTCTGGATGGCCCTCGAATTCCAAATTCTTACTGCTAGAAGGGATTTTGGAAGTCCACTGAAGTCTCATTTGCTTGTAGGAAAACAGAATCAGCAAGGTGGTGTGACTTGGCCTGAGTCACACAGCAAGTCTGTGACAGAACTAGGCACAGCAGTGCAGTGAGCAGGCAGCACCCTACTGTTCCAGGACATCTCTGAATGCAGACCAGGCAGGTACTCTGCTGCTGGAGAATCTTGAGCATACACAGAACAGAGCAGCGGCATACAAAATCACCTGTCTAGGGTAAGACAGAACTTGCACATCAGTGGCCTCAGAGCCACTGCAAGACCACAGGTAATTAAATCACCAGCCTCCATCTGTTGCCAAGTGACCCCTTGGTCACTGCATCACCAAGTCAGCACCTTGGATTTCAGTATTCTTCTCTGACCTAATGAGCTCTCCGATTCTTACAACTGCCAGCTAATAGGATGCAAATTCCATATACCATCCAAATACAAGAGTCTTGCATGTTCCAATAGTTTAGTTGATAATTAGGCTTCAAATTGCTAATTAATTCAGTTTGACACATAGTTGAGTATTTGGTGTATGCTTTTCTTCCCCCTTCAGAGGAATAATGCAATTCATAAGATGGTCATTTTTAGAAATTCCACCACATAATTAGCCTGCATGGAACTGACCCCCTCCTTCAAAATGTTTCTGATTAGGGTGTAATTATAGAGTTAGAAACCAAGGCAGCTTTTGAAAGGTTTAACAAAAGGAAAGAGCTTCACTTTTTATTTTACAGTTGTTTCTGAACCTGCCAGAACACATTAGCTTCAAAGTAGCCAGTTGTTTGGAGGGATTCAAATAACGGCTCTGGAGGGCTGCTCAAAGACAGGCTGGAGGGAGACAGGCAGGGAGGAGAACTCTATGGACGGGGGTCAGAAACAAACACAAAACCCTGCTTTTCATTCAGACACCACCCTTAGCTGCCTCTGTGATCTTGGAAACTCTCCAGACATTCCTTTCCTTATCTGTCAATAGGGAATAATAGTCCCTGCTCTACAAGCTCACAGCGTCATTGGGGAAACCAAATATGTTGCTGAATGCCACCACGTTTGAAAAGTTGGAAGTGTTCTGCATAGATGGGGAATTCTTACCTCATATACTAAATCTAATCCAACATCATATCGCATAGTGCATGCTTAAATTTATGTGTTTGCATGGATATTCATATTTTACATGATAGGCTAGACCTGAATTTATATTTTCATAGCCTGGGTATGTCCATAAAGTGAACTTGAACCATGCAGAAATTGGCAAGTGACACCATCATTTGTTAAAGAAGCTACTGGGCCCTGGAGCCTGGTGGAGGGCCAAGCTAACTGGCCTGGCTCTCCATCCTCCTCCAAACCCCAGCCCTGACTCTGTGTTCACTCCCTGCTCTCAGGCTGTGGCAGAAACAGACATGGACCAGCTGGAGACTTCCAAAATTACAGCTCTTATCATTATGGTGCATCAGCAGCAAATCTTAGACCAAACTAGTGTTTCTCAAGACAGAGGCCCTGCAGGCCTCAACGAGGCACCCACAAAGTCCAGTTTGGGAAACAGTTCGAGCTAGCCAACAGTTAAATGTTTTGGTGTCATGAGGACAGCAAACATGAGTACTCAAGCCATGGGAGAAATGACCAGATTATCAATATGGATGATTAGTCTCATGGAAATAAAAAAGAACAGTTAAAATTTCTTAGAGAGAACTAGCAGACCTCTGATAATTTATAAAGGGTCCATTAAAACCATTCAAGAAACATTGAAGGTGTTGGTTATCTTTCAGTTGGAACCATTTGTAGCTTCCTGGGCAGGAGTGGGGGGGGGGGAATTTATAACAATCATGACAGCAATCTCTCCCATTTTGACACCATTTCACACCACTGGGTTTTGAATGTCACAACACGTTTACGTGTACTGTGAAGCAATCGAGATAGAATTCCCCATTATCCCCATTTCCTAGATCGGAGAACTAAGGCTCAGAGACGCTAAGTGACTAAGCAGCAGAGGAGGAAGGCAGACACCCAGTCACTGGAGTGTGGCTCTCGGAAATCCGCCAAACCCGAGTGATGTGGGTAGAGAATTAGACAACGAGGCTAAGCAGATGCCAAGCCACTTGAGCCCCTAACAACAACAACAACAATAATAACAATGGCAATAACTGCTACAATTTAGTGAATAGTTACTACACTCCAAACGCTGTGATAAATACTTCAAGTCGTGGTCTGTTAAACCTTCCCAGTAGTATTCTGAGGTTGAAAATATCCCCCACTTTTCAGATGAAGAAATGAGATTTCTTCATCTCCTCCGTTTTTCAGATGAAGAAATGAACGTTAGAGAGATTAGTGAGTTTTCCAAAATTATGAAGCTTATCAAATGACAGAGCTGGGCTTCTCCTAGACTATCAAACTAAATCTTCACTACTGTGCCATGTGACCTCTGGGCATGGGGAACTGGGAGAAGGGCTGGGCACCTGGGCACCTGAGTCTAAGTCCTGCCCACAGTTGCAGCAATACACTGAAACTCCTACTGAATAACTTTCCCATTATACACTGATAGTGTTTTATCATCATTTGAATTTCCAGTGCAAAAGGCAGCGGAGGGAGCGAGGGTGAGCTCGGTCACCTGTGATCTTACTGGGGCATTCAGGGACCAGGGCGCTCAGCCACTTCCATCCTGTGCTGCATCACGTGTAGTGTTAGAGTCGGAGGCTTTGGTCTATGTGGCAGCCCATCCACACCCCAGCTCCATGCCGCTGCCCTTCTGCTGCATGGGGCCTAAGGAGAAACTGTTCTTTAGTCTCCTTGCTCCCTTATGGTGAGAAATCTGTCTACACCTTCTCTAAGGCCAGACTTGCCCACTTTCCTCTGCACCTCTCTTCCCACCATCCTAGTACCACACACAGTCACAGTCAGTTTCTGCAGCCTCTGGTTATGTGATCCAGTAGCTGGGAAAGGTGGCTCTGGGATCAAGCAGACTTGAGTTTAAATTCTGGCTTTATGCTCATTACCTGTGTGACGTTAGTCAAGTTACCTACCCTCTCTGAGCTTTCATTGCTTCATCTGTTTAAAAAAAGGAATACTAAGATATGATCTGCCTCCTCCTGGGGTATCATGAGAATTAAGATAGTATATTACAAAGTGCTCATAGTAATCTCTGGCAAAACAAGCACTCAATAAATGTTTGTAATTACCCCTATAATAATCATGGCCGTCACCACCACCACCACCACCATCATCAGCATCATTAGTGGGGGAAGAAAGTGTTAATATCTGGGGACAAGCTTAGCTCCCTTCCAGACTAAATGTCATCCACACTGATTCTCAATTATATAATGTCTTCCTCCCTAGTTTTCTATAAGCACCTGGAGGAAAGAATGTGTTTGCCTTGTTCACCAATGAATTTCCAATACCTGGCGAAGTGAGTTGCATGTAACAGGTGTTCTTTAAAAAGGCACTGAATGAATGAACAGATGAGTAAAATGATCTCTCAGGAAATAAACAATGTTTGGACCCCTATACCACATGCATTAAAGGCAAAATCTTTGTTTCTATACTAAAACAAAATAGAGATAGTGGGAATATGAATACAGTTACAAATACGTAAATGAGTAGGTAGAGATGAGTCTAGAAGTCTTCTAATCGCCTTCTCATCTACCTGGTTCTGGCTTGCACAATGCCCAGAGATGGGGAACTCACTCCCTGAGACAGCCCTTTCTCTTTTCAAAGGGCTCCAACATTTCTGCCCTCTTCCTCCAGCAGGGCCTGGCCCGTGTTGCCCTCTCATCACTCCTGGCTCCATCTGCCCTCTCAGGAATCTTGCAGAACGTGTCTACTCTACTCCCCTTCCACAAAGCAGCCTTCATGTATTTGGAAATGCCTACTCTGCTTGCTCTTGTTGTTTGCTTCCTCAGTCTGCATACCTCCCTGTTCCCACAGGTCTTCTCACAGCATGTGGTTCTAATAACTAACCCCATAAACATCCTATGTGGACCAAGCACTGCTCTGGGCTCACACAAGAAGCATGAAGAAGCACACATTTTGACTTTGTCTAGAAGCAACATGACCTCGTCTTCAAGCTAGATTGGAACATGTAAACAAAGTTTTTAAATAAATTCCAGAGAAAAACCACAACCCAGTACATTAATGCAAGTCCCACAAAAGGCCACCTGAACTGTCAGAGCACGGTGCCCAGAGGCTTCACAGGCCTCTGTAGGTGGCAGGGGCTCTGGGAAGGATCATGAGGGAGCATCCACATGGCCAGTTGTCCTGGGAAGAGTGTGCCATGTGCTGGTTTCAGGAATCCAAGGGTTCCTAGGAGTTCACTNTACTCTGCTTGCTCTTGTTGTTTGCTTCCTCAGTCTGCATACCTCCCTGTTCCCACAGGTCTTCTCACAGCATGTGGTTCTAATAACTAACCCCATAAACATCCTATGTGGACCAAGCACTGCTCTGGGCTCACACAAGAAGCATGAAGAAGCACACATTTTGACTTTGTCTAGAAGCAACATGACCTCGTCTTCAAGCTAGATTGGAACATGTAAACAGAGTTTTTAAATGAATTCCAGAGAAAAACCACAACCCAGTACATTAATGCAAGTCCCACAAAAGGCCACCTGAACTGTCAGAGCATAGTGCCCAGGGGCTTCACAGGCCTCTGTAGGTGGCGGGGACTCTGGGAGGGATTGTGAGGGAGCATCCACATGGCCAGTTGTCCTGGGAAGAGTGTGCCATGTGCTGGTTTCAGGAATCCAAGGGTTCCTAGGAGTTCACTTTACCACCTTTCCTAGTTCCCTCATTGACAGTAAAGACACTCAAGGCCCAGAGAAGGGAAGTAACCGGTTTGGCATCACTCAGAAGTTTAACACTCACTTTCTCGGTGTTCTGAGCATACTATCAGGCAAAGCCAAGTCCAGTCTGCCCTTTGCATTCATACCCCGTGTCCCAGAGTCATCCACTCTGGAGACCTTTGAGAGTTTCTGTGTTCCTCCAAGAAAGGGGAGATTTTATTCCCCTTTTAGGTGTGGGTTGAAGTTGTAGGAACTTTTCCAAAGTTGTGTGGCTAACGCTCTCAAATTCTGAACACGAGCCTCATGTTCCATTGGCTCACAATGCCCAAATTGGGGAAACCTTTGCAACTCTTAGTCCTGGTATTATAATTGAGCAGAGCTGAGAAAAAAATGTTTCTCTTCCTGAAACTGCCTAGGTTTGAATTCTGACTTACGAACTGTGTGACCTTGGGCAAGTCACTTTACCTCTCTATACCTCAGTTTCCTCGTGGATAGGTGGGAATATAAATACATACCTCACAAGATAAAGATTTTAAAAGTTAATTTATGTCCAGTTTTCACACAGTGAGTGTAGCAGAAGCCTGAGGTCTCCTCCTAACTCTGGTGCTGACTCATTATCATTTACGAAGAAAAATTATATCTTTTGAGGGTCTCAGTTTGCTCAAGATTTGGTACCATGTTTTCACAAGAAATAAATTATCAAAAGGAGCTTTCTAGAAGTGAAATTTATGGTTCTAGGTTTTCTGCCTCTCTCTGTAGACTGAAGGTATCACAACAAATGTCCTGAATGACACTGGCTACCTCATCACAGGGGAGAGGCTGCTCCACCAATGTCAAGCACTCAATATTTGCATCCTGTGCTCTTGCAAACTGTGCACACCTTGACTGATTTGGCCATTTCCATGCTGGGTCAGCGGACCATTTGAGATATGCAAGACAGTGGGCACAGCTGCTCCACCAGAACATGGAACCCCCAGCCACCAGCAGCTTAGAAGCAGACCCCTCAGCACCGATGTGGGTAAACGGTCAGTCAGAGTGATGTGTGACTAGAAGGATTCAGTCCTCACTTCCTTACTTGTTCCTGCTTTAAAGACAGAAATACAGATAATGTAACAGGAGAAACATAGGGCCCCTGAGACATGGGATTCTAGGTGAGTACTTTCTATGTGTCAAGCACTGTTCTAAGTTTGCCATAAGTTAATGTAGTTAATCCTCACAATAACCCTATTAGAGAAATACTATAATATGTTACAGTGAAGATACTGAGGCACAGAGAGGTTGAGTAGCCTACTAGCTGTCACACAGCCATAAAGTGGAAGAGCTAAGATTTGAATCCAGGCTGATGTGTACAGGCATTTCCTCTTACTCATCGCCCTCTGTCACTCCGACTCTTAGCCTCAGAGCACGCATGTTTTGCAATCCTCTAAGCACTGAATCCTCTATCAGTGCTTAGAGGATTCTTCCACAAGCTCCTGATCCAGCCAAAGCCTCCTCTTCTCTCAGGCTTCATTGCTTCTACTGAGAAGCCATCTCTAAGCTACATGGTCATGGTTTGGTCCACTTATTTTGCTTTTCAGTTACCTGGGTAATATATTGGCCTTTCTCACTAGAACTTAAGTAACTTGAAAGCAAAAACCATACCTGTCTTTTTCTCTGCTGCATCCCTTTGTTTGGTATGTTCTTGGCAACACTGATCGCTCATGATTGTGAGTGAATGATTAAAAGAATTAATGATTAATAAGATCATTCCTTTCCTCATTCACAGGTTTCAAATTTGCCATATGTTTGCACTTTTATTTCTTTTTCACCAAGCATCCAATGGGTGCTCCTATTTATCAGGCCCTATAAAGGCTTAAGATGCTATTTCACCAAAGAAAAAGGGGCTTACGCACTCTTTGCCTGACCATCTTTGGATAGGAAGGTTTTGATCATGCAAAAGAGAGCTCTAGAAGACCAACCAATTTACTCCAGGTAGTTCACTTCTGCATCTGTGCATCGACAGGCAGCCCAGTCTGAGGGCCCCTGACCTTTTGCCACAAAGTATGAGCATCTTATCCTAAATCCCCGGACTGAGAGAACTTGGTTTGGAGACCTGTCTGTGGACACCTGTATATGTGTGTGGTGGGGGGATGGTGTCTTTGTGTTTATAGACATCCAAGTTTACAGGTACCTGCTTCCCTGGTTTCAAATGTACTTGGGTAAGTCAACACTTGTGCTTTTTTTCTAGCATAGATGGAGTTTTAGCTGATGTAAGCACAGCTACAAGTCTTACTGACTTAATAGGAACCAGACCAGCCTGTGTGTTACCAGGAATTATAGAGCGTGAGAACACACTAAAGGTTCAGTTAATTAAAGTGCATAAAATAGGAAAAGGTGAAGACTGTGATGCAGAGACATGGCTATGTGAGGACACAACTAAGTCTTCAGCCCAGGAACATTCTGTGAATTCACATATGTCCACAAGCATGTGCACACATCTGTGTGATCACGGGATTATGGATCAAAGCTCAAAGATCTCTTAAGAGAGAAATGAAGTGACTCAGAAGTTTCCGGACTTTTTAGTTTAAAGCTCCATTTTCAAAGAGAATCTCGGGGAGAACCCCAGCATATGAAACAGACAAAAAGCAGAGCTGCTGCTTCAGTAGAAGAGGGGTGGTGGGGACCCAGGACTCTGTCCTTCCATCTCCCTCCAGCCCAACATGGTAACCTCTGAAATGCCTGCAACTGGGATATAGTTTGAAAGATCGTTGAGCCGCCCTAGGCTCTCATTTTGTAGACCAACACACTGATGGAGTGGGTGAGACCATTGCCTCAGGGCAAATAGCTCTTGGGTTTCAAAGACAGGACTGGACTTCCATGGTAGCCCATACAACTGTTTTCCTGACGTATCTTCTCTATGACCTACTTCAGAATATACTACACACACAAAAAGTCAATAAAAACACCTCTTTTGTCCATAAGACAAAAGCAGACAGACTGAGATGTGACAGGGTGAAGACTAAAAGAAAATCATGAAAAGGGTGAGCAAAGACATTGGCTGCCTATGCCTTCAGTCTTCAGCATGAATGAAGCAAGCAGCCTGCTCCAGGCACTGTGTTGTGGACACTGTGGGGACCAAGGTCCCTGCCCTCTTGGAGAGCCCCATCTCCCAAGGCAGGAAAGAAGGACCAGTGCAGTCTTAGAGAGAAAGCTAGAGACCTCCATGAGATGGAGATAAGGAGCATATGTTAAAGAAGCTGAGGACAAAATTCCTGGTCTCCCAGAAACCTGCTAATTCCTTTTTAGTCTGAAGCTGCAGGCCATGCCAAGTGCTTCACTGCAGGACAGAAGCCAAATGAATTGGGTTGTCTGCACCACTGGTCACAAAGCAGAATGTACAGTGGTCAGAAAACAAGCACAGGGTCTTGTTATTGGCTGAGACTATGATCTCTGAGCCCCCATTAGCTGCATTATATTGGGCTGGAGCCTCTCCATTCATTTGAGCCTCAGTTTTCTAATTTTCAAAATGGGAATAATAACAGTACCTACTTCACAAGATTGTTATGAGGACTAAATGGAATAATATGAATAAAGAAAGTACTTAGCACAGTGCTCACTATGTGGTAGAGGCTTGATATGTGTTAAGCACCATGGCTGTTGATTTTATTATTTGAGCCAAAATCTGTGTCCCATGACCTCTGCCCCTTCATTGGTTCTGACCTCCCTTCCAGAACCTCAGAGAACAAATCTCCCACCTCTTCTGCATTGCAGTCCTCCTGGGATTCAAATACATCTTTTGCTTGACCTCTTAAGTCTTCCATTTTTTTCTTCAGTTGCTCATCCCTGTTTTCCTCAAGAGTTTCTAACATAACAAGACTTTTCAAACTGTACTGCCTACAACTATCCTCCCTATGGAGTGTCATCTGAGAACTGATCTGACAATTTGGGGAAACTCGGCATATACAACTTGTGCCACTCAGGGTACAAAGGGCAAGTTCTTTGATTTGTTCTAATCATATCTCTTCCAGGTCTCAAGGGGATGAGATGGAGGAGTGCTCTTTTCAGTGTGTCAGCACTTGTTTAATAAACCTTCTTGGCCCCTTTCCTTTAACAATGTTGGATGCTCCTTCTTCTTTCTGATAGGTGTAGTGTCCAAACAGGCAGGATGATGAGAGCTGAACAGCTTGCCCATGACCCCTTGAAAGAACTACAGAGGATAAGGAAATCTGGCTTTGAAGATAAAGCTTTTCATCCTTCAAAAGCCTTCCTGTATGCCTGCCTACTGTTCTCTAGGGCACCTTACCTGACCCAGCACCTGGTTTTGAAGCAGTTCTAACACCTGACCTCATCTGACCCAATGATAATGATGATGATGAACATGATGATAATAATAACTGCTAACATTCACTAAACACTTACTATATGCCAGATGCAGTTCTTCAGTGCTTAAATGTATTCTTCTAAATCTTACACCAATTCTATCCTGTAGGCTCTATCATTTCTGCAGAGAACTGAGCCTGAGAAAGGTTAAATAACCAGGAAGCACACATAATGAGTCCCTTTGTTTCCAGGAGCACATTATAATTAATAGTCATAATGATAGCCCAAAGCCTGGTCATCATCCTTAAAACATTTTCTAAATCTTTACGGCAAGATGAAAGCATGTCTAATGTAGTTATAGCGTCAAATATCTCTTTAGGATATCATAATTATTTGAAATGCCTTTTAATTCTAATCCTTTGAAAATTATAATTGACAAATGATATATGAAATAACTGTATTAACTAGTTTACATAATTGAACACTTCTGCCCTGAGTCATTTTATTCAAACGGCTGGTCAGCATTGGCACTGAAAGAAACTGTGAAATTCAGGAAAGAATCCTGAATTGCCTCCCACAGTTAACTATATGAGAGGACACAGGTTCCAATCCCAGCTAATCTTTTAACCAGTCATACAACCTTAGGCCACAAGTCTCCTCTCTGGATCTCGGTTTTCCTATCTATACAAGGAGAAGTATATTTAATCTTTTTTATTATTATTCTATTACAGTTGTCCCAATTTTTCCCCTTTGCCCTCCCCCACCCATCCCACCACCTGCCTCCCCTCT
This sequence comes from Sturnira hondurensis, assembly GCF_014824575.4. NCBI lineage: Eukaryota > Metazoa > Chordata > Mammalia > Chiroptera > Phyllostomidae > Sturnira > Sturnira hondurensis. Next base: position 4,107,407 of record NW_028076783.1, on the reverse strand, counting down.
GGCTAGCCACCCCCCCACTCATACAGTCAATTCCCATACTGTGGTCCATGTCCACAGACCCTTCCCTTCCTTTCCCCCTTTACCTCACTCCCCGCCTTCCTCTGGCAGCTGTCATTCTGTTCCATGTTTCCATGTTGTGGTTCTATTTTGTTCATTAGGTTCCTCTTACAGGTGAGATCACATGGTATTTGTCTTTTACCAACTGGCTTATTTCACTTAGCATAATATTCTCCAGTTCTATCCATGCTGTCACAAAAGGTAGGAGTTCCTTCTTTCTTTCTGCTGCATAGTATTCCACTGTGTAAATTAACCACAGTTTTTTATCTACTCATTTACTGATGGGCATTTGGCTGTTTCCAGCACTCAGCCATTATAAATAGCACTGCTATGAACATTGGGGTGCATAGGTTCTTTTGAATTGGTGATTCAGGATTATTAGGGTATATTCCCAGCAGAAGAACTGGTTGGTCAAAAGGCAGTTCCATTTTCAGGTTGTTGGTTTTTTTTTTGAGGAAATCCTATACAGTTTTCCACAGTGGCTGCACTAGTCTCCATTCCCACCAAAAAAAATAGTGCATAAGGGTTCCCTTTTCTCCACAACCTTGCCAGCCCTTGTTGTTTCTTGATTTATTAGAGATGGCCATTCTGAAAGTCATGAGGTGATATCTCATTGTGGTTTAAATTTGTATCTCTGATGGCTAGTGATGTTCAGCATCTTTTTGTATGTCTNTGTTTTTTTTTTTTTTTTGAGGAAATCCTATACAGTTTTCCACAGTGGCTGCACTAGTCTCCATTCCCACCAAAAAAAAATAGTGCATGAGGGTTCCCTTTTCTCCACAACCTTGCCAGCCCTTGTTGTTTCTTGATTTATTAGAGATGGCCATTCTGAAAGTCATGAGGTGATATCTCATTGTGGTTTAAATTTGTATCTCTGATGGCTAGTGATGTTCAGCATCTTTTTGTATGTCTATGGGCCCTCTGTACATCATCCTTGGAGAAGTGTCTGTTCAGGTCCTTTGCTCCCTTTTTAACTGGGCTGTTTGTCTTCCTCTGCACAATGAGAGGTTTGGTTTGATCTCCAACATCTTTGCTTCAGGCATCAGTAAACTATGCCCCATGGGTCAAAGCCAATAGCCACCTGATTTTGTTGGGCTCATGAGTTAAGAATGGTTTTTACATGTCAAAATTATTGGGAAAAAAACAAAAAAAGATGATATTTTTTGAAATGTGAAAATTATATAAAGATTACACAGCCATGCTCATTCATTTACTACTGGCTATGGCTGCTTTCATGCTATAATGACAGAGCTAAATAGCTACAACAAAAATTTTATGGCTCGCAAAGCTTAAAACATTCACAATCTAGCCCTTTCCAGGAAGAGATGGACATCCCCCGGACACTAATAGACTTCAGATAACATCAGAGGCTTGGGAAATATCTAACCAACTTTACGAGGTTGGTGTCGAGAAGAGAAACCTAATACACCCTCCCAGAAATGTCCCTTTAAGACAGAAAACTGCACTAGAAGGCCACCCTTTGGCACAGTGAGAAATTTATTTTGGACCACTAACTGCATCTGCCTTAGGTTCTTTGTCTGGGGCAATCTGGAAAAGCCATCCTTAAACTAAGTTCATAATTCCCTGCACTGGTGGGGCAATGCAGCACACTGACAAAGAGGACACGTTTTAGGTGTGGACCCCTGCACTGGTGGGGCAATGCAGCACACTGACAGAGGACATGTTTTAGGGGTGGACCCCTGCACTGGTAGGAGAATGCAACACACTGACAAAGAGGACACATTTTAGGGGTGGACCCCTGCTTGAACCCTGGCTTACTGTGTGCTCCCAGAGGACTTCCCAGAGATCTTGGAACCATAGCTCNCAGAAATGTCCCTTTAAGACAGAAAACTGCACTAGAAGGCCACCCTTTGGCACAGTGAGAAATTTATTTTGGACCACTAACTGCATCTGCCTTAGGTTCTTTGTCTGGGGCAATCTGGAAAAGCCATCCTTAAACTAAGTTCATAATTCCCTGCACTGGTGGGGCAATGCAGCACACTGACAGAGGACATGTTTTAGGGGTGGACCCCTGCACTGGTGGGAGAATGCAGCACACTGACAAAGAGGACACATTTTAGGGGTGGACCCCTGCTTGAACCCTGGCTTACTGTGTGCTCCCAGAGGACTTCCCAGAGATCTTGGAACCATAGCTCCTCGACATAAAGTTGGGACAAATACTCACCCACTTAGGGCACTTATGCATGTTCATCTCTCAGGGTCATTTGGGACACTAAGTAGGGTTCTGTATATAAAGTAGGTAACAGAACACTTGGCTTGGGATAAGAGGTTGAAAAACATTTCAAATAAATTTAGAGGTGACTGTCGACTGATTTTTTTTTCACTTTTAAATGATAGTAACTTCATAACTCTCAAAAGGTTGTTTGGATCAAGTTATATAATGCACAGGAAGTGGCATTTTTACTATTATTGTCGTTTTTGTTATTCTCATGAGCAATTCTTCTGGAGCTGTGTTGCTGTTAAGCGCCAGTGTTAACTCCAGGCCAATGGGTAACAAATCGAGCAGGGCTTGCTTACCAGACCGCAACAAATAATGCGAGACTGCTCCTCCCTCTTTTGCCACTGCTACCCTCTCCCACCTTCCAGGGACTACAGATGATTCCTAGCCAGCAAAGCACATCAAAATTATCTAGAAACCTATTTTTATTTTTAAATGGTACTAAAAAGAAAATATACTCACATAACACTATATTTTGCCATGTATGATGTGTACTTTTTGCCCAAATTTTTGAGGGGAAAATAAGGATGCACATTATACATGAGTATAATGATTATACACCATGGGTATAATAATGGGTATAATAATCCCATGTATAATGCACACCCACATTTCTGTGTGCATTATATATGGCAAAATTCAGTATATACAACAGAAGGGTATAAAATAAAAGCAAATGCTTGACCTCTCTAATCTTGCACTTGTTAGAAATAACTATTTTAAAACTTCTCTGCATTTAGTGATCATGGCCATTTCTCCCACATATCTACATAATGCGTCCATGTCTCTCTTGCTGTATCAACTTTAATTACATCAATGATTCCCAATTAGAAAGATGGTGAATTATTTCATACTACTCCCCATGTTCCATCCTCAATGTTCGTTGGTTATGCTATTATTTGAAATTCTTCTAATGACTGCCTATAATTTAACATATTGAACCTTGGTTTTTGCTTCACTAGCATTAGAGGTCTATACAAATACAGATCTCCAGTCTCCTCTCCAGGCTACTGCATGACAATTCTGAGGGATGGCTATTGCGGAAAAGTTCCCTGAAGTATTCTGATGTGTCCCTCATGTGAAGGACCTCTGTCCCGAGAGCCTGCTGTACACCAGCCAGTTTATTTGCACATTCATTAAAATGATAGGCAGAGCATTCTTCTCATGTCACCTATTCATCAGTCACACGTGGGACTGTGTGAAATGCCACAAGGCTCCTAAAGAAGCAGATAGGAGCATAGTGACCACCCAGCTCATCACAAAGCCCCATTTTAGATGAGACAGAGTCCCTCTGTGAACAGCACCTCTGGCGCAATACCGGAGGGGCAGGGGAAGGGGTCTGGGTCTGGGAGACCTGAGCTGTCATGTTGCATAACTTGAAAAGGAGCACCTTGTGGGCTAGTTTTATTTTTATTCTATAGTCACAGTGTACAGAGCAAAGGACTCAATATCTGGGGGCATGTTATAAAATTAAGTAAAATGGCTCAAAGAGAGTAGTGACAATTGAACTTTGAAGCTTTAATAGAATATAATTAGCAATGTTATATCCTTATACAATATTATATAATTAATATCCCAAATGAAGTAAATAAAAAATATACTAATTACCAATTATTAACTCCCCAGGTTTTGTTTTAAATAAAAATGGCAATGAAAATTAGAAAATGACTTAATCAAATTTTTTTAATGAATGTGCTCTGGGGAACAGAGCAAGTTGAATTCTCTAGCTCAGTGGCAGACAAATAGTTAACACCTTTATTTCCCCTTCACAGTCAAGAATGCCTTTCTGTATGGGAAGAGTACATTTTCCTGCATTACAGAGAAATCAAGTTTAGTAACTATAAGAAGCTCATTTCTTTGTGATTAAGGATATTGTAGGGTTTCAAGATTACCATTCCAGCATGACATCTTCCATAGGATGGAGGACATAAGTTATTAGATGAGTGTACATAGACCCCGTGTTATTCCCTAATTCTGTTTCCTTCACCCAGTATCACAGATGTGAGCATGTTTTAGCATTCTTTGTCCACTCCTTCCCAGGGGAGCAGAGGAGTTCAGCCCCATCACTTTGATGAAATGTAACTGAGGTTGGGTTCCAGTAACCTTGTAGTCAGACATTTTGGTGATGGAGTCAGGTGGCATTTATGTTTGAATAAACTCTGCCATTTCCTTTGGCCTCCATTATGGTCAAGACAGGGCAGTTAGGACGAAATGCCCAGGAGCTTGTTACAGATTTTCAAGTGACAGAATTTGACTGCAGGAGATAATTTCCATTTCATTCTCTCAATGGCTACTTTATGAATAAAATTTTCTCTTTAAAGTCTAAAAATTATGAGAAATCTCTCATAACTGTCCATTAGCTTTTAACCAGTGGTGGGATAGCTGTACTCTTAGGTAGTATAATGCCTTTGAATGCATATTAGGTACAAGAAACTAATTTGATTCCACCTGTTGGGACAGCTTGCTAGAACCATGGTACAAATCAGGAGACCTCCATGAAAGTCTGTGAACTGAGGCTGCAGGAAATGTTCATCTCAAAGGGTGCTGCCAACCTGAGCTTCTCTTTCCAACAGATAAAGACCATCTACTGGCATTTGCTGCCTGCTGATCATATCTGTGGTGGCTAACCAGCATTATTCTTACTTGAGGAAAGTCACTGGCTTGCATTCCTTCACCCAGCAAATATATATTAAGCATCTACTTTGTGCCAGGCTCTGCTCTAGGTGCCAGGTGCTGGAACACAATAGTGAACCACACAAAAAAGGTCCCTGCCCTCCTGGAGATGGCATTCCAAGGGGAGGACAAAACATAAGGGAACTACTCAGTGGAGGAGATAACCTCAAATGGAAATGAATGCCCTGGAGAAACTAACAGGAATAAACCGAATGGACCGAGTGTTGGTTGTGACTTGATTGAGCTCTCCCAAAAGCAAGTCTTAAAATAAGGACTCAAGTACAAGTAGTTTCTTTCAGTGCCAATCCTAGAAACAACAGCAGGGAATTAGGGAAGTGAAGTAGGGAAGAGATCATGATTCAAGGCCCATAATCAAGGCACTTACTCCTGTCGGGTCCAGGAGCTCAATCACTAGCAGACCTTTAGACATGGTGTAGAAAACACCTTGTAGTTTGTTATTGCACCCAGGGGAGAGGACTCTGGAGTATTTATCCACAACCTCTCCGTCTATCACTGGTAGAGAGCTGCTCTGGGGATACTAACTCTAAGAAACATCTAGTTCACCTTACACCTGGGTAAAGTAACAGCTATGTGCAGTGAGTCCATAAGGTGGAATACCAGTGTGTGATGGAGAGTGGAAGTGAGCAGGGCGCTGGCAGCATCTACCACACAGCAAGAGTTTCATCCCTGCATGAGGGGCCAGGAGAGACCTCTCTGAAGAGATCGCACTGCAGCTGAGATCCCAAAGATGCAAAGGGACTGTTTGGGAAAGGCACTTCCTGGAGTTGCTAGATTGAGGGCTCTGAGTGGGACTGAGCTTGCTTTGTTTGTAAAACAAGAAAGAGTCACAGAACTTTAAAGGCACAGGGTCATGAAGTTGTATATGGTTGGGTCTTCTAAATAATGAAACTGGATCAAGTTAGAAAGAAACTAGAAGCCTTGGACGGGAACAGCTGGGACTGGCACTCAGAGCTCCTGGCTGCCAGTCCAGGGCTCCCCCTTCCCTCAATCTATCAAACTGCTTCCCTTGCTCCTTCTCCCAATTCACTCATTAGGATTTGGCAGTTTTCCCATGCTTTGGAGCCCAAAGGGCACTGACTTTATGATCCGAGCTCAAATGTCTGCAGTGGGCCACCAAAAATACCTAGAAAGAAACCTGAGTTGTCATAAAGCTCTATGTGAGCCAGCCTAGGCTGCCACTCTGACCACATTCCACACACCCTCTCCCTCTCACTCACAGTGCCACAGCCATACCCACCTCCTTACTGGAACATGCCAAGCATCCTCCCACCTCTGAGCCGTTGCTCAGAATGTCCTTCTCCAGATGTCCCCATAGCTTATTCACAAAGTATCTCTTCACTTGTGTCCTGCTGCCAACACCACCTCTCCAGAGAGGCTCATCCTGATCACATCTGGCAAAGCATGGCATTGCACTCATCTGCCCATCCTCTTGCCCAGCTGCACCTTTGGCCATAGGACTTATTGCTGCTGCACAGTATTCGCTACTAGATAGTACTGTTTATACTATGCCACATATCTACCTGTTTGTCTATCCTTTGTCTTTCCCACCAGAATGTAAGCTTCACAAGAAAAGAAACTTGTTTTACTGATTATTAGAATAGTATTTGACAGGCCTCAAAATGTTTGTTGAATGATGAGTGAGTGAGAGAGCAGACAGTTTCAGAAGACCTTAGTGCTGGTCCCCTCTCTGCTGCTAAATCACTGAATGACTCTGTGCAAGTCAATTCTCCCACTCCATTTCAGTTTCCGTATTTGGCAAATAGACATATAATGTCTACCTTGTAAAATCATAAAGTGAAATGAGGCCATAGATATGAAAATACTGCACATTATGGAATATATTATACAAATACAAGGTCTCCTTTTAAGTTGAAGGCTTCCTGAGTTTAACTGAATTTCACCAAGTGGGAAGGAAAGTTTCATTCCTAATAAAGAATCCTGCAGATGTTATAACTGATCAGGTCCGGCTGAGCAGAGATCTAGTCTGTGGTATGGGAAAGAGCACAAGGCGAGGGATGATCAGAATTCAGCCTCTCCCACAGACTTGTGGTAACTTTGAGGAGCCCATAGGAGCTTGTTCCCGATGGACCTCAGATTCCTCTTCTCTCAGAGGGGAGAAGGATGGGGGTGTGAGAAGAGACAACTCCTTCCTTAGGTTTCTCATTCTGTTCCATATCTGTGGCACAGTAATAATCCCAGCCACTACTTATTGGTCATTCAGTCTGCACCATGCACTGGACAGGCGTCACTGAATTGCTTTCCCCCCAATCCCTTAAATTCCATTGTTCAGACAGGAAACGATCAGGTAACAGCTCAACACAGTATCACGAATGGCTGTGGGCAGCAAGGCAGCACTTCAACCCTGGTATGGCTGGCTCCTGAGCAAGCACTCGTAACCACCGTGCTAACTTTATGCATGAACTAAGTAATAACCAAGTTCAGAAAGATGGAAGGTACAACTGTCTCTATTAAGTCAGTTCCACCCTGTGGAACAGGATGGAAAATCCTATGATTCTGTAACATGGTTAAATGGATTTATCCACGCAATGTGTTCTGACTTCTTCCTCCTCCTCACTGCACAGGGCTTCATGGACATTGACTTAAACAAATTCAAGGAAAGCGGAGCAAATGTGACGGGTTTCCAGTTGGTGAACTACACAGACACCATCCCAGCCAAAATCATGCAGCAGTGGAAGAACAGCGACGCTCGAGACCACACACGGGTGGACTGGAAGAGACCTAAGGTGAGGGGATGGGCAACAGACTGCAAAAGGCCAGACTGGTCCCATTGCCTGCCCCTGATTCTGCACAGTGTTAGCTGTCAGAGAAAGACGGGCTTTCTAAGAGGAACAAGCTAAGGATAACATATCCAACAAAGATGAGGGTACAAAGATCAGAAATCCAGAATAACAATAGTTTTAACAAGATAGGCATTTTGTTTTTCTCTCATATAAACAAACTTCAGAAGTCAGATATCCAGGCCTTGGATAATGGTTCCACAATCAAACACTCAGGTGTCTTCTATTTTCTTATTCTGCTATCCTCAGCATATGGGAGCTACCCTATAGCCCCAAATGGCTGCTGAAGCTCCAACTATTACCTCAATATTCTACCCAGCAGGAAGGGGAAAATAAAAATAAGGAGCACAATGGTTTCCTTTAAGAATCCTTTTCAGAAGTCACACACAGGTCTTCCACTCACAGGCTACTCGGCCACATCTTAGAAACTCAGCCCCAACCAGCTACAAGAGAAGCTGGAAAAATGGTGTCTGTGCTCCGGGCAGGGCTACCACTTCGCACAGCTCTAGGGGGTGCTGTTTGCCTTTGTTTCTCTGCACACTGAGCCTCCTTGAGTCATGCAGTGAACTGGCCTTTATTCTGGTCAGGCACATGCCCAGCTAAAAATCAGGAAAATCTAACTAAGCAATATGGAACACTTCGCCTCCTCAGAGAGGCAACTCCCAATTGTCATGCAGACTCTCTGCACTCACTTCCCGGCAGTGCAGCAAGTCCTGCAGCCAAAATCTGTTTTGTTCGCTATTGGATGATGGTCTAGAATAAGGGTGGAAGGTAGTTTTCTCTCCTGTGTCAAAAGCAAGAGCTGGCTGTGGCTGTGTGGAACAGTGCACTGGGTAGGATCCTGCAGCCGAAGTGGCTTATCTGCATAAAACAGGGAATCCTCTGAGACTTTCTTTTGTTACCAAGTCTGTATCTTTTTTACAATGGCCAGGACATTTAACTGAGGTGTGTTGCATTCCACTGGTGCTCGGACTGACTTGGCAATTCACAATGAAGATGTATTTCGATATGAGCTTAAGCAAACAAAGTCACAAATGTGCTTTAAGGCCGTGAGCAAACCACATGGCAGTTAATAAATCAATATGTAAATACCCCACCCAGTTTTCAAAACATTGGAGCAGATTATAAAAATAACTAAATGTAATATATATATTTATCAAATGTGAGACAGTCAAAGTTAAAAACTGGAGAAATACTTATACATTCAGTCTAGAACTCTCTACTGTCAACTTCACACGGCCAGAAAACATGCTCAGCATTGGGGACTAATTAATGAAGATGACAGACATGAGTTCCAAAGCCAGCAAATATTATCCTGGACTGTTATTGAGTTTTGTTTCATCAACATCTTAGCCCCTTCTTAGGCAAGAGCGGGGGAAATTGAGAGTATTAAGAATAAGCACAGGGGAAAGTTTTCAGACAGAAAGTTTGTAAACCTGCCATGTGGGTGAGCCACATGTGGAAGTAGTTACACACTTACCCTTCCTGGATTACTTTTTTCTTTGTCCCAGGGACGGTGGAATAAACAGTTCCTCTCAGTTTCAAGTTGGTGACTGTAACCCAGAGAAAACCATTTTTCCATGGACTCTATCAGATGATACAGATGTGTTGAATTTAATCTATGCATTCTTTTTTCATCCAGTGAGCTAACATTATAAGATTGCAAGACTGCACACAAAAATCTAAAATTCTGGCTTCTCTGCCAAAGTCACAACCAGCGATACACAATTCAAGAAGGCAATACTGGCTAGCAGTTCACAGCAGCTCCCACCTAAGGGGCCAGCACTTTCTGGTTTTTGGTTCACTACTGGCCCCTCCCCCAGTCCTGTACATGGTCCACCATGGGCATTCTCATCACCGGGAAGCACATTCCCAGATACAGCTCCCTCCTGCCTCCCTGTCAGCGCTCTCTGTCGCCTAACTGTCTCCATTCCTCCCACCAGTACACCTCTGCGCTCACCTATGATGGAGTGAAGGTGATGGCTGAGGCTTTCCAGAGCCTGCGAAGGCAGAGAATCGATATATCCCGCCGGGGGAATGCTGGGGATTGCCTGGCTAACCCAGCTGTGCCCTGGGGCCAGGGGATCGACATCCAGAGGGCTCTGCAGCAGGTGAGACCAGCAATGGCTGCCCAGGCATGGGAGCCTTGTAGAGTATTTCAGCATCGATTTCAGGTGGAATGTAGCTATTTTAAAGAAAAGGCAGAGCATGCCCGAAATTTGGAACACCACTGCACGGTGTTTGTGGCCCTTGGCAGAGATGGAAGCTCATGTAGAAATCAAAAACAAACAAAAACCCAATGGTATGGAATACTCATTGCTGGTAGTGTAAAAACTATTTTTTGCTTGGGGAATATGCTAAAAAAGGGAAGCCAGAGATTCTGTATTTGGGAGGGGACTTGAAATATACAGGGATGAAGCTGGACCATTTTAGCAGTCTCTTGGAGATTGTCCCCACTTGCCCTGGTTTTCAGGATTTCTTCATCACCCTTGCTCTCTGTGCACATTTTATGAAGGAACCCTACAATATTTCTTCATACTTGTGATTGTTTTCTTGCTCCTCCCCATTGTAGTCATTCATTTTGTTTGCACTTAAGAACAGTTAAAAAGCAGAGATAGAGAATGGTCATGCCCATCCCAATCAATTGACTATGCAAAGGATTCTGAGGCTGAATCCAGATTCAACAGGGAAAAGTATAAATATACCCAATTAATAATATGTCTTTTGTAGAAGAACGATGAGAAAATGATACATGTGGGCTATGTATTTAACACTTCTGGTTTAGATTTGGGGAACTTGCTCTCAGCTTTACCATTTTCAGAGCTCCTAGAAGCCTCTATTAGTCTCTAGAAGTCTCTGGAAGCACCTCCAGCCCAGGCTGTGATGCTCGAAGTGCAGACAAGGAGCACAATATGACGCCTCCTAATAGAGAGGCTGTATTTCCAAAAGGGACTGGACAAAGAGGGCAGTGCTCTCTGCAGAGGAGAGGAGCATTTCTGAACGAGGGAGAAATGTAGAGCAAGACATACAACTATTCCCATTTGTTTTCCAACCACAAGTGCACAGCTCTCACAATTTTCACAACCTGGAGAAAGAGAGGAGATGAGACAGGAACATCACCAGCTGTTCCTGATCTCAGGTGAAGTGCCTTTACGAAATGGAGGGGAATATGTATTACACCTGTGGCCCGTGGCATGAAGCTAAGCAGCAGTCTTGTGACTACAGGAGGATCATGCTAAGGGATCCACCAGCCACCCCTTTTGTCCTCTCCCTGTCTCTTCTCTACAGACTGGCCCCTAATCACTTTGAAGCAATAGCAGGGCCCAGGTAGTTTCCAAACGATTGCCAGAGGTGTAGCATCTGCCTTCTGGCTTATTTTAAATGCCTCTCCAGATGCCACAGTCAAGACAGATTCAATCTGCCATGTGAGACTGATTTCACAAGGCCCCAGGAACTTGCCCTCAGCTTCCCAACCCTCTGAAACTCCCTTGCCTCTCCCATCTCAATGAGATCCCTGGAAGGATATTCTGATGCCACCATGACAGTGATGAAGCCTAGGATGCAATCTGGGTGCAGAAAGGGCTCTGAACCAGGAAATAAGAGAGCAGGGTTCCAAGTTCAGCTGGGTCCCTGGCTCTGGGCCTCCCTGGTTGACCTTGTTATTACTCAAATCTCCTATAGACTTCCCTTTCTTTAGTCATGACAATGAGGAGGTGGCAGAGACAACTTCTGTGTCTCCACTGCCTCTGAGAATCTATTTTGCCCCTATGGTCTAATCCACATGTTTCTGGTTGTAATGTACACTCATTCTTCTGCTTCTACCTCCAGTGGGGTTTGTGAGAGGGCAGTTACCTTAGTCAAAAGTATAATGGCCACTTGGCCAAAAGTATATTGTCTTGGACTCAGACAGCTGTGCCTCTCCAGCAGCCAATCAGCTGAGCGCCAAGAGCATGCCCTGGCCTGGGCCAAGCACTGGGGATAAGAGAAGGCACAACCTTCCCTCGAGAAACACCCTTGATTCTCTCCTGGGGGTGGGGGATGGGTGGGAATTACAGGCCAGAAAAGAAAAGAAAAACAAAACCCAAACTTCTGACCCTAAGAGCAGATGTTCAAACTGATTCCTTGCCCAAGTCTGTGTTAAGTACCTAGTATCACAGGAATACATTCCTGACAGAGGTCTTAGAGATTAATGATGCCCATTTCCTTCCCGTTGTAGCTGCAGCAGCCAACCCAGAGTGGGCAGTGATTCACACAGCAGCTTCACAGCAAAGGTTGAACCAGACCCCTGTCCAGGGTTCTCCTGCTGCTCCAGGCCTGTCCTGTGCCCCAAGGGGCCTTTACTTGTACACCTTGACTTCTGGAACCTTCCACTTATAGTCATGGCCACTGTCTATTCATCTGGCCTTCTAGATTCATCTCTCAAAATAGACACACCACAAGGGAGAAATTGTGTGCCTACAATGGGCTGGGTAAGACCCAGTGACATTCAGTCCTGAGCAGCCAGGGTTGGGGGCCCAGGTCTCTGCTGCCCTGACCACTCACTGGCGTTTTGGTCAGTGGGAGGGGACCTGTGGTTCAGCTTGTGCTAGAGCTGAAATATCTGTGACTTGGGCCTGGAAGCCCAGCAACAGCTACCTGGAGGGCTACAATAGTAAGAAGTCACGTTCCAAAAACCATGGTAATGCCAGTTATGATGTGTTAAGGGCTTACTATGCCCAAGCTGTGAACTTTATATGTCTGATTTCCCTGACTCTGAGGGAGCTAGTTTTATTAATTGTGCTATATAAATGGAGAACCTGAGCGTCAAAAATAATAAAAAATGTCTTCCAAAAATGATACAGCTAGTTAGTGGCAACACTAGAACTCCAACCCTCGTTGACTTGAACACATAACTGCTCTGCTCTGAAGCCTGGAAGGCCCAGCCCAGGGGAGACACAAGAGCTGTGGCCCTTCCCTGCAACAAACAGCACGTGGACCTGGGTAATATCCATACACCCCTGCCCCTCACCCTGCAGCAGAGTGGAGATGATCAGCCGCCTGTCTGCCCCCTGCCTGATATCCGGGGAGCCACTCAGAATATTAATAAGCTCACATCCTGAAAGCCCTCAGTGCTCCAAGGACGGGGAGGCATTAGGGTGACCATTTGTCAGCTCTGGCTGGCAAAGGAGACTCAGCTCCCCAAATCAGGCTCAGCTCCTGAGGGTCATAGATGCTTTGAGGAAATAACAAAAGAGCTTCAGATTCTTTTTCCCAGAAAAATGCACACATGTATAGACATGCATATTTGCATGACCAAGAGGTGGGGGGGGACCATAGACACTCCTGGAAGCACCCCCCAGGACCTGAAGTGAAAAACACAGGCCCCAAATAGTGTTCTTCCCTCTTAGTCTTTGTGTTCACAATCTGTCAGCCAAGGATCAACAATACCAGTGTAAAGGTACATGAGCACTTTGCTACATGAGGTCTGGGGTGGGGAGGACCAGAGTGGTGAAGACAGTCCCTGCCTTTCAGACTCAGACCCAGTTTTGAAGGGAAGGCAAGCTCCTGAAAAATAATGTCTATAAGGGTGTGGCTGATAAGCTAAATAGCAGCTGGGCTCTAAGTGCTGTAGACAGTCACAGCAAAATGCCATGACTGAGGAATGTGGACACTGACAAGGCTTCCTATAGGAAGAGGACTGAGGCTTTTAAAAGGGTGACCATATAATTTATCATCCAAACTGGGACACCTAAGAGTGGCAGGGAGAGCTATTACCAATTTTTCTGAAATGAGAGATGTAGACTGGAACTATCCCAAGCAAACTGAGATTAAAGGGAGGGTGTATTCAAACAAAGAGTGAATCAGGCTTTGGAGGGTCTGGCAGGAAGGGGCATTATAAACAAGTCCCCGAAGGAGACCAGAGCGAGGGTGCAAGCCAGATCTGTGGGCATCACGCTCAGCCTATTAGGGAGCTAGGAAGAGAAGAGTCAGATTCTAACCACAGCTCCATCAAGCACAATCTGTGAGAGCTTGGACTAAATGTTCAACTTCTCTGGCATTGATTTCCTCATCTACTAAATGGACATAATCCTCTTAGTACTGCTGCCCTCCCGGGCTTCTCACAGGCTCAAAGAAAGAGAAGGTAGATAATGAGCTTCTTGAATCCTCAGAGCACCTGCATGAGATAGTTAGAGCCAAGATTATTTCTCTCCTTGTTCAGGTGGGAGAGTGAAAGCTCAGAAGGCTCCTGAGACTTGCCCTGGCTAGCAAAACCAGAACATGGTCCACTGTATGGTCCACCCCACATGCAGTGCACATTTAGGAGAGGTCAAGAGAACAGATTCACTTGAAGGCAGCCACAAAAAGGCTAGAGAAGCCCTGTCCTGAGCAGCTTCACTGCCTCCCTGGGGATGGGGTGGAGGAGTACCCAGTGTTGATACCTCAAGTAGTAGAAACAACAGCCAGCTCTTTCCTAGGAGCCAGCAGGAAAGAAGTTATACTTTGGCATCCCACAGGTGGCTGCACCCAATACCATTTGCGGGAAAGCCAGTGTTAATTCTCCATCTTTCACAGGAGTTGGCAGGTGCCAGGATGGTGATGGAGCTCCAGGAGGTAGATTCCAAGGGGAAACTTTAGGTCTCCATCAGTCTGACCCCAGTCACTCCAGGGGGGCAAGTGGGAGGGGCATGAGAGCCCAGAGGCTCAGCCTTGATGGACAGGACAGCAGTTTCCAGATACCCCTAAAGAGGATGTCTCTCAGAAGCCTCTTCCTCCGACTATGAGTCCTAACCATACACAAAAATGGCTTGGGGCTGGGCCATTGTCTTCACCATTCCTTGCTCTGCCATCATGGGAGGATCATTCTGCAATGTCTCTTCTCCCATGCTTTGATTTATCTCAAAAAATGTGCAAGTCTTGGCTTGGCTCCCCTAACTAGCCAGTAAGAGCATTAAGCTGCCCCCAGCCTCTCATGACTCACTGTGAATCCTGAACCCAAGGGCCCTGAATCTCAATAATCCTATCCACAAAATGGGCAAAGTAACCGCTGCCCTTCCTACTCACTGGGTTTCTGTGAACATCAAATGAGAACTTATAAAAACACTGTGATGATGTAAGGAGTCCTCAAGCCACTAGAACTTTCGCTGACAATGGTTTTTATTAAAATGACGAGCATGGAGAGGGGAAGGAAGTGAGTGTCAAGGGTCAAGGTCAGAGACATTGGCAGAGCCTAGACTACATAGGATCTGATAAAATTCTGAATGCTTTTGTCAAGAATTTGGATGTTATTCTAAACATTTTAATATCCATATGTATTATGTGATACCTATAGACACATATATTTTTCATTCCTACTTCTGTGTGGATAGTGGAGTAAACATGACCATATTTTTCTTTCTGGAAACTGAGAAAGCCATGTAAAAGTGACCTTCATTTTTGCTGATCAAGTCCCCTGCTGTGAGACACCTTACTGGACCCAAGACCTCAATGTTAGGTCCTCTTGTTACCCCCACCTCTTACCCACTCTGCACAGCACAGCAGTAGTTATCACCACCATCTAAATGCTGTGCACTATGAATTGAACATTTATGTCCCAGACAATATGCTAAACATTTCCATCCTTTGAGGAGTAAACCAAAAAAAAAGATAGGCTCAGTGATGTGCTCATGGACACATAATTAGGAATTAACAGAGCACGGCCTGGGAAAGGTCCAGCTGGAAGAGCAGGTGGCAGCAGTAGGCACGTACAACACACTGCCTGGTACATTTCTGTGTCACCCACTCAGAGCCTAGCACAGCAGACTTGTTTGAGAGGCCATTTGGTAACTTGAGTGAAGATAGAATATTTCAGAAGCTCTGATTTTAGGTCTGCCTCTGATACTTACAAGTCATAAATCCATTTGTTCAGTCCTCTGGGCCTGTCATGGCCTTCCCACTGAGAATCCAAACCAGAAAGTCTCTCAGTGTGTGCATGCATCTCTCTCTCTCTCCCTCTGTGTGTGTGTGTGTCTCACACATACACCATCTACTCTTATATCTTCTGAAGCCACACCTGGCTGGTGTGGCTCAGGGGATTGAGCACCAGCCTGTGAACCAAAGGGTCACTGGTTCAATTCCCAGTCAGGACACATGCCTGTGTTATGGGCCAGGTCCCATTTGGGAGTGCACAAGAGGCAACCACACACTGATATTTCTCTTCCTCTCTTTCTCCTTTTCTTCCCCTCTATCTAAAAATAAATAAATAGTGTTTAAAAAAAGATAAAACCCTGCAAGTCTTCCTTTTAAGCTCCTTGAAGAGAAGGGAAATAAACAGTGTTCAGTTATAGGGCAAAGTTCATACTGGTTACAGCTGGAGACTCATCTTGCTGGCCTTCGGCCAGATTGATCTGAGAATATACCATTAGAGAATGTGGTCAGTCACCACTAGAGAATTGGTCTCTTGTACCTGAGCCAATGATATGCAGCTAGAACTCATCTTCAGTTTGAGGGTAGACTTGATTGACATTTACTGGTTACCTCCAGAGCAGCAGGTTCAGTCCAAAAAGACTTGGATTTCCCCAAGTTGACCACCAGACTTTCAACCTGAGCTTGAAGATACAAGGCCATGAAAGCTGACTCTGACTCATTTGCAGAGAAGAAATGCTGTGCAGCACACTTTGGGGTTCCAATACAAATTTTGTTTTAACCAACTGAGACCTGCTTAAAACCCAGCCTGCTCTCTTCTTAACATAAAGGGTTTTCTCAGGTGCTTTTAACTTTTCATATCATTTTCATTTGCTGTATCATTTAAGGTGCATGGGCAGGAATTTTAGAAAATGGAGACTTAGAGAGGTGAATTGCCCAAGGTCACTCAGCTGTTCAAAGAAAAACTGGGGTAAACTTCAGGTCTTTCAGTTCCAGGTCTTTAGATTCCCAAGTGTTTTACTCCCTGGCCTCACAAAGGAACTAAGAAGCCACATCCAAGCATAGCCCAGGGCACCATAAGTCTGACTTCTGGTCTAGGTCTCCTCCTGACTTTCCAGGAGTAGCAGGGCAGCCCCTTTCCTTAGCAGGCTTCCTTTGGTTTCTTCCCCTGAAAGTATGTGTCTGAAGCAGGGTGGTGCTCACAGTGGGGGCCAGGGTGGTGGTGGGGGGCAGTGATTTGGGATGGTGCAGAGATGTCTCATTGTTAGTTCAAAGCAATGGGTTACAAACAAAGGTTTTCAGAGAACTCTGCCCTAATAATGACTGTGGACAAGAGAGAGTTGTTTGGTATTGACGCTACTCTAAGACCTCAGCATCTGTACCACTCTGGGGTTCTGGAGCATAGCTTCAGCAGAAAAAGCCAACAAAGATGAAGTGTGACTTGTGAGTTCATTGTTCACCACTGGGCTTTGTTTTCCAGGTGCGGTTTGAAGGCCTGACGGGAAACGTACAATTTAATGAGAAAGGACGCCGGACCAACTACACCCTCCACGTGATTGAAATGAAGCATGACGGCATCCGAAAGGTAAGAGTCCCTTTGCCTCCATCCCACAGGGAGGAGAGAGGGCTGAGCAGAGGCTCAGGGTAGAGTAGAGGGCCTTGTGAGCCAATCATTCTCTTTCTGAAGAGACTCAAAACATGAGAGTTCTAGGCTCACCTCTGCCACAAACAAGCTGGAACTCTGGGCAAGTCAGTTCCCTTCTCTGAGAATAGACTCCATCTCCTGCAAAATGGAGATAAAAATCTCGACCTTTGTCTTGGGCACTAGTGAAGATCCAAGGGGTGGTCAAGTACTTTGTAAATATAAAGTAATAGATGTGTGTAAAATGCTACTGCTTGCTGTTCCTCAGGGATTCCGAAGTAGGAACTTGACAATGATGATTATCAATGAGGTTAACCATCCTGTCTGACTCCTCACTTGGTCATGTTTACTCCATTATCCACACAGAAGTAGGAATGAAAAATATATGTGTCTATAGGTATCACATAATACATATGGATATTAAAATGTTTAGAATAACATCCAAATTCTTGACAAAAGCATTCAGAATTTTATCAGATCTTATGTAGTCTAGGCTCTGCCAATGTCTCTGACCTTGACCCTTGACACTCACTTCCTTCCCCTCTCCACTCTCGTCATTCTAATCAACTTTCACTTCCTTGAATACACCAGGTTCTTTCTCATCTTCATACATGTCTCCTGTGCCTAGGCCAGGGTTTAAATCTCTGCTTTACTCTTTACTAGGCATGAGACCTTAAACAAATTGTTTAGGCTCCCTGGAGCTCAGTTACATCATCTCCAAAAGGGGGATAATACCCCTTACCTCACAGAGTTACTATTGGAATTAAATGAAAGAATGACTTCTAACCCCATTGCCTGTAGTGAGGGATTCTCAAAACTAGCACCTGGAGTATAGGGGACATTCAGCCCATGTTGTTTGTTTGTTTGTTTGTTTGTCTGTCTGTCTGTTTCAACTCCATTCCTTAAGCCACAGGGACTTTTTTTTCAGCCTTGAGTTTGAGTGAGTCAGGCCTTGTAAGCCTGTAGAATAGATAAATCAGTAAATAGAAATAACAGAGTAACCTTAAAATCTACAAGCAAGTGGTTGTGCTTTATTTTTTTCACCCCAAGGCTGTTTTTCAACTCATTTTCCCACAACTAAATCCTTTCTTAGAATGTAGGCTTAAGAATCCTTTGTTTACAGGCATCTGAATTTCAGAAAATCAATTTATCCACATCTGTGTCTTCAGACCTTTTCCTCAATCAGCCTCCTAGCAAAGTAATTTCTCAGATTCAACGGTGACCTAGTTGTGCTGGCTTCAGTGAACATTTCATGTCCTTACCTGACTGGAGGTAATAAAGAGGTGCTGCTGCTTCCTGATTCAGAGCCATGGGAACGCTCTGCTGATCTTCAGGCTGTATCCTGCCCACCAGTGTGCCAACATTCCCTCTAGGTATCTGGGTCCAATCTGACATCCCACTGAAACATGCGTGCTCTGAGCATGCATCCATCCTATGTTTAGGAGCTTCAAATGCCAGAATTGGCACTGGCTCTACTCAAGCTAATCCTCAGGAAATCCGATTCAGAGATTCCATTTCACCTTGGGGAACTAATGTGCAGGGATCTCTATCCACACATAATACCTTGTAAATTCAGGTGAGATCACAAATTCTGATAAACAGCTGCCAAGAAAGACGTACAGGCAAAATTTTCCAAGGTCTTTCATCAAGGGACCAGCACTGTGATTTCACCTTCCTTGCCCATCACCATGGTCCTGTAGCCATTTTTGCACCTGACTGGAGCCATCTACTTCTCATATCAACTTGAGTCTTTCTGTCCTGCCCCAAGTTTGTTATTCCTACTTCTGATCCTTTGCATAACTGGAAAGGAAAGAAGACAAGTGGCACCAAGTTCTGCTGGTGTCTGGGGTGTCTTAAAGTCCCAAAGAATCTACAACCCTCCATTCCATATGACTTTGGACACTTTTCTTTAAATCATGGCTACCCAACTGTAGACGTATCACATCCTGTTATAGTTCTAAGATATAGCTTCAATCCAACCACTTTTCTCCATTACCACTGCTGCACCCAGATCCCAGGCCACCTCCACACCTGCCTGCACTCATTCAAAGCCTTCTTACCAGCCATTAGTCCTGCTGTCTACATTCTTGCCCCTCTACAAGGGGATTCTGTTTTTTCCCATCATAAAAGCTGGGATAGTAATTTTCAAATATACACCAGGTTATATTGCTCCTCCACTTCAAACTTTCCATTAGCCTCCTATTGCAGGTAAAAGGTAATAGAACTCCTAACTGCGGCCTTCAGGATACTAGATGCTGCTTCCCTGTGATATCAGCTCATCGTCCTTTTTTCTAGCTCATTGCTCCACAGCTACCCTGGCATCTTTCTGTTTCCTCACCTGGCATTCCCTATCATTGTATGTCCACACACTGTTTTTCCTTGTCCTTCAGATCTCAGCTCAGGGCAAGTCACTTTAGAGAGACCAGCTCTGACCCAGCTACCTAAAGTAGCCCTCACCTACCCAGCACAGTCGCACTATTCCATTTTACTTTCTCATAATACTTACTCCTTCTGATATATTCTTTCTTGTTCATTGATCTAGATCAGGGTTGGCAAACTTTAGCCTGCAGGCCAAATTCAGCCCACTTCCTAGTTCTACAGTCTGTGAACTAATGGTTTCACATCTTTAAATGGTTGAAATAAATCAAAAGATGATTATTTCATGATGTGAAAACTATGTGAAATTAAAACATCGATGTCCATAAATAAAGCTGTTTTGGAACACAGCCATGCTCGTTTGTTTCTGCACTGTCTGTGGCTCCTTCTGCATCACACCAGCAGAGATGAGAGGTTGTAACCAAGAAGGGTTGGGTCTTTCTGACTGTCAGCATTCAACCGATAGTTGGGGAAGAAAGAGGTGGGGCTGTGCTGGAGCCTTGGAGAAGTCAGGCTAGGAGAGATGTGCATTATTTCTGCTGCACTAGATAGGCCAGAATCCAATCACTCGGCCAACCTCGATGCAGGGCAGGCTGGGAAACAAAATTGCTGGTTAGGTAGCCACTTTCACCAATACTTCTATGCCATGAAAGGTGAACAAGAAAATCTTGGTGGTCATCTAGCTGGCTTTGCCTCAATAGGCAACTTACTTTTAAAAAACGGATTATAACAGACTTATTTTTGGAGTCAGAGGCTGCAGCTTCAATGGCAGCCTACAGATACAAATGTGTAAATATGATTTAATGATTGTGTGAGGTAGATCGACTGGATTTAACTGTTCTGTGATTATCACCTTTTTAGACTTCACTCACTTAAAAAAATATGATCTATCATCCAGATTCATTTCCTACATTCAAAGAATCTTTAGAGGTAGATGGAAAATAGGAGATCAAATAATATAACTGGCCCCAGGAGAAGACCTCTCACTGTCAGAATTATTTAAACCTTTCCTGAACAGTTGGCCCCCATCTTTACCCAACTATTGGCTCTGATTTACCTTCAGATAGAATCAAAGTTCTTGCATATCCTCAGTAGCGAATCAAAGCGCTGCATAATCATTCAACCCATCTCTCATCTCTGAAGCACAATGTCCCTCCAAAAATCTCTGCCAGCTTTCTTTTTATCAGACTGCAGTTGGACTTCCCAGCCTGCTAGTTTACATGAGGTGCAAGCTGGGTCTTGGCATCACCTGACTCTTCTGACTGGTGATATGGTTTTATTGCCCTATAAAAGTGTTAGGAATAAAATAAGCTTGTTTATAACATTGAACTATTTTTCTGACTTTTGATATCAGAGGAGCTGTATATAGGCCAAGATATCCAATAATCTTTATAGCTCCCAATTTAACATCAGTGCTATGACACTAGCTTTGAAGGACCACTATCTCAATTTTTAAGTTAAAACTATTTTTTTATATTTTTTTCAATTACGGTTTACATTCAGTATTATTTTGTATTGGTTTCAGGCGTGTAGTACCGTGGTTACACAATCATATACTTTACAAAGCATTCCTCCTGATATTTCCAGTACCCACATAGCACCATACATAGTTACTGACTGTGTCCCCTAGGCTGTATTTTACACCCCTGAGACTATTTTGTAACTACCAATCTGTACCTCTTAATCCCTTTACCTTTTCATCCAGTCCCCCAAATCCCTCCCCTCTGGCAACCACCAGGCTGTCCTCTGTATCTGATTCTGGTTTTTTTATATTCTGTTAATTTATATTGGTGTTTAGATTCCACATGTAAGTGAAATCATATGGTATTTGTCTTTCTCTGACTGACTTATTTCACTTAGCGTAATACCCTCTAGGGAAAAACCACTATCCTTAAAAATTCAAGTTTTCTTCTAAACCATGAAAGTTAGGTCTACACAGATTTATCTTGGTTTTTTGTTTTCTCCTATCTTTTATCAAAATAACTTGATATTTTAGAGCAGAGTTTTGTGGTTTGGGGACCACTTATCCCAGGAC
Organism: Sturnira hondurensis; assembly: GCF_014824575.4. Classification (NCBI taxonomy): domain Eukaryota; kingdom Metazoa; phylum Chordata; class Mammalia; order Chiroptera; family Phyllostomidae; genus Sturnira; species Sturnira hondurensis. Next base: position 4,085,685 of record NW_028076783.1, on the reverse strand, counting down.
ATTCTTCATGTAAAGAGGGTTACATTATCAAATGTGTTCAAAAAATGCTTCATAGTATATATGTCTTATGGTGACTGATAATGTTCAATAGCAAACTGAAACTGAAATGCCTTGTAGTAGAGAAGCCTGTTTCCCTTCAGACATGACCCTACCGAATGTTACTTTAAATCTACTGGTAACTTCCTATGAACCACACACAATGCTTATTGTTGTACGTGCATTTAGCCCTCACAGCCGCCCAGGAGACAGGTATTATTACTGCATCCATTCTGCACCAGCCTGATGTCAGGCAGGCAGTAATTAGGAAAATCTGCCTTTTAAACCAGATCTTCCTGGCACCAAAGATCAATCTCTTGACCATCAAGCTCCCATTTTTTTAAATAATACCAATTAATACATTGTAGATTTTAGAAAAATTAGTTGCAAGTCAAAAGAGGCAATTTCCTCTATATTGATGGTTATACAGTTTGAATAGGAACAGCTAGATCTGTGACTGTGAAGAGGGAAAGAAAAAGGAAAGGTAGGAAAGGAAGAAAAAAGAAAAGGCAAAAGAGAGGAAATGGGGTAAGGGAAATGACATTTATATTAGCCAGACCTTCTCCTAAGTTTGTATTTTAAAAACCCCTACTTTTGAGGTCTATGACATAGCTTCTATGCTCTGCCACTAATCTGCTATAAAACCTACTTACTACCAATCAGATGATTTGACTCCACAAGCCTCAATTTTCTCATCTGTAAAATAGAAAATAATCCCAAACCATCTGTGCTATTTACATATGTGAGGAACAAAAGACTTAAAGGTTGTAAAAGTTTTTGGAATTTTTTTAAACCTTGCATCATGATTTGCTAGAACAGTGGTTTTATTTTAATTTATTATTATTATTATTTTAATTTATTTTAATTGTTGTTCAAGTACAGTTTTCTGTCTTTTACACCCATCCCAGCTGACTCCCTTGGCCCTCCCCACCTCCCTCCCATTTCTCCTGCCCTAGTTTTTGGCCAAGTGTCTTTTATACTTGTCCCTGTAGGCTGACAGTGACCAAAGGAGAGAGCAGAGGGAATTTCAGGGGGAAAAGGGAAGGGTCTACGGTAGTGGTTTTAAACTTATTTTTCAGCCAGAGGGTTCCTTGGAAAAGTGAACTCATAAGGGGAATTCCAGTATGTAAAACAGGTAAAAGGCAGAGCTGACTGCTGAAGTGGTGGCCAAGGAACCCTGAGTTTCCTCCTCATCCCTAGGCTGTCACTCCCCTATAACTAAAGGGGTGAGGGGCCCCACAGATGCCCTGGAGTCCCACTGAGCACCCCCCTAGCAAAGGGAGGGAGGTCTTGAGCAAGTCCCCTGGTCTCTGAGCCTCTGTTTTCCTGTCTGCAAAAGGAAGAGGCTAGGAGAAATGATTGTTCAGGCTTCTTCCAGCTCTTATATTCCAGAAGTCTGTTTCTAGTTCTTGTGTCCCTCCTTCCATGCTGACTAAAAGTGCCCCACCTAGGCAATGCTGTGTTCATGCCTACACTGAGGGTCAATCCTGACCCAGAGTCCCGAGAGATGGGCTCCCCCTTCAGGCCTCCGCTCCAGTATGGCCAGTTCACCTCCACATTGAATACACTCATTCCCTCAACAAAGAGTTCCTGAGCAGCATCTCTGTGAAAGAATCTGTGTGCTAAGAAGGAGATCCTAGAATGACAAGACCTCCAGCCTTCTCCACAAGGAGCCCCCAGCATCACGGGGAAATGGGGAAAGACCTGAAAACAGACCAGAGGACCAGAGGGCCAGCGGGAACCAACCCGAGGCACTCAAGTGTTGGTGGGCAGCTTACTGGTGCTGGGTAGGGCCTGGCCCTGTGGTCAGCCTTCCTGGATCAGACCCTGGCTCCTCGACACTCCTGTAGCTTTGGAAAAGTTACCTCCCTTCTCCACATCTCCATGTCCTCACATGTAAAATGAGACTAATAACCACCCAGTTCATAGGATGAACTGGGTAATTTTGTGAGGATAAAAGGAGTTCAAATATTAAAAGCACTTAGACTAGTGCCTGAAACACAAAGAGTAGGCAATAAATGTTAACTAATGTGATTTCCAGCTTAGGCTGTTGGCAATTATTATTATTAATGTGAACAGCAGTGACCCACAGGGAGAATTGATCATTGCCAACTGAGCAGACTGGGGATGACATCAGGGTGAAGGTGACATTCGAGTTGACCACCAGCATGTGCCTAGGTTTTTTTGAACCTGACCTGAGTTCTGGCTGTTGGGAGACCTGCTCATTTCTCTGCATATGCACCCTGAATTCTTCCTTCTTGACCTTTATATCTACAGCCAGCAGAATGGCCATGATATAAGGCACAACTCTCTAAGACATACCACATTTTTTGGACCGTAAGACACACCTAGGTTTTAGAGGAGGAAAATAGGGAAAAAAATTTTGAAGCAAAAAAATGTGGTAAAATATTTAATAACATAAATAACAATATTTCACCAATATAAATGTAAACAGAACTCAACAGCAGCATTAACAACCATTATTCCTCCCAAATTTGGGGGCTGGGGAGAGAAGAAAATACATCTTATAGTCTGAAAAATATGGTACACAGACAGAGACAGAGATCAGGCAGGCGGGCCGTATCAACCACACCATTTTGCTCTTACCCAGACCCAGAGGCCCAGGCCCTCTGTGCTAACCCTATCTTCCACCCAGGACCCTCTGAACTTACATATATAGCAGACTCCTACCTTCACATCTTGGCTAATATTCTCCCCAATCTAAAAGGGGAGAATATTAATCACAGCATTAATCACAGCATTAATCCTTGCCTCCTCCTGCTGCCTTGTTCCCAGCATAGGTTCCACACTGGGCTTCTGCTTCTCTGAGCCCCTCAGGCTCTGGCTACCTGGACCTCTCAGTTGTTACTTCTGGAGCCACATGTTCCTGTATGTCAAGTCTTCCAAACTGGGCTAGAGGAATTTTCAGAATAAGAACCATTTCTTTGACTTATTTGTATTTCTCTAAATTCTGCCATACAATACCACCAATGTTTCGGGTCAGAGCCTTGCACACAGTAGGGACCCACTAAATATTTTCTCAAACACCTTGGAAAATGAGTTAGTATGAATAACCTACTGATTTTTAAAAAAAATTATGTTAGTCAATATCTCTAATTGGGCACTATTATATGCTTGGTATTATAATAGTTTATAATTGAAAATAAGAGAAATATATAAAGATAAAATAACAATCACCTAGGAGGTTGAATCTAGATGGAAAAATACAGTTAACCTAAAAAAAAAAAAAGCAAAGGGAATGTAATGTTTAATCATATCCCAACTACCCAACTACAATTCAGAAAGGGCTCAGGTAGAGAAGAGTTCATAGGCATAGGGGAAATAGGGGTTTGGCCTTGTGAACAACTGCAGAGAATTAAATTTCCACAGCTCTGGCTTGTATTGTACAAAATAATTACCTGTGCAAACTTAAACCCTCACCCCCTGAGGCTTAGCTGGTCAAGTTGAGGATTTTCACTGGGGTGGGGCTGGGAGGACCTAAAGAGCAGCTAGCTTCTAATTTTTATTCACCGACACTTTAGAGCCTGGTGTGTCCAGTATTGCATGGTGTGATGCTGAGCCCCTTGCTTTCCTGCCTGGTGTCAGCTGGGGGGGCCGGAGTTGGCCAGTCCTAACAATCCTGGCTCAACTNCAGCTCTGGCTTGTATTGTACAAAATAATTACCTGTGCAAACTTAAACCCTCACCCCCTGAGGCTTAGCTGGTCAAGTTGAGGATTTTCACTGGGGTGGGGCTGGGAGGACCTAAAGAGCAGCTAGCTTCTAATTTTTATTCACCGACACTTTAGAGCCTGGTGTGTCCAGTATTGCATGGTGCGATGCTGAGCCCCTTGCTTTCCTGCCTGGTGTCAGCTGGGAGGGCCGGAGTTGGCCAATCCTAACAATCCTGGCTCAACTCATGCCACCACCTTCTTCTCATTAACAGATTGGTTACTGGAATGAAGATGACAAATTTGTTCCTGCAGCCACGGATGCTCAAGCCGGGGGGGATAATTCAAGTGTCCAGAATAGAACGTACATCGTCACTACAATCCTAGTGAGTATTCACTCCTTCATCAAGGTTATTCAGGATGCAAGCTGGACTCACACAAAGGTTTTCCCAGGAGTGAAACTAGTCTTTCTTGCCAAAACTCTGCCATAGGTAGAAAGAGGGGGTGAAAAAAGGAATTTCCTGGAAGTCAGAGGTACTTTTTTCACGCTGGCTCTGCCAAGATTTCACTTTGGGCCCTTGGATGAGTCACTAGCCTCCTTTGAGCCATCACTTCCCCATGTGTAAAACATGGGGGTGAGGCTGACGTGGTAATTCCCAGATTCCACCCTCCCGCAGAAAAAGCCCTTTTCAAAGAAAGTCTCCTAAAGCCCAGCACCTAGAGCGAATATAAGTGAAGCTGGTATGAGTTTTCAGTGACTGATCGTAAGAAGCCTAGGGCCTATTTAGGGTCCATATTCCCAACACAATGCCCCCAACGGTAGCTCCAATAATACAAGAACTACTGGAACATAACTGGAAAAACTGCACCACATCTCAATGGTGAGATATTCTTTTTTTAGTGGTTTGCTTCCTTAACCCAAGAAGTTTTGTAATGAGGGAGCAGAAATGCAAGAAGGGGCTACAGAGACTTCCCCCAAAGTTAGCCAAAGTTGCTGACATCCTCCTGTGCCACCCCAAGGCCTCCCTACCGATGAGTGATTGCATAACCCACGTCCTCCGTCTCCCCATTTCTTCACCAGGAAGATCCTTATGTGATGCTCAAGAAGAATGCCAACCAGTTTGAGGGCAATGACCGCTATGAGGGCTACTGTGTAGAGCTGGCAGCAGAGATTGCCAAGCACGTGGGTTACTCCTACCGTCTTGAGATTGTCAGTGATGGGAAATATGGAGCCCGCGACCCTGACACAAAGGCTTGGAATGGCATGGTGGGAGAGCTGGTCTACGGGGTAAGTGCCCCACAGGGTGGGAGGTTCCCCAGCAGAGGGCGAAGGTTGGAGAAGAAATCATTTGGCAGTGGGCTGGCCATTCCCACAGATGACTAGTGGACTCCATAGCTTTGTATTTTGTACTGTTGCTGATGAAAAGATGAGGAGTCCAAAATCCAATGTCTTAAGACATTCTTTGTTCAAATTCCTGGTCTGAGCTCAGCTCAGTCTTGTGACAAAGATGGGTTGTCACTTTGTCATTCATAGTGCCAAGTCATTTACTGCTCCCCCAATTTAAGTTTCTTCCCTGGTGTTAGATGCACCCATTCGACTTTCTCATCACTTGCCCCAACACTCACTTCTCCTGCACCTTCCATTTCAGCCAAAGAATTCCCAGAGTTACACTGGTCTCTAGAGTGCTCTCTCCCATTCTGCACCTCTAAAAATCCCTCCTCCAAAATCTGTATCAGATACTACTTTTTCCAAGGTGCCATTTCTCCACCACCCCACCCCCGGCGCCCATTACAGGTACAAACCCACCTCCTTAACTGTTCTTGCCTTCCCCTGCAGAATTTAGTTTCTGCTTGTGTTATCGCTTACCCTGACTTGTATCACAGTTACCTGTGTAATAAGAGTAAGTCTACTTCTTTATATAACTCACTATACTCAAAATAATGCCGCAAACAGTTCCATAAATTGAAGCAATTTTGAGAAACTACTGAATGCCTGAATTGTTTTACATATTTAGGGGATCGCTGAGAAGTACAATATCTGATCCCTATTCCCCAAGGATGTTAACATTTTATAGGAATGAAGATGGATATAGAAAAGATAATGAGACAGCATGGTAAAAGATGGCACAGTATCGAAGTTCAGGCAAGAGGCTAACATGAGTTTATCTAACCCTTGAAAAGGATATGGAACATGAAGAGTGGCTGTATTCAAACAGCCAGAAAGGCATCCCAGAAATTTCTAAAGAATAAACAATAAAAATGGTACTGGAAATAAGTAAGGTATGAGAGAAGAGTGAGAAAATACTGATAATTTTTGTAAAAGGCTTAAGTGAAGAGTTGCCAGGGATAAGTGTAAGAAAGGACAAGGGGAAAGTATGGATTGACTCAGTGCACAGTGGAAGACCAAAAAAGTACTTGAGTGAAACAATGTATGGCAATGGAAGAAGAATCCAGCTGCCACTTACAGGAAAGGGACCACAGGACAGCTTCCCTCACCAAACTGGAAGAATGCACTCTGGGTCTCTTAGCTGAAGCATACTTATGTCCCAGGATGATGCTAATTCTGCTCAGGATAAAGCTGCCATTTAGGAGCTTTGGAAATCTCATTGTCTTTTAGGAAGGCAATAGGGGTCATGATGGCCTGAAAACAAAACCACGGGAATTCAAAGGACACAGAGACAGGATAAGGAAAATCTTCCCCAGGAAGGTGGCTTTTGAGATCACCTGGGAAGATGGTTAATGAGTTGAAGGGTGGGACGTGCTTCTCCCCTTTCTCCTCTCCATACCACCTCTCACTTTAGGAAGTTTCATTGATGAAAGATAGAAACCTGGATTGTTAATGCTGCATCTGGAAGCTGGTTTCCATGGGAACCTCTGCCAAGTTTGTGAGGTCATCCCCATGGCAACTGCTATGAACTTTTCACCTTCACCAGCATGCATCTTCATCTTCACCCCATTGTTCCCTTAATAAAAAGCCTGTAATAGGCAGAGCAATGGTGTGATTATCTTGAGGGCAAGCCCCCACTGCAGCCCAGCAGCCAGTGATGTGTTACTTCTGGGTGCCTCCTCACCAGCCTTCCCCCAGCCCTCCCCTTTACCTGGCCTGCCCTCTGCCCAGTACAAACTATATTCTAATGACTCTATGATGGGCCCAATTGGATACCCTCCCTTGATTTCCTGTTCCCTGAAGAAGAATAAAGAAATTTGGGGAAGTATCTCTCAGCCAAAAACAACCAGTGAGGTCAGACAAAACTCATTTGGAGTCCTCCAAATTATTATTAGATGCCTTTTAAGTAGCTAACTCGATCACAGTCTCTCTCATCCTTTCTGCTCTCTCTTTCTCTTATCAACTAATGTAGTAGCAGTATTTCACCATGAAGTATGTTTCAGGTGCCATGTTAAATACTTTACCCACATTATTTCATTTACTCCTCATAACCACCCAATAGGTGGATATAATTACTTTCCACATTTTATTGACAAGGACACTGAAGCCCAGGGAGGTTATGTAATTTGACAAAGGACACACAGCTGGTAAAAGCCAAGTCAGGGCATGTAGCCTGGCTTCTGAACCCCATGCTGGGATATGCTACCTGAGTAGAAATCATACCATCCAAGCTGCACTGTAAGGTGGTAAGAACAGCCAGAGCCTCTGCGTTCACAGATGCCACATGTGGCAAACAAAACTTCTGCTTCTTACATGGGTATGGCTTTGTGCCTGATTCACAGGTGACTTTCTTGCCTGTCCTTTGTCTTAGTGAAGCAGAAAGACAGTAAACTTTGCAGACAGACACCTGGACTTGAGTTCCAACTTTGCCAGCTTACAGACTCCATGACTCCTGCAAACCATTGAACTCTGAAAATTGGGAAAAGCAAGTTATTTGTCCCAGGGTTGGGGTAGAGAGTATTCACCTACACAGTGCCTGGCTCATAGAAGTTCTCTGTCTCTGACAGTTTTCTTCACTTTTTCTTTCATTTGCTGCATCAAAACTGTTTACAGTTTCCCCAGGATTGTTTTTAGACATGACATCTTTTGTTCTGGGATCTCCTAGGTCAGTGATTCTCAAAGTGTGAGGTCTGGACAAGCATCAACAGAATGCAAACTCTCAGGTCTCACCTCATAAGCACGTAATACAGAAACCCTGCCACCCATCTTCTTCAAAAGCCCTCCAGGTGATTCTGAGGCATGCTCAAGTTTCATATCACTGTCCTAAGGTTAAGCGAATAATTTTAAGTGCCTGTGAAATGCTCACATTTCATAGTACTCTCACATATTAGAAGTCATTTGAGCCTCACAAAACAATCCCATCAAACTGGTAAAACAAAAGTTACATTATGCCTCTCTTTTTTTTTCAAATTTTTTATTTAATTATTTTTCAAGTACAGTTTTCTCTCTATTACTCCCATCCCATCCCACCCCCCATCCTCCCCCCTCCCTCCCATTTCCACCCTTCTCAGTTGTTGTCCATGTATCCTTTATATAGGTTCCTCTAAATCGCTCCCTTATTTCCCCTGAAATTCCCTCCTCTCTCCCCTCTGGTCACTGTCAGCCTGTTCTCTATTTCAGTGTCTTTGGTTATATTTTGCTTGCTTGTTTGCTTTGTTGTTTAGCTTCCTGTTAGAGGTGAGATCATATGGTATTTGTCCTTCAACACCTGTATGCCTCTCTTTTTTAAATGAGGGTATTAATCTCCAAAAAGACACCTGTCTCACTCATGTCTACAGGGTGAGTGAGTCTCAGAGCAGAGCCCCAGGTCAACTTTTCCAGGTCAGCCTTGGCCTTGACCAGCCCTGCAGAGCTCCAGTAACAACTCAGCTCCTGGACCTCTCAGTCCATGGGAAACAAGCTGAAACACTGGTGCTTTACACGAACCCCCTTCCCTCTCTGGACCAGAGTTTCTTATTGCTAAAATGTGGTCGGTGAATTTAGCATCTCCGTGTGTGTCGTACACACCCTTCACCCTTCTGATGCGTGGGGACCCACGGACAATTAATTTTAGAAATAGGCTATCTAATTATTTCTCCAGGAAATTCTCAGTACATAGTCATCTTTTAAAAGTTCTGAGAAGTCCTGCCCCAAAGTCAGTTGTTTAAATTTGTGTTTCCCAATGTTTACTTTAATTTTATACTTACTAGCATCCTTCCAGAAATAATGTTCCATGAAACAAATCTTGGAACTGCTCAATGAACTATTCGTTAGGATGATGTCACTGTGATTTTTTTCCAGCCCACAGTCCATTCTACTAACTCACACCAGGAGGCATCAAACAAGTCCATTCAGTTTCTGTTACCACTCTCAAAGCTGGTCACCTCTTACCTCCTTGGGGTAACTTGTGCTCAGCTCCTCATTTCCATTACTTTCTCTCCCAGGTCAAAGAGAATAGAGGAGATACCTTCCCCCTTCCACTAGCTTGTGTTCGTGAAAATTATCAAGATGTATGTGATGGGCATTAGGAAAGAAAAAACAAAATTACTATGAAATTCACACCTGACTCCACTCTGCTCTACAGAAAGTTTCTTTCCATAACTGAGGACCAAAGTCATTCTGAAGCCAGGCTTGTTATTCCACTGAAAGCATCTTCCAGTGACCCAAGCCAATGAGAGTAACCAGAGGAAATCTCCAAGCAACACCAGTGGGGGGCCAAGCGGGACCCCTGTCTCACAGCCTCTGTCACCAGCCTCACTGTCACAATGCACACTGTTGCACAGCATCAAAGTAGAGAGCTATACATCTCACACAAACTTGCCTAGACAAGTCTCTACTTTCAAAAATGAATGTTGTGGCATCTGTCCACAGCACCCTTTGGGTCTGCAGATCTCCTGATCTCAGGCCAGTAGAACAGTGGGTTTTTATTGCATAGTTGCTGGCGCTGCTGCCACTGGGGAGAGACCAGAGAGAGAGGAGAGCAAGGCTGGTGAGGCCATGTGCCAAATGCCTCAGGCTAAGCATTTCTTGCAACCCTCTTATGTTTATCTACATGCTGGATTTAAATTTTAAAAAGTGAATTATTTGTGTATTTCTTAGCAGTCTTCCTGGGGGGTAAAAAATAGAAGCAATGCTACTTTTCCTTCTCTTTGCCAGGCCTTTACTCACGTAATTCCTGCCTCCTCAAATGTGTTCAGTGCCAGAATCCTACTCTGTCAAAATCCTACTCTCCTTCCAGTGCCAAATTTATATGTCACTTCTTCAGTGCCAAATTTATATGTCACCTCCTTGACGATAAAGCCCCAGCCAGAACGAATCCTTCCCTGGCCTCCTGTCGCATTTTGTGTTTCTTGGATAGCACACATCCAGCCTACTTTATAGACTGAAAGGTTGTGTGTGTGAACCAGTCTCTCCCACTAGCATGTAATTCCCTCAGTGTAGGGACTATAGCTTACCTACAGCTTCCAGCCTAGTGCTTACACACATTAAGTGCTCAATAAATGTTTATTGAATTAAATCTGTCTTCTCCACCTTGTTACCCAGGATTACCTTGTTGCAGGTAAAAGAAACCCAACTCAAGCTGGCTTAGGCAAACAGAAAGACTTTTTCATGTTCTTAAGGACAAACAGAATAATATATTGGCGTATGATGCTAAGGAGCCCAGGGTAACTCCTGAATTTAAGATAGCCCAAAATGTTTCATCATGGGTTAGCTTCTGTACCTCTCACTCTGTATCTCTCACTCTGCCTCTCAGAGCTAATGCTCTTTAAAACAACATGGGTCCTATGCCATCCTTAAATGATTCATTCTGGCCAGAGGAGTTGGCTAAACCCAGGTTGTATGCTTTACCATACAACCATGTGATCAGCTGCATTTGAACCAGGATGACTGAAAGTGGGGCGGGAGTTGTGCTTCTAGCTAAGAAAGGAGGCCTGGCCTCCAGGCAGGCAAAACAACAGGTACCACAACAGCCCCCTTCTAGAAAGATTAGGAAGATGCTCCTAACAATTAGAACTGTCAAACAATGGGATAACTTCTGTAAGATACGGAGCTGATCTCATTTGTCAGAAATATGCCATAGAGAATAGCAGGGGTTAGACCTCTAAAGTTCTTTTAAACTCACAATCTTTAAGACACAAACAAATATTCACAGTGAAGAAAGAAACAAGAGAACAGAATGCTGCTGAACTCAAGTGCATTTTATTCTTTCTCTCTCTCTCTCTTTCTTTTTTTGTAGAGAGCAGATGTGGCCGTGGCCCCTTTGACTATTACCTTGGTCCGGGAAGAGGTGATAGACTTCTCCAAGCCATTTATGAGTTTGGGGATCTCCATCATGATAAAAAAGCCACAGAAGTCCAAGCCAGGGGTCTTCTCCTTTCTCGATCCTTTGGCTTATGAAATTTGGATGTGCATTGTGTTTGCCTACATTGGAGTGAGTGTCGTCCTTTTCCTGGTCAGCCGCTTCAGCCCCTATGAATGGCACAGTGAAGAGTTTGAGGAAGGGCGGGACCAGACAACCAGTGACCAATCCAATGAGTTTGGGATATTCAACAGCTTGTGGTTCTCCCTGGGAGCTTTCATGCAGCAAGGATGTGACATCTCTCCCAGGTCAGTCAGCTCTTTTCAACCCCTTTGCTCAGTGCTATATTTTTCTTGGTAAAAGCAAATACTGAAAAGTTAAGGAATATGAATTATTTACAGACTTCAGTGTGCTCAGTGTTTCAACTATGCATTACAGTCAACCATCTATTGCATGCAGGGGAATGTCTAGACACATCCTGTGTCTGGGCCAGTTCTGTCTACTGTCTGTCTGGTGTGCTCTGTCATGATTAATAGGCATAATCACAGCTCTGATGTTTTGCAGCTGAAAGATATAGAGAAAAGATGGGGGGGACAGTATGGCACAACCAACTTTTATTGAACACTTGCTATAGGCCAAGCAATGTTTTGAGTCTTCCATGTGTATTTATCTCATTGAATCCTCACACAAGCATAAGGTGGGGCTATCATTATATCTCTTTTTATGAATGAGAAAACATAAAAATGATGAATATTCTGGCAAAGTTAAACAGCTGGTAGCTAGGTGAACTGTGATTCAGATCACCATCCTGTACTACTTTGGAATGCTGAAGGAGCAGTGAATTATGAATGGGCTTCAGCATGCTGTGTGTGTCCTTCAGCCAGTCTCCGTTTCTTCATCTTAAAGAGAAAAGTTCTTCTTGGTTCTAAGAAAGACCTTGGAAATAATCCAGTTCTAATGCTCGTGATAATTTGTTTCTGGTGGTTCAGAAATGAGGGCTCTCAGAGGTGCCTGTGATATCATACTGAGTACTATGGTGAGCAAATCAGTGAGGTTCCAGCCCCACACATGGAACAAGAGTAGCTCTGGTTTTGTCTGTTTTATATATTGGACTTGTGAATGATGTTTCTTGCGTAAAAGGATTCTGAAGCTAAGAAAGAAAGAAAGGAGGAAGGGTGGGGAGTGGAAAATTTGAAGAAGAAGAAGAGAATCCAAAGAAGAGAAATTTGAAAACCACCAATCTAGACCAATTTCCACATTTATTTACCTCCTGCCTTTGTGTCTAATGTTCTTTCAAGTACATTCTGAAATGTCCATGCCACAAATCTCCTTCGATTTCACTGATAAGCAAGCATTGATTGTATCTTCTTTTACAGTGGCATCTATGAACTCTTTCTCCAGCAGGCAGTCTATTGTAGATTACCAAGTTTCTGCAGCATGCAGGGAGGCATGGTTAAGAATTTGGCTACCATGGGGCCCTGGCTGGTGTAGCTCAGTGGATTGAGCGCGGGCCTGTGAACCAGATGATCGCGGTTCGATTCCCAGTCAGGGCACATGCCTGGGTTGCAGGCCGGTTCCCTGCAGGCCAACTCCCAGCAGGGGACGCACGAAAGGCAACCATACATTGATGTTTCTCTCCCTCTCTCCTTCCCCTCTAAAGATAAATAAATAAATAAAATCTTTAAAAAAATAATAAAGAATGAATGGTATAGTTTTAAAAAAAAGAATTTGGCTACCATGGATTGATCTGCACACCCTCTCCCTTTCTGGGGGTATAATTGTGTATACATCAAGGCCTCATGGGCATGCATTGGCGATATCTTTACCACAGTTAAGATTATTTTGCATTTGAGTGTCAATGAGAACTAGTATTCCTAAATGGCAATGGAATAAAATCTTTCTAAGGATCTTTCTGCAGGACTCACTCTGCCTGATGTATAATTTAGATAGTCTCATCATTCACCATTATAATTTTGTTTTTCTTTAAATAAAAAGACAGTCAGGGGAGGTGCATGGGAGAGGAGGTGTGAGACTGGATACTTGGCCAGTGCTGGCAAACACATGGTGAAGAGTAGACAGAACCAAGCAGGAGAAGGGCTTACTTAAAAATAAATCAGGCCAGTGGATAAACAGTGAGAAGAAATGGTTCTCAGTATAATGTAGAGCCATCAAAACATGCATGTATCTCAAAAGACCCACAGGCTTGTTTTTTCTTCATTATTTCCTTCCTCAGTAGGCATCTTACCACCTAATGGCACCAGTGGTCTGGCCTGAGACTCCCCACCATTCCTCCAGACGACTCAAGTTGGTGGCCAACAGCTGAGTTCTGTCGGGCACGTTGTTGCTTGACCTTCACAGATACTGACAATAGTTCCCCATGTTACCACAGCCCCCATCTTTCTTCTTTCATTACTTTGTTACTCAGCCAAGAGGGTATCTTAGTTTGTGACCTCTGGCTGCAAGAGGGTTTTTTGAGGAACATCTGAGGGTTCCACAAGTGTATCTTAGGAACTGACACTGAGGTGAAGATGAGACTGAATAGGAACATACCCAGTCTCCTTCATCCCAATTTTGAATACAACTCCACCCTATGCCTCTGCTTCTCCACCGGTAAAATAGAAATAAGAGTTTCTACATCCAAGACTGTTGTGAGGTTTAGGAGATTGAACATATAGACCCAAAGCAGATCCTCCAGCCAGCACAAAGGAAGTACTATAAAGCAGAGGCTGTCTCTTATGATGTTATCAATCTAATACACTAGGCTTCTTTGAAACTTCACTAGAAGAAAGTGTGCTTACACTGCTTTGGGCACAAGAGCAGGCACCAGACCGCTCTTTTCTGGGAAAGCCCAGCGTCAAAACAGAAACAGCCAGAGGTTCCCTCCACACCAGCAATGCCGGGACTCCAAAGGCTCTGCCTCACAGGAGATGGGAGGATCTGTCATGTTGGATTAAAGCATCTGACAGACACAGGAGTGAACCTGACAGAATAGGGAGTGTTATCCACGTGAGGCAGACTCCTTCTATATCGAGCTGGCCCTGGCCAATCCCAGATTGAGGGCCCTATAAAAGCCCCCTAAGAGCCAGAATACACATCACAGTGTTCCTTGGAAATATATGTTAAAGAGAAAAGGTATCTTGCTAGGGCCAAACAAAAAAACAAAGATACTTCAGCAGTGATCTGGGCCAGAGACCAAGTAGACAACTATAAATACTAACAGATTTCATACACATTTCCCAATGAATTAAAAAAGTTTCATGATGTGCATGACTCCAGGTTAGACACTGGATGGTTGGATGGAAAGTATTTTTAAGGCACTTGCATATATTAAACACCTTTTCCAATGAGCTTTGACTAATTGTTCTTGCTAATTACTGAAACAATATACCATAAATCCTCACTAACTTAGAAAGTGAGGGAATTAAGTTTCATCCGAATTGTACCTGCATTCATTCGTACACAAGTCATTCTATCTCTTTGTAACCTCTTCTAAATTCATGTTAATGTCTGTTAACCAAAGCCAGCAAAATGTGGCCAAATGTGGTTGTCTGCAAGAAACAAAATGACCTGACCACAATAACGTGAACAGAGAGTTACATTTCTCACATTATAAGAAAAGTGGTGGCAGACACTGGCTCTTGCTTGATTCAGTGACATCAGGGTCAGTTGCCCTGTGACTCTTTTCTTCATGCTTACAAGGTGGCAGCTCCCAGACGCTGTGTCCATATTCAAGCAGCAAGAAGAGGAAGAACTGTTGCCAGCCATTTCTGTTTCTCTAGATCAGGAAAGAAAGGATTAATGAACAGAGGACTGCCCACCCCAAGCAGAAGTCTACTCCTATCTCATTAATCAGAACCACGGCCTGTGATCATTTCTAGCGGCAAGGGAGGCCAGGAGGCAAGAATTCGGGTGCTCTAGCCTCTAGAGCAGAAGGGATGGGAATGGATGTCGGGGGAGTCAATCAGCAACATTGTCTCAGATGCCTGAAGTCAATGTGTCCGGCAACAGCACCACGAGTAGATAAAGAAACCTGTAATCGGCACATTTTATGTTGTGTACCAGTAAATACTCCTGAAATGCTTTAAAGATGCCTCCCTCCTCCCTTTAAAATGTGTATATGAAAATGTGGCTTTGTGTAACCTATTTTAACATTCGAAGTTAAAATTCACTTTAGCTGTGATCACAGATAAAAATGTCATCCATGAATTGACTTGTAGGTCTGCTTCTTGTGCCCAAAGATCTATTTTTAATACATATTTTAGATTCCTTTTTTTTAACAGAGAGGAACATTTTGATGGGGGATATATGACAGACAAAAAATAACCAGAGACAAAATGTACCTTCAGTTTCCTCAACTTTTCTTCCTGTACCTTTTCTTCTGTTTGTGGCCAGTGCCATCCATTTATCCAACAGATGTTACTAACTGGCTATGACATCAGGGCATGGCACTGGGTGCTAAGATGTGAAGATATATTGATGATGGAGCAAGAGGGGTGGGAGTGTTTGCTTCAATGAGCTGGCACTATAATGGTATGAACAGACATTAAAGGAGTAATTGTGAATGTATAAATTGTGATGTGCTAGGAATAAGTGAACCTACATAGCAATAGGTAATAAGGGAAGTGGGATTAAAGGGGACTTAACATGTTCTGAGAAGGTTTCTCCAAGGAGCTGATAGGTAAGAAGTGAGGCTCATTAGGACTGAGAGACGCAATAGCCAGGTGTAAAGGCCCTCAGGTGGAAAAGAGTGTAGTGCTTTCAAGGATGGGAAGAGTCACCAGTGCACCTGACTCATAGTGACTGAGGAGAATGAGGATTTGAGACAACATTATAGAAGCAGGTAGAGGCCAGATCATGTAGGGCCCCGTGGCCACAGTAGAGATTTAGAGTTTCACTCTCAATACAATGAAAAGACACTGGAATTGATTTACGTGCCAGAATGCCACTCTGGGGAGCTATGAGGGAAATGAATTGGAGCAGAGAATAGGCAAGAGTAGAAGCAGAGGGACCAAGCAAGACACTCTCCCAGCCATCCAGGAGAAATTACAGTGATGGAAATTGTGAGGGTTGTGGAGATGGATTTGTGGTCCACTTTGAAACCACAATCAACAGCACTTGCTGATGGGTTGGATACATGAAGGTGAGGAGAGGGAAGTGTCAACAGCAAATCTAAGGTGGAGGGAGCATTTGAAAAACACGGAGCTACCTAGTTCCAGAGACCTTTAGCTCTGCAAGGGACTGTGGGATGATCTCAGTTCTCCATTTCATGTTACCAATGAGAAAATGCACCCAAGAGGAGAAAAGGGTGCTCTCTAAAGGTGATTGAGATAATAATTCTGGCTTTAGTGCCCAGACCAGAGCCACCTTCCATGCAGCCTCAATTTAAGGTCTCTTTGCCTGCAAGTGAACTAAATAAAAGTGGGCCTCTTCTGTTCTTTATTCCCACAGCTTCCACTTCCCCATTGGCTTCTCCATGGGGTCAGTACTTTTCTGGGTTCAGGTGACCTCAGCACAGAGAATGAGAGGAATTTGGAAGATCTTGAAGGAGCAGAGGAAAATGGGAAATTAGACTTAAGCTTTCAGAACCCTCTCTTATTCCTGATTTTTAAAAGGATCAGAATGTATGATAATTATCTCCACCTAGTGAAGATAATTACCCTCAGTGAGAAGTCTCAAGCGGGGGAGTGATGGCACTTGGAGATCTGGGAACGGCATACCACAACACCCAGCTAATGGACTTGTTGGGGGCCCTGTAACTAACTGATTCACCATGGGAACAGGAAAGCCAATGAGCAGAGCCCAAACCACAACACAATGACAGCCTGGCCTTTGCATTCACACACAAATACCATAGCAACAAATAGCCTCGCCTCCACATTGAGGTGAGAACCCCCCCTCCCACCCTCCCCACCAAGCTCTCCCTCCAGGCCTCCCAGAGATGGCCAAGCAAACATCTTCCTCCTCTTCATGTGGCTGGAATGATGCAGAAGGAAGAAGGAGTGCTGAGAGTAAACATTTATGAAAGCAGCCTGAAATTATAACAGCTCACCTTTAGAAAACATAAGCCTCATAAAAGACATAGATTCACCGCTGCAAGGAACAGTGTCACAAGGATTTGTGGATAATGATGATACAAGAAAACTGTGATTGATGCTTTCACTCTTGGAACTGGATGTGGGGGTTTCTGCTGTGCCCCTCAATCAAAGTCACCTGGGATGTCCGTCAAAGTGCAGGTTTCCAGGCCTTGCTCCAGACCTGCAGAACTGGAAATTCTGCTACTGTGGCAGGTGTGATCTGTGCATGGACTGCCTAGGAGTGCCCCCTGCCCCGCCCCCATTGCTGAGGGACTCCAGCTCAATGCCTCCTTCCTTTTCAACTTTAGTCCTCAGCCACCTGATAGTGAGACCCAAAGCCAGGTTCTGACACTGAGCAGTTTCAGAAGCCTTAGAGTCAGAGTTTAAAAGCCTTAGAGTCAGAGTTTCAGAAGCTCTGAAAGCCACATGGGAGTATTAAAATGAATGCAGTGACAGGAGAATAAAAGCTTCACTGGGTAAACAAGTGAAAAGCATCATTTTCTGCATCTCAGCCAGCAGTTCTGGCCATTAGCAAGGGGGGACAGTCAAATGGGTTGCTCTGTCTGGATTGCCTGGAAGTCTGAGATTGGACTAGTTTTGTTGAAGGAGAGATTTTTTTTCTCCTCCCAAATCACAGCAGACAAATTTATAGAAAGTGTTTCACAGAACTGAAAGGGATGATCAGGACCATGTATTCGCTCATTATGTGTTTATTCACCACTTGTTAGGAGGCAGGTGTGGTTCAAGGAGCTAAGGAAGATGTCAGTGGACAAAGTAGACAGAAATCCCTTTAGTGCCCTGCCCTCCTGGAGCTTAGCTTCTAGTGAGAGGGCACGGGCAATAAACAAAACAAAATGCAATCCCAATTTGATGGGTGAAAATCTCCACTTAGAGAGGGAAGAAACTTCACTGAGGTCATGTGGATAATTACTGCAAGTTCAGTAACACAGGAATGGAGGTGGCTGGGACTGTGATGCACTGGGACACATATGTGTCAGCCAAAGAGGGCCACCCCCACTCACTTCTAGGAAGTCATTGTCATGGGAACTCTGTGCACATGAAGCAAACGCATGCCTAGGTTCAGCTTGTGGGGGCACTAGTTGGAGACCCCTGAAAGAATGGTGGGAAGTATAAAAACACTATTGTATCTTTCATACATTTAGACACACATGGAATCATACCTACATATTTTTAAAGGACTCTCTTCTCCTCACCTCTCTCCATTTTTGCTCCAAGTATAAAATCTGATTGCTATGTTTTTATTTTCTTCCATATGCCCTAGAAAATCCAGGCCATGAATGGGGGCTGCACTAGAAGAACCCCCCCCCATTTCTTCTTAAACCCTCTCTGGAAATATAGCATTTGAGATTAAGAGACCCAATTAATTGTTCATGTGGAAACAAAGCACTAAGTTCTATATAGGGAAAGTGAAAGCATAATTAATTGAATTGTGGGGAATGTTTGAGGAGCCTGATGGTTTTAAACATGAGTAAGGTACACCATCCAACTGCAGCAAATGAATACTTGCACCCTAGCTATGTTTAAGGGAGATAATGGGCGAAATAAACCCAAGGTACCTAGCAGAAAATAAATGGTGTCAAGCACACGAACACAGAAATTACACCCATGGGTGATGATAGTTACTGTGATTATGTGGCAGCTTAAGGAGAAAGGGCCTTAAAATAAGGAGACACAGTAGCTGCTGGGAGCAGAATGGAGAGTCCTACCCAAGGGGGTTCCCGGCAGCAGGTTTTGTCACAGGGGGCAGGCCCACACCATTGAAGGAGGAGCTTAGAATGAAACTCAATCCCAGTCTACTAAGAACACACCGGGGGAGTCACTTCCTCTCTGTCTCACTTTTCCCTGATGCGAACTTGCAGCAAAACAGTCTCTACTATGTACCACCCCCATCTAAGGCTTGTCTGCCTTTGTCTCCCAGGTTCAGTCAAAGCTCTAGCCAAGTCAAGTGGAGCTTCACTCTGTTACCCAAGCCCCATTCCACTTGTGTGCCCTGACATTCCCTCTACTTGGTCTGACCTCTCTCATCTTTCCGGCTCAAGTCCTCCCCCTTGTGTGAATGCTGCCTTCCAAACCCCAGTGGCTCCTCTGGAGATGCTTTACAGTAATGGTTATGGCTCGAACTGTGGAATAAGACTGACTGTGACTGGATCCTAACTCTACCACTTACAAGCTGTGTGGGCATGGGAAAATAGCTTCTGTGCACCTCAGTTCCTTCTTCAGGAAAATGAGGATGATAATCTGAAGACCTACTTCCAAAGGATATTTTGAATATTAAAAGACAATTCATGGAAAGGTTCTCCTTTGCTTGCATAGGGCTGACATACTAACTGACATACATCAATAGCAAGTGCCATTGACATTGTTGTTATAGCCAATGTCACCTGGACCTATGGGGACATCTTACATCTTCAACCTTCCACTGTGGTTCCCATGTATATTTACTATCAAGACACAGACTGGCAAACTCATCTCTGCAACTAATTCAAAACATGACATAGGTTGTTGAATATTCTAATTCTTCAACACATGTTTGTTGAATGAATGTGTGCACTTTCTAAGACCATGTCATATTTCTCACTTAATGTAGAGGAAGCAACCTGATGGAGAGCATTTCTGGCTGTCACTAACTATACGTCACATGGCAACTCAGTCCTGCTCTTTGAATGGATTTGGAGGAAGAGACAGAATTAGAGAAAAGGGAGTTATATAGACCCAGAAAACAAAGTTCCCTGTCAGCCTAATGTTGCCAGTTGCTCTACTACTCAGAAATGCTCTCATCTTATCTATTTGGGGGGAAATAATAGTAATAATTTCTTTCATTTGTTGCACCTAGTATGTGTCAAGCACTCTGTTAAGTGTTAGACCACAGTACTTTTAACTGTCATGACAACCTCTGCCCAGGTACATCAATACATCTCATTTATAGATGAGAAAACTGAGGCTCAGAGTGATTAGCTCCCATATCCCAGGTTACCCAGCAGAGTTGGGATTATAACTTGCGTCTGCTTGATTCTAACACCCATGATTAGTCCTTGACATGCTACTGTCTTCCATGACCAGACATCTTCTGAAGATCCCTCAGGTCACCCTGTGAATTGTTAGAATGCATTAAAAAAAGCATCCTTAATTTTTTTAATGAACCTTTTTTACTTTGGATTTTTCTTTCATTATTATTCTTCATAGTATCTTTGTCTTTAAAACCCACCTCTGAGGAAGGAAAGGTGAGCACCCAGGAGTATATCCTGCCACCACCAGGAGTGAGTACAGCATGTCCCACAGAAGTGAGGAAGATGGTAAAACAGAGACAAGGGCAAAGATGTAATTGGTGTCACTTTGGAGAGACCAACCTGTGGTTTCAGCTGGGAGGCGACTATGGGCATACAGCAGGTTCCATAGTCAGGGCCAAAAGCTGGAGAGGGCAAGTTTTTAACCACAGCACTTTAGGTATAAATAGGGGGTGGCAAGAGGCAAAGGGGATCACAAGTGACCCCAAAATTGTGGAGCTAGAAGCAGCTGGAATCTACACACTTATCCTATAGAAAGGGTTGTGCAAATGTGACAAGATGAATGTGTAAGTATGTTCATTGCACTCTTGTTTTAAAAAGCTAGAAGCAGTCCACTGTTCCCCAGTAGAAACCCCAGGAGAAAAGTAATGGTTCATCATCTGATGAAATACCATGCAGCTGCTAAGGGAGGTGACAGGGTGCCTACGCTGCTGTGCAGAGACCTTCAGGGTTGCACAGCAGGGAAATAATGGGGTCTGGACCGAAGCACAGGCTCTTTTCACTGCACCATGCTGTCTCTCTGGAACAGAGGGAACTGAGGGGTGTGCAACCAAGGGCTAAATTCTGTGGTATGTAGAGGCATTGCCAGAGTTTCTCTGAGACAGGAAAAAAAATGAGTGTGGGCTGCAGTGAAAAGAGACTTCTGGGCAATATTGAACCACGCCTTAAAAATGAGATAAGATTTTCTACAAAAGAAAAGCAAAGTGAAGAGGGAACTCTCTGATGGGGATCACCCTGAGCAAAGGCACTGAAGCAGGTATGTGTTGAGCCATGGGGCTTGTCAATCAAAGTCATACCTAGGTACTCATGAGCCAAGGGTTCAAAGTTCATCGAGTTCAATAATACACTCAATATCATGATTTTGGGGGCCCTTAACTGGCTGTAAGGCCATTAGATTGTTACCTGAGAAACACACAGAAGTGAAAATAGGCTACATTGAGCTAGTTCTTTAGTTGCCACCAAAAGGTAACTTCCAACTCCCTGTGGAGTACCTTCACTGATTGGTATTAAGGCTTGGTCAACCATCGATGGAAGCGTGTCTGTCAGCCAGCGTCTAATACCTGGAATTCAAAAGGTCCTGGCTGGATGCTCAAAGAATCCCAGCCACTGCTGCTGCAAGGTCATTTATCTCCTGAGCAGTAGGCAGCAGGGGCTGTCAGGCAGAAAGATGCCTTCCCCCTGTGGAATTCTGGCTGGGCACACACTCGGTATTCATCTTCTCTTTCATGTCCTATTCTTTATGTAGGTGCCTATCTGGGAATGGGAGCAAGAACAGAAACAAGTTTATTCTGTTTTGTCTCTGGTTACTGTGGTTATATAATTCTACAGAGAGGAGAGAGAACTCTTCAGTGAAATGCTTTAATTGAGCACCATGTAGGATCTAAACCTCATATTAAGCACAATGTTAAGCATTATAGCAGATGCAAAGAAGACACATGAGTTCAGATCTCTGACTCTGCCAGTCAGTAGAGAAACCAAGATACACAAGAGAAAAGATAGATAATAAAGTATAATGCGCATCTGAATAATTCCCAAATGTAGGATTTATAGTCAATAGGTAGAGAAGATAGAAAAGTCCCTGAGGATGAAAATGATCTGGGCCGGCTTACTACAAAAAGAGACTTGGGCTGGTCCCAAGGAATAAAGTTAAACTCATAAAAGAAACTCCAGGTAAGGAAGTCAGAGGGGAGGGACGGTGTCCAAGCAAAAAAAAAAGGGGGGGAGATTACTGTGTTTTGAGACCATATTCACATTATTCAGATAGACCTGGGTTTGGATCTTAGTCCACCAGTTACTAGCTATAAACTTGAGCTAGTAACTTAACCACCAAGCCTGTTTCCTCAACTATAAAATGAGGCAAGGGGCCATTAATACCAATATTACAGGATTTTTATAAGAATACATGAGCAAAAAGAGGCTAAAGCATGTTGCCTAGTGCCTAACATATACTAGAGGTTCAAAAAATCTTAATTTGTAAATCTTAGTTTTCTTTCCCTTAATTTGTGTTAGTCACTCTACTTCCTTCTACTTTGTCCCTGGCCTCCCACCAATCATCTATTCTCTGCTAAGAGCTTTCTGAGGCTCCCTGACCAGCATCTCCTTATCTGGCTATGCTCCTGGCCCAGCACCAGCCAGGGGGAAGCCTGGAGCCTGTCTGCAGGAGAAGGGAAAGGCTGCCAGGTGCAGTGTTATGACTCGAGGATATTGGCAGCATTATTTCATCCCATCCCAGGATTGCTCAAGCTGAGGTCCTGGACCTGAGGTCCTTCTACTCTCCCAGGATAACTCGTCTTCTGGGCAGGGACGCCTCCTTGCCAAGCCCCTCTGTCCGCCACTCCCCTCCTGATCTCCTGGGCACTTGGTCTTGTTTCTTAGTGGTCAGCATTTCGGTGGTTTTCTCTGCAGCCCAGGGTGAAAGACTGGTTTTACAGGACTCATAAACATGCAGGGATTTTCAACAGAGTAGTTAAGAAGACAATGTTCTCTGGAGTTCAACCTGGGCCAGATTCTCCCTCTTATACTAATTTGCTGTTTGTCCCTTATACTAATAATGTCCCTTATTCTAATGCTCTTTGTCCCTCTTACACTAATTTGCTGTGGGCCACTAGCTTTGCAACCCAGCCCCTCTGTCACTACTGCTGCATAACAAGGCACCCCCAACCTGTGGTATCAAACAACAGCCATTTTATTATGCTCAGGATTCCATAGGTCAGGAAATTTGAAAAGACAGACAGTACCTTGCATTGGCCCTGCTTAAAGATGTGTGGGGCCTCAGATGAAAAAACTGCAAGGCTGTGGATGACTTGACATATAGGTGGGGGGAATCATCTGAAGTCTCATTCACACACGTGGCTGGCAGGAGAGGCTGTTTTCCTAAACACCCACACATGCCTTCTCTGTGCTCTGCTTGGGTTCCTCATAGTATGGTGGCCAGGTTGCAAGAATAGATACCCAAAGAGAAGCAGGCAGAGGTGTATTATCTTTGATGACCTTACCTTGGAAGTCACACAAGGTGACTTCTGCCACAGTTACAGACCCAGCCATACCAAAAGGGAAGGAACGAGGATTCTACCATTCAGTAAGACATGTGCCAAATCATATCATAAGAGCACATGGAGTGGGAGAAGTTGGTATGGGGATCTTGCAAAATACAATCTGCTACACTTTACATAAAAATGAAGGTGATACTCTTTTACATCATTGCAAATATTAAATGGGATGAGGTATTTAAAGTACTTAGCATGGTCCTGATATGTAATAAGTGCTCAATAAAAGGTATATTTTCTCTCTCTCTCCCCCCTCACCCCATGTACAGATACTATACATATATATATGAAATTTACAGCCAGTGTTTATTAATATTCCATACAGTTAGTGGTTCTTAACATTTTGTGTCCATAATAGACACTAGTAATTATTTAAATTAATGACTCTATAGATTATATCCTTAATGAACCTATGGAGTAGTGCCTTGAAAGTCAGATAGTTTCTTACCTAATTACCTCTAATTTCGGAAACCAAGGTCAAGAGAATAAACACAGTGGTTTAAGTTAGCGTTGAACAATGCTCTCTTGTAATTCAGACTTGAATGAAGCATTTTTTGTTGCAGATAACTCCAATCGCTCTTAATAAACAATGAGCAATTTTTCAGAAGACTGATGTTTACATTTCAACACCTGGCAGGATTGGTAGGGCCTTGAACATCATCATAATCCCCAGAGGCAAATGAAAGGAGACAAGAGGAACACAAGAGCCCTGTGTGTTCTCAGTCTGCAGGTCTGAATGCTGAAATGAGCAAGGTCATTGCCTTTGCTTTTTTTGAGACTGTATAGATTGTTCCTGCTTCCCACAGCCAAGGTTCCCCACATTTAGGTAGTATTTGCTCAGTGCATCAGACAAGCAGAACAGTCAGAGTTAGCAAAATTGAGTCACTGTGCCTTTGTATCTCCACACTAAGAAGTAAAGGCAGGAGGAACAGAGAAAAGGGGCATGGTTTGTTGTTCCTCGTCAGGGTTGTGTAGAGAGCCTGGCTGGACAAGGACAGGAGTCAGAAGAGAAACTGTGGCCAAGCGGCCTAGGACAACTCTTTCTCTTTCTCAGACTTTAGTCTGAGTGATCTGATGCGCTGCAGTGGAGCATTTACACTGAGCCCCTTCGGTCAGCTCTCTTCCTAGTTTGGTAAAGAGTGCACAGACATCAGGTCTTTGCTCCCGTGGTGTTTATGGTTAAACTAAGGACATAAGATGGACACACGGGGGACAGTGGACTTACCAAGCTCAGGGGTATCCTGGGCCCCAGGTGCCATCCATTGGCAATCCAAAAAGAAGAGATGGGTATTGATAGAAGGTCAGTCCTCAACTACCATCTGGCAGGAGAGGGAAAAGGACAGACACATGATTAAACCATAAGCAAACTGGTCAGGCCACTGGCTCGTACATTTCACTCTATCTGTTTTATCGAAACTCAAAGGAGCAAGAAAATTTTTCATACTTATGTAGAGAACATTCATAGTTTATTTCTTAAAACTTCAACCTCTTTTAATCATGCTAATTAAATTTGTTATAACATGCTGAGCAAAGGAAGATTTTAATTGGAGATAGGCTTTCCTCGTATCTTCCCCCTTTGACACAGAGTTCATTTTTTCAATTTTATTGAAGTATGACAGATAAATTAGTGCACAATCACAAATGCACATATACAGCTCAACTAATTTTTGTGAAGTGAAAATGCCTGTGTAATCACAAATTAATAAATAAATACAGGAGATCAAATACATAAATAAATAAATATTAATAAACCAGGTTATTAATTAATGATTAATACATCAAATTAATAAATACAGCAGGTCCTCAAATAATATTTCATTCAATATAATTTTGTTATAACATTGATGAGAAGCTGTAGAAACTTAACTCTGGTTTATATCAAGTAGCCTGGGTAAAACCTGTTTCATTACACTTCATTTCACTTGAAATCAACAACACTCAGGCATCCCTCCTCTCTTTGCCCTTCTCCACGCGAGAATAACCAGTATTCTGATATCTGACAACACAGATAACTTTACTGAGTGACCTGTGTTTGAATTTCATGAATGGAATCATACAATACGTATTCTTTTGTGTCTGGCCCTTTCTGCTCAATGTTACATTGTAAGAGTCATCTATTTTATCACATATAGTTTTGATCGATTAATTCTCACTGTTGTATACTATTCATTTTGAGGCTATACCACAATTTATTTATCCACAAATAAATCCAGAAGTGAGATTTTCTTTGCAGGTAAGCATTTAGGTTGTTCCCAGAGTAAGGCCATTACAAATAATGCCTCTATAAATATTCTTGTAAACTCTTTTAATGAACATATGTGAATTTTTTTTAGATTTTATTTTTTATTTATTTATCTTTAGAGGGGAAGGGAAGGAGAGAGGGAGAGAAATATCAATGTATGGTTGCCTCTCATAGGTCCCCTGCTGGGAACTGACCTGCAACCCAGGCATGTGCCCTGACTGGGAATCGAACCGCGATCATGTGGTTCGCAGGCCCGCACTCAATCCGCTGAGCTACACCAGCCAAGGCTGAATTTTTGTTCTAAGAAAGGAATTCCTAGGCCATGGTATTTATAATTTTTGTTGTAGATTTTTTCAAACTGTTTTCTGAAAATAAATTTACACTCTCATCAGCAATGTATATGAGTTATAGTTACTCCACATTTGCCTTTTTTATTTTAGCAAGTGGGTGAGTTATAATATCACATTATGGCTTTAATTTGCATTTACCTGATGACTAGTACCTTTTTATGTTTACTAACCATTTGTGTACCCTCTTTGATAAAATACCATTGTAAGTCTTTTGCCTACATTTTTGTTAGGTTATCCATCTTTTTCTAATTTTTGTGCAAGCATTCTTTATGTATCTTGCATGTATATTTTCAGATGCCTGCATTACCAATATCTTCTATTCTGTGGCTTTTTTCACTATCTTGGCAGTGCTGTATGATGAACAGAAATACATAATTTTAATGTAGTCCATTGAGCAAGTGTTTTTCTTTATGACTAGCACTCTCTGTATCTTGCTTTAAAAGACTGCTACTCAAAGTAATAGAGATACTCCTTTATGATTTATTCTGAAATTTTACCTTTCACATTTAGATCTATGTGTCATACAGGTATGGGCAAGAGAGAGGGTCAGGGTTATTACTGTTATTGTTGTTGTTGTTATATGTGGATATTCCACGTACAGTTAGCATGTACATTCTAGTTGTATGAGAAAGCCATTCTTTTTCTCCATGACATGCCCCTTCCTAATAAATTAGGTCACCAAATGCATATTGGTCTGTTCCAGGACTATGGATTCCATTCTAGTGATATGCTTGTCTATTCTTGCCTCATGCCACTCTGTCTTAATTAGTATAGCTTTATAACAAGTCTTGGTAACTAGTAACTAGGTGTCTGTAAAGCCTGCTCATGGGTGCTAAAGCAGAGGCTGGATGATTCTATTGTGGGTGGGGGTGTAGAAGGGATTCTCTTTACACAGAGGCTTGTATGAGATCACATCTACACCCCTTTCTAACTGTGGGATAGGATGATTTTGTAGGGGCAGAAGAGATCATAGTTTTCTCAAAGGCTGGGACAAACCAATAGCTGAGAGTGTGTCAGTGATTTTCTGGACAGCATTTCAAAACACCTAAAACTGATGGGCAAAGCTGAGGACACTTCTGGGTAGAAAAAGTGCCCTTTAGATTTCAAACACAGAACAACGCAAAACTCGGGAGACTGCCAGAGAAAGGTGGAGAGATTAATTCTCTTCCATTTAAATTAACCTAAAAGAAGGAACTGCATGTCAAATAGCATCGGAGGCAGGGAACAAAAAGGAATTTGTTGTGCATTCAAAACATGGTTGCTTTTATTGACTCATAGTTCCAACTCCATGTGTAGAGAAAGCTGTGGATGGCATTGGCACACCATGAGAGAGATGAACAAGTAAAAGGTATACAGTTTTTAAAGGCAGCATGTTTGTGCTAGTTGAGTTAAAGACTATCACTAAGTAATAAATGGGTTGGGACAAGTAAACTCAGGGTACTGATGGAGCCATGAATCACCAGCTCCCTGAACATGAGAAAAATATATATAACTCTCACAAAAAGTAAACTCATCCATAGCCTTGAACCACAGAGCAAAAAGTGTTCTGTGCAAAATTCAGTTCCATTTCATCATGTGAATTTTCCGCCCTGTTTATATCAACCATGGTGGAATGCTACAGCTTTGAAAAGGATAAAATAAACAATATTCCCTTTCTGTTGAAGCAAAACAAAACTCTCCACACTCAACAAATCAAAGCTGTACCTGATAAAAATTGAACAATTCCATCATCTTCTGAAACCTCTAAAACACTCAAATTTGTTTCAGTACTTCTGCAAACAATTCAACCAATCATTTTAGCCAATATATTAGGCACCTACATTGGAGTCAGGACTGGGCTGAGTGGGAGAGCCTCAAGGAGACTAACATAGTCTGTGCACACACATGGACACACACATGCAACGCACCATTATTTCTTAGTGAAAAATGCCCTCCTTTCAGCATCACAGTAGTCTTTTCATGCTATTACAGCTGCTTTTTCAATACTAGCTCCTAGGCCATGAAATTTTTCTGTGCATAGGTTTTGGGGTGTGGCATGAGACTGCATTTCTAACAAACTGCAGGTGAAGCCAATGCTGTATCTTGAGTAGTGAAGCTCTAGGCTGACTCTGAGTGTCATCTTGCCTACCACCGTAACTGTAGCATCTTCCACAGAGCCTTAACGAATGCACATTAAGTGAAGAAGTAAGTGAAGAAATGTCAAAATATTTCTTTTGCCCTGGCCAGCTGGTTCAGTTGGCTGGAGTGTCTTCCCACACACCAAAAGGTTGCAGGGCATGTACTGGATTCTGCTAATCAATGTTTCTCTCTCAAAACGACCCCTCTCTCTCTCCACCCCACCTTCCTCTCTCTGTAAAATCAACAAATATATCCCCAGGTGAAGATATATTTAAAGTATACATATCTTGTGATTTGTTTTTATTAATGCATTTTTATACTGGTAGATATGAGAAAAGTTTAGCAGTATGGGCATAAATACAGAAATAAAAATAGCCATGGGCTAATAAAGAAGGCATGATGGAGAGATAAAGGAAGTAAAATAGGAATGTATTATCAAATTATAAAGGGTTTTGAAACCAAGTGAAGGACTGAATATTAAGCAGGAAATACAGAATAAATCAGTAAGTTTATAAATAGGAACATAATAGGCTAGCATAGTTTTCTTTTCCTTCCTTCCTTCCTTCCTTCCTTCCTTCCTTCCTTCCTTCCTTTTTAAGATGCTAAATCTGGTGGTACTGAGCAGCCTGGAAAGAAAAGCAGTAGGTAGGATATTGTTGCACTAATTTAAAAAGAAGATCCTAAGGTCCCAGAGTAGCTTCGAGGCAGTGAAGAGGGAGGAAGAACTGATTAACAGTCCCTGTATTTCAATGGTATGATCCATTCTCTAGTATCAGACTGCAACTCCTCTGACTCAGCTGAGTCATCAGAGCATGGTGGGCTAGCTTTAGCAATTCAAGAGTTTAGACCTCTGACTTCGAGGTAACAAGCACATCTGACTTTATTGGGCATACTGTCATGTGTGCCTAGAGACAGGGCTCAGATGAGAAGTCCTCCCTGCCTCCAGGTTCCCTCCCCAAACTCCACTGTGCAGCCTTCAAATCTAGCCCTCTAAAACAAACTTGATCAAACTCTATTAAATCTTCCCCAGCACAGCAGGGTAAATCCTGAGCCTATGAATGTGCACCTCAAAGTTTTGTAAGGTCTGGATTCTACTTCCCTAACCTCATCTGCACCCCTCTATCTCGAGATTTTTCTATCTGTTTCTACCCCCCCTATATTCTGGCCTTTTTTATGTTCTGTTGCATTCCAGACTCCTGGACCCTCTTTGAATTTTCACCTCTCTATCCATTTACCTGGAGAACCTATTGCACCCCACCTCATTCTCCACAACCCAGCTCAAATACCACTTTCTCAGGGGAGTCTCTCCTGATTTTCTCTGCTCCACCTGCTAAAACATCTCTTCCCTCAGAAATCCCATGCATTTTTATATATTTCTATTACTTCTTAGGAAATTGTCTGTGATTCTGTAATTCTTCTCTTTCTTTCCCCACTAGAATGGAAGCTCCCTAAGAGCAGAACCCAATTTTTACTCATCTCTGCATGCATTTCCACTAGAGAGCCTGGTTTACAGCAGTCACTCCATAATATTCCATATAGCACTCATGGAAATCCAGCAGTGTCACTGAGGTCCCCAATAAGAAAACAAAAGCATTTGCAGGGATGCCTTATGCCATGCCATGTGGAGGGTGAATAATCTAAAGCAGAAGCCCCAGGAATCCACAACAAAGTCAGGTCAATAGACAAAGTGGACACAGGGCATGCATCTGGACCACAGGAGCTCCCAGTGAGCTGGCCTGACTCTAGGGGGCTGTGTAACCTAGAGTCGTCACTAAGGCTTTTTCACTTGTCAGACCAATGAAACTCAGGGGAGCATAGTTTTGAGACACTGACATAAACCATGTAAATTACTGTAGAAATCAATATTGTGTTCACTAGGCTGGCTACTGCTACTTCATTACCTGATAAAGAGCAGACAACAGAGGGTTTATTCATATGGCACCAAGTAATTTATTTTCTGTAACTGTCAATTAAAATAAAGTGATAATAGAGGTGGACTTTACTTTGTTAAAGCCATTCCTGGAAAGCTATATGAACAATTAGGTTTGGGCTCATTAAATTCTGATCTAACTGTACCATGGGAGTGTGGTATTTAAACCAATCTGCTTTTTGATAAAGGTCTCCTTTGTGTCTCTTGTACCAATCTTGATTTTCATGGGGCACAGTGCCTGTATGAAGGGATCCATCAGAATCTTAAAAGACACATTTTTTACAGCCCTTCCCTTTATCAGAGTACTTCTGTCAAGGGAAATCAAGGGAGTGAAGCTGAGCTGAGTTGCTTTTCAAGACTCAAGAATATTTATTCCTCCTTAGCAAATGGAATATTAAACTAAGACCCAGCGGTCCTGCTGCCATTTCAGTGTCTCTCACATTACCACAGTTGCTGATCCTTGGGTCCTTGGGTCAGCCTCTCCTTTAGTCCAACTGTAGCTGGATTAGACCCATTTCTCTGAAATCCCTTTGGTACTTTCTTAACGGTTGAATGAGAGAAGAAAAACAATTGCCACACCAATTCTTTTTTCAACAATTAAAATTCTCATTTTAGAGCATTTTATATAAATTTGGCCCCAGATTTTCTTTCTAGTCCCACATTAATTTTGAAAAATTATATGCAAATATTATCCAACAAGGAATATCATTAGTCGGCAACAATGTACATCACAGTGCTGAAGATTAGTAGGGAGCACAACATTTATTCAGTATTCAACAAATATTTATTGAGGCTCACTGAGTTTCTGCAGAAGAAGTAAAAAACACAGTTTCTGTTTGTAAAAAAGAGATTAATAAAGAGGGGAACTTGAATTTGTTGGTAATCTACCATAAGATATATATTATGTTAGAATTTATATGTTACCTCACTTACTGAACTTAAATTTTAGTTAAGGAAGAAGGATGATAATAGTAATAACGATAGCATTTGTTTAACACTTACCATGTGTATGGCACTGTTGTAACTGTTTGCATGCATTATCTATTGAAATCCTTAACAAGTCCATGCTATCTGTACAACCCCGACCCTAGGAACTGTATATAATTATCTCTACTTTGAAAACAAACAACTGAGTTTCAAAGAGTTGCTCTAGATCACACAGCTAATAAAGCGGGGAGCCCCGATTTAAATCAGGCCTGCCCAGCTCCAAAGTGTGTGTTCTCAACTCTCCACTATATTGCCTGCCTTATAAATCACTTAGAAATGCCAAGATCTGACATATTCTGACATAAACTCCCTAGAAAGGTATCTTTTATCCCATTTAAGCTGAACTGTTCACTATTCCATAGTCACAACTGTGCTTTTTCTTCACTCCTTATTGGTTGTGGCTTTTCTAGTCTTCGTTTTTCACAGTGGAGGAAAGCACTGAGCTTGACCTTGAAGAATAAATAGGACTTCCATGGTGGAGGAAGGAAAAATCAGTTCAAGTGAGAATGGCAAGCTCACAGTTCTAGAGAAGGGATAAATATGGAGCATGTGGCCTAAAAGTGAAGCCATTGGAAACCATTTCTAGAGTTGTGGGGTGGGGAGGAGGGAAAGAGCCCAGTCTGTTCTGGCTCCTGCCTGTCTATCCAACCTCAGTTCAGAGCACTCCTCTGTCCCTCCCTCTCCTTGGTGCCGCCACACCAGCCTCCTTCAGTCCCTGATGCACCGCACATTGCCTTTTTAACTCGGGATTTTTGCTTTGCAGTTCTCGCTATCTCATGCCTCCCTCCTCTGCCCTCACTTTCCCTAACATTTACAATAGTAATTAAGTAATTTAGTATGCTCTTGTGCACGAAATGGCCATCACCCATGCTGGGATGTAAGCTCCACAACAAGTTCCTGCATATCTGGCATCCAGCTCAGGGTCTGGCTCATAGTACATAGTATTTTTAAATGAGGGGCTTCTCTTACCAAGTATTTCTCTAATAACCCTAAGAGCAGATACTGTCCTTGATGTTTCATCAGAGTAATTGTGGAACTACTGAATAAAAAAAATTGCTAAGACATGGCAGTATCTAGTTTCACGGTTATATCTGCTTCCAGCACCCCAATCAGGTTGGGTATCAGATCCCTACCTGTAGTACGGGCCAGGTTCATTCTGCAGCTCCAGTCAATCCAGTCAATGTAGTTACTTAAATGCTCCATTCCAGGCCCTATGCTGTGCATGAGGGAATAATACAGCAATAGCTAAGACACAGTTCCTGCCCTCGAGGAGTTCACAGTTAGATAACCAGGAGATTCCAATGCAGGGTGATGTGTACTATGTCCAAGAAAAGGCAGGATGTTATGGGAGCATGGAGCTGGGACCTTAACCCAGATTAAGGGTAGGACAGGGAAGGCTTCCTAGGGGAAGTCACATTTAAGCTAAGAGTAGATACTAGCCAAGTAAAAAGTCAGGGGAAAGGTGTTTGCCTTGTCAGTCATTGTCAGACTGACAATGTCAGGACCTTGGATTTTTTAAATTATTTGATTATGACAAGAAAAGTATTCTCACTTAACATGAGATCTACCCTCTTAACAAATTTTTAGTGCATAATACATTATTGTTGACTATAGGCCCTCGTGTTGTATAGGAAATCCCTAGAGTGTATTCATTTTATTTAATTGAAACTTTATACCAATTGATTAGTAACTTTCCATTCCCTACTCCCACCCCCATCGGGAATTTTAGAGCATAGGAAAGATTTTAATCTAATTTATATTTTCAAAGTATCTCTCTCTTAACTCAGTGGTTCTCAATCAGGGGTAATTTTGCCTCCCCCTACCGCCCTGTCAAGAGACATTTAATAAAGTTCAGAGTCATTTTGGGATGGCAAGACTGGGGTACATGGGCTACTAGAATCTAAGGGGTACAGGTCACGGGTGGTACTAATCATCCTACAATAGACAGGACGTCCTCTCCACACATGAAAAATTACCCAAGCAAAAATAGCAATAGTTTTGATGTTGAGAACCCCTGCAAAGCTGTGGTGTGGAAAATAGACTATCACAGATTCAAAGAAGGAAGACCAGTCAGGAAGGCACTGCATTAGTCAATGCAAGAAATGATGGGCTCAGAGTACGATGACTACTGTGGAGCTGATAAGAAGCGGTCTGACCCAGAATAGAATCTGGAGTTAGAACTAATGGGATTGCTGATGGGTTGGAAATGGGATATGAGGCAGAGAGACCAGTTAATGTTTTAAGTCTCAGTAAATAAGAGTGATGACGCCATTTACTGAGGTGGAAAATATTTGTGGAGGAACAGATGTGGAGAAAAACTAAGGGTTCAGTTTGAAATGTGTTGGGTGTGAGACGATTATTAGACATCCAAGAGGAAATATGAAACAGGATCATGAGTCTAGAGGTGAGAGAGGTGGTCCAGACTGGACTTCACTATTTCAGGAATCATGGACATACAATATTTAAAGCCATGGGACTGGATGGGGTTATCCTGGGGTTGAGTCTAGAGAGTGAAGAGGAAAGATCCAAGACCCCTGAGCATCCAAGACCCCTGAGGAAAGATCCCTAGACCCCTGAGCATTTAGAGATCATGGAGAGGCATCAGAAGGGACTGAAAAGGGCAGCCGTGAGGGAGGAGGAAAACCAGAAGAGTCTGGGGTCCAGGTGAAGGAAAGGTATCAAAGAGGGAGGTGTAAACATCTCTGTCCACGAGATCAAGTAAGGAGAGAGTAGGAAATCAGACACAGGGCTGTGGCAAGAATTATGAACTAATGGAAGTCACTGTTTAGTAAACTGGAACAGGCCTACAATATAGAGTTATTTCTATAATTCTTTCTATAGAAGTCTGACCTCAAATTTTTATGTCTTCTTATTAGGAATGTGTATGTAGATGCTGGTATGATAACAGTACTGTGATCATTTCCTTAAGAGAAGACAGGAAGCAGTAAGCTAACTGAAACCTTTAATTAAAATTAACAAAAATTGAGTTTGGATAGGGAGGCAAGAGACTTGCATTATAGTCAAGATGTGATTAAACCCATTGTGATACTGATTCCTAGTTTATGTTTATCAAAGGGGCAGGCTCCACCTCTAGCCTTGTAATGTTCTTTATGGGTTTGGGGTTGTCTGGACCCAGAACTCATTTTAATGACATCCCTGGATTCAAAGAAGCTTCATTTTTCTCTGGTGTTTTAATTTTGGGAGAGAATCTCATCCTGAGTTTAACCTTTAATGGTGCAAAGTGCAATTCCCTAGAATAAGATGTGATCACACCTCCGAGCTTTCTTAAGTTATCCAGTCCATTCATACCTCTGAGTTTCCCAAAGAAAACAGAATGGACTCTAATCCTACATGAATTAAACTCCATCTCTCTCTCCAACTCTCCTCAGTTATCTGCATAAAATATTAAACTAGGCTACAACAAAGTATACAGCCTCTTGACCAGGTTTTGAACTAAGATAGATAATCTTAGAGGTAGGCTTGAGTAAAGTACTGGGTATCATTAGGGAATGATCTTCTCTTCAGCCTGTCCCCTTTGTAGGAGACCAAATTAAGACAAGATATGTATTAGATTGGAAACCCCAGAAGTTTAGGGTAGGCCAGTCTTCAACTAGGAAGATGGGTTGGTGACAGATGGCAAACATGCAACAGATAATCACAATGATAATCACTACCACTGTTTTCCAGTATCTGTAAGCATTATTGAATTTAATCCTCATAATAGCCCTTTGAGTTAGCAATAACTATTTTAAATTGTTGTAAATCAAAAAACTGAGGTTCAAAAAGATTACTTAAGTTGGCCAACACCACACAGTTAATAAGTGTCAAAGCTGGGAGGTCAAACTCCAGTTGATCAGACTCCAAAACCCACTAAGGCCAATCACTCTATTATCCTTCCAAAGCCATATAGTAGAAAAAACCCTCAACCTGAGATGGGGAAATTTGCCTTCTAAATCCAGCTCCAACAGTAATTTTGAGGGCAAATTTGGGAAAAATCATTTAACCTCTCTTGGCCTCAGCCTGGTTTTCCTCACCTGTAAACTAATCAGGATGACCCTGGTGATCCCCAGCGTACCTTCTAGCACTTGTATGTCTGATTCTACCTTGTGATGTTAGAATTTTAAGTCTTCTCATTTGCAAGGAGTGTTTTGATTTTCAAAGTACAATTGTCTATTATTGCATTTGATCTTTGCAACAACCATGAGGCAGGCAAGCATTATTACCTCTCTTGTGTTTTACATACAGATGGGGAAACAGACTTGAAGTGAAGTAGGTTCCTTGTCCATGGTTAACACAGCTGCTCCCCAGTCAACTGCTCTAATATACCAGGTATCTCTTCTTCTCCTTTATCTCAGGCACTTTTCTCCCTACTGGGGCCTACCCAATTTCTCATTCCCAAGAAAATTTCCACTACTATTTTAAATGTTAACTGCTGAAAAGGTAAAGGAAGGGAGTTCACAGGAGCGCCCATCCCCACCAGGGAACTAATCAGGCTGAGCGGCAGGAACAGGAAAGATCTAGCTAGCCAGGAACAGGGACTCAGGCTGAGTGCCCATCCAGATAAGAACCAGGAGGAAACAGTGGGCTTTGCTGCATGGTTGTACATGGCATTGCTCAGGGCTGTGCAGCACCTAGTTCTACAGGAGAAATTGTGGAAAAGATTTTCCTAGAATGTTGGCTTTTCCTAGTGCTCATCTCAGAAAATGTTTCTATTCTCTCCTGAGATGCCCTAACCAGAAACCTGGAAGATATGAGCAGAAAGACAAGATAGCCTAGGGCCTAAAGGTCAACTCTGGACTCAGATTGGCTGTATGTTAGACACCTAATCTTGCCAAGCTTCAGCTTCCCCATGCATAAAATAGAGCTAAATGCTACTTACTTCCCACATAGCAGGCAATGAGCAACAAATAAAAACATCTTAGAATATCTGGCACAAAATAGTCACTAAAAAAATGGAGCCCTCACCCTAGCTGAGTGACTCAGTTAGTTAGACCTTTGTCCTGTGCACCAAAAGGTTGCAGGTTTTATCTCTGGTCAGAGCACATACCTAGGCTCTGGTTCCGATCCCCAGTTGGGGCATGTACGGGAGGCAGCTGATTGGTGTTTCTCTCTCATTATCTATCTCCCTTCCTCTCTCTAAAATCAATAAATACATATACCCTCAGCTGAAGATTAAAAAAATGGTGCCCTCAAAAAATGAATGAGCCTTCTCCTTCACCCCCTATAGCCAGTCAATCTTCAAATGGATATCCTATTCCTAAATCTACTCGAGTCTGTTTGCTTTTTGTATACCCTTGCTACTACCACGTGGTCCAGGTACTTCCCACCTCTGATCTAGGCTTCTCCAATACTGCTTTTCTGTTTTCATGCACCATTCTCGATGCCACTTCATCCCAATCCATTCTCCATTCTAAAGAGTGTTTTCACAAAACATGTGGATGGGCTCATGTCACCACTGCATTCCATCCCGCATTGCTTTTCCACAGCAAGGCTCCTTCTAGTACCCAGAACCCTGCATGGCCAGCTCTCAAGCCTCATCTCCCATCATTCTGTACCCTCCCCACCAAGGCTCTTCCTGTATTCCTCTGCCATTTCTCCACCAGGACAACATTTATCTCTTTCATTCCCACATCTTTGATTCCTGGTACTTTCTCTGCCCATAACCTTTTCCTGGTGAACTCATTCTTCAGTCCTCAGCTTAGAAGTTCCCTCCTCTGGTAAGCCTAGGAAGTATCATCAGCACAGGCCCCACACACAGAAGGTACTTGATAAATATCTGCTGAATAAATAGCAATGAGTGACAGCATCAAAGCTGATTCAAAGGTGACTCCTTAAATCCCTGCAAACCAAGGACAAGCTACGTTCCCAGTCTGGACCAGGGCTCAGGTCCCAGTTATGTCAGCACCCAGAGCCATGAGACTTGAACTACTGCAGGCCCTGCCTGACATTCCCACTGGGTAAAGAGCACACATGCAGTAAATAACAAGTGATCTGCTAAGGCCCTGGAGGCCAGACAGGTGCCCAAGACATGTGCCTTCATCTCCTAATCTCTTCCCAGCTCTGCCCTCCTTCCCACAGGCTTTCCTTCCCCCCCTAAACCCAAGCAGTGAGATACATGACATCTGTTATGGGAAAAAGTCTTACCATGTCTCTGGAAAATTCATTTCTAATCCACCTAAGCTTTAACAGCTTGAGTTTTCATGACAGTTAGAACTGTCAATTTAGTATAAGGCCCTGGAAGAAGTAGAATCTCTTAGAGGTAAAAAAGAGAGATTAAGAATTAGTTCGGCAGTTTTCAGAGTGATTGCTGAGGTGTACTGCTGATGATCTTATTAATCTCTTTTTCAACTGTATGCTGATAGCTAATGTTCTCTATGATAAACTGGCAGAGCACATGCAAATCCCTATTAATACACTTGTTTTGGGAACACACGGGGGGATATAAGCAGAGAACAAATGTTTGGCATCTGAAGTGAATTTTGTTTTTAGTTTTGTGTTCAATCCAAGGAACATTTGTTGTGTGCCTAATATGTTAGGGGCTGTGAAGAAATCAAAGTGGAAATCCAACCCCTGCCCTCTAGTTGTCTGTGACCTAGCTGTGCCCACAAGGCTGAGAGACAGAAGGTGGGCAGATGTGCAGGACTGTAAGAACCAGGCACCATAGTGGGTGATAAGTATGAGGGTGGGGAATGGGGCAAGCTGGTTTGCTGCTGCATTCCCAGCCCAGCATCAGGCTCACAACAGCATTTTATAGTTGCTGCAGGGATGAAAGAAGGATGGCAGGCTAGTCAGGTCCTAGTTCTACCATGTCACTAATAAAACATCTGACCAATCATCGTTCTTTCTGAACCTCAAGCTCTTCATCTATAAAGTGGAACTGTGGAAAAAACTTCTTCCTAGGGCCTGTTGTGAGTAAGAACTTGCATTGCCAGCATGCTGTCCACTGGACATACCCAGCTCTCTTCCTCTCACACCCAGGGTAGGATCGCTCATCTCTTTCCACACTGATGCTAGATGCTGTCATTTTATTTCATCTGGTTGATGAAATATAAACAGAAGTGACATGTGTCACTACTGGGAGGAAGCTTTCAGAGCCAGTATGCAGCTGGGGATGTTCCAGATGACAGCTGCTTTGTCAGTCTGGGCCCCAAAGGGAAAATGAAGAGAAAAGAGTCCCTAACTAACTTGTACATGTGGCATAATCAAGAAATATACCTGAAAAGATGACAAGTGTTGGCAAGGCTGTGGAGAAATGGGAACTCTTGTACGCTGTGTGTGGGAATGCAAAATGGTACAGCTACTGTAGAAAATAGTATGGGAGATCTTCAAAAAATTAAAAATGAAACTATCATGTCATCCAGCAATCCTACTCTTAGGCACTTATTCAAAAGAATTGAAATCAGGATCTCAAAGAGATATTAGCACTCCCATGCTCACTGTCTCACTATTCACAACAGCCAAGACATAGAACAATCTAGATAGCCATCAATGCATGAGCAAATACAGAACCTGTGGTATATACATATAGTGGGATATTATTTGGCCTTTAGGAAGAAGGAAATTCTGCAATATGTAACCACATGGATGAACCTTGAAGATGTTATACTAATCAATGGGCATTAAGTTTCAGTTAAGCAAGATGAGTAAGTTCTAGAGATCAACCATACAATACTGTGCCTATAATTAACAATACAGTATTGCACACAATGTGTTAAGAGGGTAGGTCTTAAGTTAGGCGTCCTTGCCATAACAAAATAAAATTTTTTAAAAGAGAAAAATATACATGGTTGGTTTAAGCAAAGATTTGGGGATCTTTTCTTATCACAGCATATACAATTTAATAAAGAGGAAAAAACCTCTATACAGCCTAGGGTTTGAATAAATATAGTAGCTGGCAAAGGGACCCTCAAAAAGTGCTGCATTGGAAGAGACTGCACCTAGCTAAATGGGCTGGGAACATCTTGGAGAAAATATCAACCAAAATGAACTTTGAATATGGGCATACATAAAGAAGCAAAAAGGTAAGAGGCTGGTCAAATGAAAGCACTCAGGATGGCCAGGGAAGAAGAGTGTGGCCAGAGCAGTGAATGACTAATAAAAACAATAGTGAGAAAAAATGCCATGGACTAGGCACTTACTATGTGCCAGTCTGTGTCTTATAGGATTTACATGTGTTTATTCTTCACAACATCTCTGTATTAGTTTTCTGTTATTGCCATAACAAAACTTAGCAGCTTGAAACAACAGAAGCCTATTACGTTAAGAGTTCTGGGGCTCACAAGTTCAGTAAGAGGCTCCTGGGCTAAAAGGTTGTGCCAGGGCTGTACTGCTTGCTGAGGGCCCCAGGGCAGAATCCGTTTTCTTTCTCACTCAGATTGTTGGCAGATTTGAATTTCTGGGGATACAGGACTCGGGTCCTTGCTTCCTTGCTGGCTTTACGAAAAGGGCTCTTTCCAGCTTTCTCATCCCTTGGCTCACGGCCCTCCCTCTTCCTGTCTTCAATGCTAGAAATGGAGGGCCAAGTCCTTCTCACACTTTGAATCTCTCCTGGCTCTTCTTGGGTCCTCCCTCTTTGACCAACTCTCTTCCACTTTTAAGAGCCCCTGTGATTATATTGAGTCCACCTGGATAATCACTCTGTTTCAAGGTCCCTAACTTTAATTCTATCTGAAAAGTCTCTTTTGCCACATAATACAACATATTTAGGGGTTCTAGGGATTAAGGCACGGGTGTCTTTGGCCGATATTATGCCTACCACATCCCATTTTGCAGGTAAGGAAATTAAGGTTTAGTGTGGTTAAGTAACTAGTCCAAACTCACGCCCCAGGTTTTGGCCAAACAGCCAAGCAGCCTGACACTGAGCCTGTACTCTTAACCACTGACGTCATCCAGGGAACACAGACAGGACAAGTGCAGGACCAGGCCGGAACTGAATCAGGGACCTGGGGGTTACTGCAGCCATCCTCAAATGGCAGAAACAAGAGGTGGTGCCAAGGAGCACTGCCTAGTGCTTTTCAGTCACACCTCAGTTTTCTGTTGCTGCATCAACAATTTAACACAAACTTACTAGTTTAAAACAACACCCATATGTCACCTTAGAGTTTTGCCTAAATTTGTGAAATCAGTCTTTTACAATATTTTAAAGACAGTTTTATTATTTTAACTTTATGCAATAATTTGCCCTATAACAAACACTTTGAAGAGTAAAGATTCTGAGAGAACATGACTATGTGAGAATTAGGGCTATATCTGCGATAGCCATTTCTCAAAATGAGTGCTTTTAAAGTTTTGAAATCAGTTGATTAACTCACAGAATAAATGTGAGTTATTTGTTTTTGCTATTAATTGGTTTAAGAAATATTTTTCCTATATAGATAGCTCAGGAAAAAGCCTTACAAATTACTTATTTCCAGAGTTTCATATTTACTCAATAAATATTGAGACTGCAATAGGTTCTAGGAAATGACATAGAAACCTAAAATTCCACAATGATATAATAATTTACTGTAGTGGTAACAGTGAAAAAAACAGAAAAGGAGTGGTCCTGATGGGGAAAGTAGATGAGTTCGGAGAAATTAGAAGGTAGGAAGCAGCAGACAGGCAGACTGCTCAGAGGAGGTGATGCTGGAGCTGGACCTACAACCATTAAATCCCGGTCTGTGCCCTGGCTTCAGACATTCTGCTTGAGTCTAGTCCCTGCCTCAATCTCTACGTTGAACACAAGAAGCTTCTTCCTTCCCCAGAAAGTTTGTTCTTCCTGTTTCTTCTGTCCAGAATGTGCTCCTCCAGATTTCTTCACATATCTAGATCATTCTCAACCTTCAGATCTCAGCTTAAATATCACCTCCTCAGAGAAATTTCCCCTCATTTCTCTGTCTACATCACTCCCTTCCTTCCCTCTTCCTGACTGCCACTCACGAAGTCAGTGAAGCTACTAACCATAATTAATGGCTGACATGACAAGGTATTGCTATTATCTCCATTGTATAGATGAGTAAGCTGAAAATCAGAGTGTCTAAGCCACTTTCCCAGGGTCACACAGCCAGTAAGAGAAGAGGCTGGGATTTGAATCCAGGATGGGTGGTTCCATAGCCCATAATTTTAACAATGGCATTCTAGGTTTTCTATATATTATAAATATTATAGGTATTAATTTAGAAAATCAAAAAATAGGAGAAGAGGGAAAAGAAAGAAAGTCCATAGTCCAGCCACCTAGATGACTCCTATAATATCCAAGTTTACACACTTCTAGACATTTGTCTCTGCCAAACTTAAGTTTCCAAATGGAGTCATATAGTATAGTCTGTTTTATAAGTTGCTTTTTTCCACTTAGCATACTGAAAACTTCTTTTACGTCACCTTTCATTTCTGGATGGTAGTAGCTGCCTCTACCAGGTGTTTTCTCTAGTCCAGGTACTCTACTAAGCACAGTCTAGCCCATCCTCTCAACAATGGTTTTGGGTTGTTCCTGTTAATTAGCCCCATTTCACAAGTTGATGAAACTGAGGCTCACTCAGAGATATGAAATAACTTGTCCCAAATCACACAGTTAATAAATGTAAGCAACAGTAGTATCCGAAAGAGCTGAGTGTCCCTTTGATGAAATGACTGGGGCAGGAGGCTGGGGGTTGGCCAGGGTGGGAGGCAGGGAGACAAAGAAGAGAAGCAGTTCCCTGCCTCCAGGGTGGCTGGGCCAGCTTGGCTGGAGATATGCGGAAGGGAGGGCTGGGTGTGCAGGGAACTAGGTGGAATGAAAAAATACCTGGCAGATGGAGGATTTTTAATTGGCTTTTTTAAGTAAAATAGCTTCTTTTAATACGTGCCTTGTGCTAGAGCTAACCAAACATTAATTAAAGCACACATGGTTATTTTCTCTCCCATTTGCTGATGCGTAAGATATCTTTTAAAGGTCTCGACATCCCATATTTAAATATGCTACCGACTCTAAGGACTTCAAATACAAGTTATGTTGGACCACAGGTGACAGCCCAGGCCCTCCTCTGGCCCACAGAGGAAGGGACCCAGGCCCTTGGAGCCCAT
Source organism: Sturnira hondurensis (assembly GCF_014824575.4). Lineage (NCBI taxonomy): Eukaryota > Metazoa > Chordata > Mammalia > Chiroptera > Phyllostomidae > Sturnira > Sturnira hondurensis. The sequence continues at coordinate 4,043,661 of NW_028076783.1, read as the reverse complement.
CTCATTTCTCAAACCAGTGGGTGGATCAGCAAATTGTAGGAGCTCTAGAGAGGGTCCTGGATACAAGGAAACCATATGTGTTGGTATTATGGGCTAGCCAGTAGGCAGCTGGCTATAAAAAGAGAGTGGCTTCTAAGAACTTAAACCCAAAAATATACGTGGAGGAAGTCCCATTTTTAACACCAGTATGGTGCCAAGTACTCCTTTGTGTCTAGGAACTGTGGGTGACTGGTGCCTGGGACCTGAGAAGGTAAAACTTCAGAGAAGACGGTGCTGCCCTGGTCCAAGCTGGACCCACTTTCAGCCTCAAGAAATCACACTCCTGGAATTCGATGGACCTGGGTTCACATTCAAGTTGCATCACTTGCTTTGTGAGATTAATTATTTCATCTCTCTGAACCTTGGTTTCCTCATTCATCAAAAGGGATATGTGTCCTTGTCCTGAAGAGAGTGATGGGGATTACAAAAACGGACACCAAGCATCTCCCTCAGCATCCGGCTAAGAAGGTCCTCAAAGACAGTGGCTGCTGGGTGATTAGTATGTTTTGGGCAAAGTGAGATTCTTGTTTGCTCACTTCCTTGCCCTACTTCCACCTCAGTGCACAGGCTGTTCCTGCTGCAGGAAATGCCTTTCTTTCTATCTCAGAACACTCAAAGCCTGCCTGCTCTGCACATTCCAGTTAAATGTCTCCTCTTCCATACTGCCCTCCCAGATTTCTCCCATGTGGATATGGCTTTTCCCACCTCTGCACTTCAGTAGCACTTCATCAGTGATTCTCCAGGCTTGTCACTTCAGCCCAGGTATCACTGTCACTTCTGTGTGGATCATATTCATCCTATGCAATTGATTTCCTTGAGAAGAAACTTCTTATGTATTTGCCATCAAGCTTGGTGTATACATAGTCAGTCCTTAATAACATTATATAATCATTCATCCATTCAGTATATGTTCATTGAGCATCTTCTGTGTGCCATGCACTATGCTAGGTGCCAGGGGTGTAGCAGTGAATGACATAAATAAGGCCCCTGCCCTCAATAAACTTACATTTTAGTGGAGGGAGACAGATAATAAGTGAATAAACCAATCAATAAATATATAATTATATAAAGATCACTTTAGACTTTGATAAGGGCTATGCAGAAAAGGAAACAAGATGAGTGAGATACAGGTGGCAAAAAAACAATACTCAAGAGTGCTGTATGTGAGGAGGTGACATTTGAACATAGACTTGAAGGGCAGATGGAGGCAAGCTTGGGACAATTTCAAAAAGGTGAATTCCAGGCAAAGGGAACAACGAATGTCCTGAGGTTAGAGAGAATTTGGTATGTTCTAGGAAGCACATGAAGGCTAATGAGACTGGAGCATAGGCAGAGCAGAAAATATGGGACAAGATGAAAGGTGCGCCATATCGGGCTGACCTTGATAGGGCATTTGGGTTTATTTTCTAAGTATGACAGATTTTAAGTGGGCTGGAGAACAACATGATCCTAGTTACAGTTTTAACTGTAACTGTCTATTGTGTGGTCCGTGGGTTATACAAGAACAAGAGAAGAGGCAGAGAAATGGGATACTGATATCTAATATCTACAGTGGTATTTGGGCCCATGGAGATGACTGGATTTGAGGGACTGGATGTGAGGGACTGAATGTGAGGGTGAGAGAAAGAGACAAGGCAGAAACACCTCCCTGGTGTCTGGTTTGCACAGCAGCAGGGGCAGCAGTGCCATTTCCTGAGATGATGAAGGTGGAGAAGAATAAGTTATGTTGTATTTATGTGGGCTCTTTGGTGGGAGCTCATTAAGAATTTCTTTTCAGATATTTCAGGTTTGAGGTGTCAAGTAGGCAGTCAGATACATGTGTTTACAGTTCAGGAGAGAGACTGGAGGTCTGAATTCGGTAGTCATCGGCACCTACCTGTAAAGGTTGTGCAACTGGAGCTGATTATCTAGGTTGAGACTGTAGACGGGGATGTGAAGGGGGCTGAGGCCTGAGCTCTAGGCATAAGAGCTTAAGATGAAGCAGAAAGAAGGAACCAGCAAAGAAGACTAAGAAGGATGAACCTGCAAGACTGGAGGAAATTGAGGAGAGTGTGGGAACCTAGAAGTTAAGAAGAGTGTTTTTAAAAGAAATTGTCATCATCATCACAGCTGACATCTTGAGCTCTGCTGTGTCTTCCCTAAGTGCATGACTCACTCAGTGAATTTTTACAATTCATGAGATGGGATTCATTATCTCTATTTTCAGCTATGGAAACCAAGGCTTAGACAGTGAAACAAAAAAATTAGTAAATTATTTAAAATAAATGGATTTATCTACATCCATTCTTTTGCAAACTGTGCCATAACCTATACTCCCATAACTTACCTAAATGGAAAAAAATAAAAACAAAAGACCATCCATCTTCAACTCAGAGCTCTGCAAATGCTAGAACAGTATACTAGCTCACAAATTACTGTGATTTCCTTAGACCTTGTTGCCCAGCCCCTAGCTCCCTACCCTTAGGACTCCCCACAAGAGCCCAGGGCTCTCCTCCTGCTGCAGCATCGGAACACAGTGACCAGTAGCTGGGACAATTAAAATGAACCACTCCAGCTCTGTCAGGAAGTGCTGAGTGATTTGCAGCTGATGACAAATGAGATGATGTGCCACCTAGACTCATCTTGGATGAAGTGGCCTCATCCAAGTGGAATTGTTGCATTTGCTCAGAGCTATCTACCCTGGTCTAGGAACCTCGATGTCCAACACCAAGCGAGTCTGTTTCTGAACGTAGCTCAGCTCAGTAATTAGTCAAGATGGACTTCTTTCCTCCCAGTAATTTAGAGGAAGGCCATCTGAGCTTTTGCCTCATGTTTCTGTTTCCAATACTTTTTTTAAACACCCATTTGAAGTAGATGACAAAGGGAATAAGTTGAGTTCAGTTACCTCTTGAGCTCAGCTGAATGGAGGCATATGGTGGTATCCCTGATGCCCCCTTCCTCCTAAGGATAACAGGAAATGCTTTTGAAAAAAAAAAGAATGTCCTTACCCACTTCCTTATCAGAGATGTCCTGGAGAGGCAGCTGGTGGGATCAAAAGTTGAATGCTGTCTAATAACTTTCCACCCTCTACACCAGCCCCACAGTCTGCTTTCCTGGAGGCCTCTCCCTGCTCCCCTGCCTCCAGCCACATCATTGCTCTCACACTGGCTGCGTGCTTGCACCCCCAAACACTCACTCTGTGCCAGCCTTGTGCTGTTGTGCATGCTTCATACATGCTATCTTTTTAATTCTTAAGAATACCTTTAAAATGAGTACTATTACTCCGTTTTGTAAAGAAACACAGAAAGAGATTTAGTGGCTGGCCTGAAGTCATACACCCGAAAAGTAACAAGGCTGTGCTCTGTCTTATTTTATCTGGCTCATGCACCAATTCTCAGCCCAATGCCCTCTGCTTTCTCCCTCAGGATGGCCCAAAAGTAATTGTCAAGTGAATCACTGCAATATTGTATCTGGGTGTTTCTGTGGAGGAACTGATAACTACATAAATGATTTTTTGAAATGTCCTAACTACTGTTGCATATGACCTTAAATCAAAGGTCTCTACAATTCACAGTAGGACCAAGGGCTGGAGTCAGCGAACTATGGCCCACAGGCCAAATCCAGTCTGCTGTTTGTTTATGTAATTAAGTTCCTCAGAACGCACCTGTGTGCATGTATTCTTGTATTGCCTATGCTGAGGTTCACACCACAACAGCAGAGATGAGTAGTACAACAGAAATTATAAGGCCCACAAAGCCTGAAAGATTTATTACCTAGCCTTTTACAGAAAAAGTTTGTAAACCCCTGCTCCACAGCAACAGATTCAAACTGCCAGACTAAAAATACACATATAAAGACCTAGGGTGATTCCTAATCCATGCCCAGGACAGGAAATGCCTAACTGTCAGAACCCAGAGAATTGTCCAATCATATCCTTATATCTCCCCTTAGCATCGAGTATGTATTTAATGATGCATTTAGTTATTGAAGTTATTATCAAAATACATTTAGTTAATAAATTTCCTCTTGTTAACAAAAGGGAAAAAAACATCATTTGCAAGAAGAGACGGCTTGCAGCTAGGACCTCAGTCCCAAGACCATGTCAGAATTGGTTCACCCAGTGGGCACACCTGAACTGGCGTCTAGCATTTTCCTCTCCCACAGCCCTTACTCCCCGGGATCTCCAAATCCTACCACTTTGATATCGTCATCTCTTCAGTCAGCCTGCCCTCCCAATTCCTGTGGCTTTGCTTTAGTTCAACCCATCCTCATCCCCACTGTTACTCAGTAAGTGCCATAAGTAATAATCATAGTAACATCTTAAATCATTACAGCAGCATGGTTACAGCTATAATAGAATGATCATGGTGTAATAGGAAAACATAAGGAGCCGGTTGTTTGTTGCTCTGCTGGCAAAGGTTGGGAAGGATACAGAGAAGACGATATCCCACTCACCTCCTCCTTTTCACGTCTCTATTGTGCCTTCTCCCACCCCTGCACCTGTTCTGTTTGGCAGTCTCCTCCTCGTACTTCAAAATCTAGCACAAGTTTCTCCTTCTCTGGTAACTTTCCCTGCCCTCTTCCAGCAGAGTAATTAGTAAGCCCTTCTGGGTTCCCTTAGTGCTGCTTTCTTACTTGTCACATAATTAAGGTAGTACTATAATTGCCATTAATGACATTTGTATAAGATAGTGATGATCGCTTTACCAATTGCTTGCTTTGCACCAAATGTGCTAAGACTTCACAAAGAATCAGAGTATCTGATCCCAAAGCCTGTGTTTTAATCACTAGGCTACACTTCCTGTCTTCTCCATGAAAGGGAGAGACTGTGGTACATTCACTTTCATCTCCCAAATGCCCAATATTACCTACAATATAGGAAATGCTTGTAAAGTGAGTGAATATATAGTATGGTACAGAGGATCTAAAGATTCCATATCTTGGTTGTTTAAATACTAAGCTAGGTACCACTGTGAATGGATTGTTACAGATGTAAAACCCCAAGTCAGTTGACTTTAAGATTAACAGAGATTGCATTGCCCAGGTGCGCCTGACCCAATGAGGTGAGTTCTTTAAAAGCAGAGTTTTCTCCAGCTACTAGAAGTCACAGAGATTCCAAGAGCGAGAGGGATTTGTCACACTTCCTGACTTGAAGATGTGGGGGGCACATAATGAGGAATGCAGGCAGCCCCTAGAAACTGAGAGCAGCTGCTGGCTGACAGCCAGCAAGAAAAACGAGACCTCAGTCCCACAAGCACAAGGTGATTAATTCTGCAAACAACCAGTGAGCCTGAAAGAGAACTCCAAGCCATCACCTTGATTTCAGCTGGGTGGGACCCTGAGCAGAGAATGTAGACATCCTAACCCAGACCTCTGATCTGCAGAACTATGAAATAATAAATGAGTATTGTTATAAGTCACTAAGTTTGTGGTGATTTGTTATGCAGTGATAGAAGGAAAATACACACAGGTCCCCAAGTCTGTGGTGAGACTGCTTTCTGGATCCCAGAGATTCCACTGACAAGAAGCGCATGTTGGCTGGGACCCAACAACAGAGAGGTGTCGAGAGTTGAGGAAGTCCATGCCCATCTATAAATGAATCAGAATCTGGTGAGGAAGGGAACGTTCTGCAGTGGACAGAGTACTGGGCAGGAAACAGGGAGTCCAGGCTCCTACTCCCAGATCTGCTGCTGCCTCACCACATGACTCTGGGAAAGTCACTTGACATCTATTTATTGCTGTTCTTTCATCTGCAAGATGCAGATATTCAACCCTTTCCCACCCGCAGGACTGTACATGAAATTCAAGCAATGGGTCCAACAGCCATCTAAGTTGTGGCAAATTCTGGAGAAACATAAGGGATTCTTCAGTTACCTAGGGAGCCTGAGGAACAGCTATGCCAGGTTTCGAGACTAATATAATTCAGGTGACTAGGTAGTCCTCCAAGGCATTCAGATCACAGCTTTCTCTTTCCTATTAAGAAAAGTACTGCTTTGCCCTGTGGCTCCCTGGGAGAACAATTATTATAAAAAATAGCATCTTATATTTCAATAGCACTTTTCAGAGTGCTTTACCCTCTACCATTTTAATTCCGATAGCTTATACTGATTAAAGGAAAAGAATGGACTAAAAGTCCTTCTAGTTCTGAAGGTTTTGATTTCTCACCAGGAAGTAGGGTTAGCCTCACCCATTATTCAGAGAAAGAAGACTGAGACCCAGTTGGGCAGGCAATGGGCCAAGGTTATGGGGTTGGTTAGTGAAACAGCAAATGCTCTCATTCCCAGCATTGGCCTTTTCTAACTCCAGCTCCCTACCTCTGGAAGGGAGCTGGGAGAATGCAGAGTTTCGGAATAGAGGCCCAGCTCTGCCTCTGAGCATGGGGGACTGCCTCACACTCAAGTTCCCATCTTGTGGATGAGGTGCAAATGCAGCACTGAAGTCACATCCCATTTGGAAAGGTTTCTTTCCCTCAGCCCTCCAGTTATTCCGTAGATGACTCTTGTGGACTATTAAGCAAAAGAGCCTTTCTTTGGTCTCTTCATTAAGAAAAAGGGGATATGAAAAATAACGTATGTGGTAAGTGTTCTCACCACCCAACAGCTGAATATTAATGAAAGGAGAATGGTGAATATTAATTAAAGGGAAATAGGGAATAAAGAACCATAGGCCTGGCACTTTCTTGGGAGGCCTGTGAGCTTCACTACATGGTCCCCAACTTGGGATACCCTCAGCTCAGGAATGTTAGAAGAGGAGGCAGCCATCCTGAATGCTTGGTTTGAGCCCATGACTCCCGACATCCTGCACCATGGGCAGGTTTGGATTCTCCTGGCCCAGAGAACTATTCCTGGTGTCTAGAATCCAATGTGAATAGCACTGACAGGTTTTAAGAGTGGCAGCAGCATTCACGCATTCCCTCATTATTGAGGCCTACTGGGCGCCCCATGCTGGAGACACAAGCTGCACAAAAGAACTAAAAGGTTCTGTTACTCTCACGGAGCTTACGGTCTGGGGGATAGCAGACAGTCAAACAATCACACAAACAAATGTCAGATTTCAGCTGCGATGTGAGCTGCATGGGGCTCTGAGAGTCTTAACATTTGAGTGCTGAAAAGGTAATGACTAAGATGAGGTCTGACTGATGAATAGTGCTGAGTATTGGTTGGGGGTGGAGAGCAGCATGTGGTGAGGAAGAGAGCCTTTTGAGTGTGAAGGACAGAACAAAGTCCTGAGTGACCTGATACAGAAAGCCTATTATGAGATGGCAGTGGAGAACAAGCCAGGGGCCAGACCACACAGGGCCTTAAGAGTCACCAAGGAGTTTGAATTTTATTCCACAGGTAAGTAGAGGGCTTGGATGGGGTTTAAGCAAAGACACAATGGATACAATTAATGCTTTTGAAGGCACCACTCAGGAAGCCTTATGATGAACTGATTAGGCAGAGGAATGGGAGGAGAGGGGGCAGAATGGAGCCAAGAAGTCCAGTTCAGACACCTTATGTCATCCAGAATCAGGAAGGAAGCAGCAGGTTCACCCAGGCTGGTCCTGCCACACTAACGTGGAAAAAGCACTAGAATGGACAGCCTGAGACTGGTATGACTTTGCAGTAATTTTGCCTCAATGTGCCTCATTGTGCTTGACTGCTCAACTCGGAAACCAAGTTGATCTCTGGCTCCACCTGGTGATTGACAGCCTCTCTGCCTTGGTTAATTTGTGTCCCCAGCACTCAGTACCCTGGAGGACCAAGAGTAGAAACCAAGTAATCTTGGTTCCAGGTGTTCAGAAGGTCCTCCATTTGAATATCTTGAGAAATGGAAGAACTCACTCACCCTCAGATTGGCCATTGTTGCCCTAACCTGCTTGTCAAGAATATCTTCCTCATATTTCGTGTTTGTTTTCCGGAACTTCTGCCAAATGCGCCTAAATTGGGTCACAGGGTACAACCTTCACCTCAATACTTCAGTGAGCCCACTTCTTCCAGTCTTTGCCTATTGTAGAATGTCCCCTCTTCCTGGGCTGCTCTTCATATGGCGCGGCTTTGCTTCACCCTCCTGGTCTCATCCCTCGGCATAAGTTTCCTCTTACGTCCGCCTTCGTGCGAAGCGTCTAGGACCATTCTCCTAAATAAAGCAAGCAAAAACAAAGATTTGTTGGCTTCTGGGGAGGGAGCACTGTCTGCCTAAACTGAAAAGGAAGTCCCTAAGAAACTGAAACAAAGTGGAGCCCACAGAACAGGGAATAACACGGAAAGGGGGAGTCGGGGTTTTGATAACTGTGGAACAAGCAAGCCTGCGTACTTGTCCCAGGTCAGTGCGAGTTGGAACTCTTGAGTTTCTTTATCTATAAAACTCATGGACTGGATTGGTGATTTCTCTGGTTAAGTATTAGGTTCTAGGTAAGCACTGTCACCTATTGAAGGCTCTGAGCTTGAGGCTCAGAGTACATGTTAGAAAGGGCTTAACGATACCATTGTCTCGGGGTTATGCTTCCTTAATAAACTGAGTGGGATAGAAAAAGAAGTGGAATGCAACTAACTTTATCACTTTGTGATTCAATATAACATGATGTCCTATCTGTCCGCCACATAAAAATCACCCCATGTAATATCTAAATCACTCTGCAATGTTGTTTGGAAACTCTGAACTTGGAAATCTCCTAGCCTAATTCAAAAGACCACAGTGGATCTCAATAGGTCATGTTTCTCTTTTATTATTTTTGGACCTAAGAGAGGAGAACAGGATTCTAAGAACATTAAGGATAAATTTCTCACCTCGTGTGTACTTGTCACATTTGCCATTTGATTCAGAACAAAATACCCTTTGTCTTTTCTTTCATTCAAATTCTCTTTCTCTGGGATGGGAGGGAGATACGTGCCTCCTTTGCCAGCCAGAGGGCAATAATGAGAGGACAGTCTGAAAACATTTCTGGACATAATCAAGTATGTGCATTGTGTCTATAAACACATTAGTACATGTATGCACAAACATTTGGTGTATATGTAGCTACATTTAACAAAATGTTTATGTGTTTGTGATTTGGGGAGCAAGTGTCAACATGTCTGTTGTCATTGCTGGCACGTGTCTTGTTATATATGTATGTATGAAAGTGAGTGTGAATATGTACCTGAGGGGCTTTATCACCCTACAGGACAGCAACCCCATAGGCCTTTATCTGTGATAAGGCCCCCAGTGTAGAGGGTTTCTCTCTGATATCTGCCTTCTCACAGCCTGCTAACACAGGAGAAGGTGAATGGGGCCTGAGAGCTCTGCTGACAGGGTCCTGGCTGGCTCTCAGCCCCTAACTATAGCCTTTATAATTGATGTCTGTGCTTCTGACACCTCTTCCCTTTGGCCTCAGGTCCCTGTCTGGCCGAATCGTTGGTGGTGTCTGGTGGTTCTTCACGTTGATCATCATCTCCTCATACACAGCCAACCTGGCTGCCTTCTTGACAGTGGAGAGGATGGTGTCACCCATCGAGAGTGCGGAGGACCTAGCAAAGCAGACGGAAATTGCCTACGGGACGCTGGAAGCAGGATCCACTAAGGAGTTCTTCAGGGTAGGGACACCCCTTGTCCCAAGGCACTTTCACAAAAGGGAACCACTACTGTCATTAAAATATCCTTCTCATTAACAAGCAGATTACAGGCAGCCAGGGCAACTGCTTAACTGAATATGGGTCAGGGAATCTCAGAATATTTCTCAGCTTTCTACAGATCTCTGAGAAATCGACATCTCTTTGTTTGTGGAAACGTTAAAGCTTCCGTACTGAGTCAGACCCTTTGCATATGTCAGTCTGGGTCACATTCTCTGAGGGCTGCAGAGGATAGCACATATGAGCCCCTCTCTGGTCCTGCAAGGGCCTTATAGGCTTTTTAGTAATTGATTAGGAGTAGCTTCAGGACAAGATCGCAACCTGATGCACTTTGTGTCCCTTCTTTGAAGACTTGGGAAATAGACAATGGTATATGGGAAACAATTACTGGATAAACTATCATAAAAGAGAGAAATTGTGAGGTGGAAGTGGAGGCAGCAGAGAGGGTCTGTGGCTGGAGGCAGCAAGCGAAGGCAGAGGGCAGAGAGCTGAGGCACACAAGATGTAAGGTCAGCCAGACCTAGGTCCAGAACCCAGCTCCATTCTTTATCATTCTGTGTCTCTTAGCCTCTTTGACACCATTTCCCCACCTGTAAAATGCGGAGAATAATGTTTATCTCAATGCATCATCACGAGATTAAAAGAAATGAGGAATCCAAAATACCATGGAAACGAAGATCAGTGGATGGAGGTTCCATTTACCATTATTAGGACCTCAGGGAGGTACAAGCATTTGGGATCCATCTTGAAGGCACATCCCTTGTGCAAAGGCACTTTCACAAAAGGGAACCACTACCGCATTAAAATATCCTTCTCATTAAAGAACATGAGATTATAAGAGCAAGGGAAAATGGGTAGAGCCTGTAAACCACAAACAACAGACCTGTAATATTTCCAGACATCATAAAGCCATGTCTGACCTGGGTAGGCTGATTACATTCTAGGCAAAAGAAACAACTTTAAAACATGCCCCGAAGCAGGAAGTTCTGCAGTTCTCTGGACTTTGGACTTGTTCATCCTGGGATTTGAACAAACAGCACATGGAGCTATGATGTATTGATCAAACAAACAAGCAATTGCTACCACTTACTTAGCAATTACTATACATCCAGTCCTGCGCTAAACACGCCCTGTGTGGATTACCTCACTTCATCCTCTCATTAGAGCTCAGTTAGGGACTTGGCCCCATTTTACAGATGACTGACTACCCAAGACCACTCAGTTTATAAGTGGCAAAAGGAGAACAGACAGCAAGCTTCGGCACTGCCTCAGGTAAGAGGGTAGGGATCCTTTGCAGACCCACAAGGTTCTCACTGCAACCACCTGGAGCAAACCCCAGGCCCTGAGTGAACCAACAGGATGATGTGCTCAGTTTCTTGATCAGGTGCTGTATCATGGATACCAGGTAAGACAGGGACCAAAGTCTCAACCATGGCTGATCCAGGCTAACATCATCCATTTTTAACATACTGGAGTCAGAAGGTAACTGTGAAGTCACTTGGTTAAAGTCTGTCATTTCAGAGAGACACGTCTTGCATAGGCTTACCCAACCAGTTAGTAGAAAACCCACTTGTAATCTCATGACCATTCTCTGACCTTTTTAGTCTACAATCAGAGTGTGAAGGAGATGCCTGATATTTGTCCATATAGCCAGTCCTATGTCCCAGACCCTGCTGATGCAGCTGGTGAACCACCCAATTCACTTACCCATTATATACTCATGCTTACATCCCTAATATATTAGCATGTCACAGTCCCCAAAGCATTTCACATCCATGGTCTCATTTATATTTCACCTGTGACCTAAGGCAGAATAGGAACTGTGGTTTCCACTTTGTGAATAAGAAACTGGGATTCAACCATATGATCTCACCTTTAACAGGAAGCTAAACAACAAAACAAACAAGCAAGCAAAATATAACCAAATACACTGAAATAGAGAACAGGCTGACAGTGACCAGAGGGGAGAGGGGAGGGAATTTCAGGGAAAATAAGGGAGGGATTTAGAGGAACCTATATAAAGGATACATGGACAACAAATGAGAAGGGTGGAAATGGGAGGGAGGGGGGAGCATGGGGGGGGGGTGGGATGGGATGGGAGTAATAGACAGAAAACTGTACTTGAAAAATAATTAAATAAAAAAATTGGAGAAAAAAAAAGAAACTGGGATTCAGGCAAGTCATGATGGAAATGTCAAGAATGAGTACAAAATCTGACTTTCTTCATTTATTCTTGCCACTGAACCACACTGTCCTAGTAAGGGTATAATTAACTGATCAATGTTTCTGTAAACATCACTCAGGTTACCGGTGGACCCATGGAAAAGCCTAGTCTATTATCTTCCATTTCATAGTTGAGAAATTCAAAGCCCAGGAAAAAAAGTGAGAATGCTCTTGCTAATTAGGGGCACATCCAGTACTTAAAAGACTTCCCAGTTCTTTGTTAATAACTATGTCTATTGACACAGAGTCCACAGTAAAAGTTAGGGATCCAGAAGCAAGGCATTTCATATTCTACAAGTTCTGTGCTCCAACCAAGCCTACTGCATTGGTGGCAAATAGGTTGTAGTTCATGTGCTGATTGATTGGTAGGGGGTGCCTAGAGTTCTATGTTGAGAGAAATTCTGAGGTTCCATTTGGGCTCAGTGTAAAATAATTCCTTGATTGATATCAATGTCTGCCATGTATGTAGGAAGGGAACCTGGTACCAAGCCAGCCATGTTTTGGGCATCCCTACTATAAAGTCTGAAGAAAGGGCATAAGTATGAGCAGTGATCACACCACTTATACAGCACCTGCACTGTGCCACGCACAGGGTTATACATTCTTCCTCTATCCTCATGTAATCCCCACAACAACACTATGCAGTGTGTGCTAGAATCCTCTGTCAGGAGAGAACCGTGGTTCATAAAGATTCCACAGTGAGTAAAATAAAAAAGTCTAAAATGAGGGAAGAAGCCAGTTGCAGTAGAAACCAGGTGAGCAAGGAAGAGATGAGGGGTTTACTCCTGGCTCTGCCACTAACGAACCATATAACATTGGATATTTCATTGCCACACTGTGGGCCTCAATTTCCCTACCTATAAAAAAGGAGTACTGAAAAAATATGTTCCATGAGCCCTTCCATCTCTGTGACTCTGACCTTGAGAATTATCCCACCAGAACTTTGGTGGGTAGGGAGACGAGATCACCTACCACCCCAGGAAACAGAAGGAAAGAATAGTGAGACAAGAATTCTTCTACCACAGAATGAAAAATCTGGCTTCCAGTCACCATGGCAGGCCCAAGCTTCTTGGCAGCCCCAACCCAAAGTCACTTGATCCTCCATCAACAATTTAATTAAGGTGTGAAGGGCCATGGGAGCTGCAGATGATAGGAGAGATCCAAGAACAAATACCCAAGTACATTTCCAATCTTCCTTGCCACTCACGCTGCCTTCGAATTCCTGGAGATGAGATTTTCCTGATAGCCCACTCCAAACAGCTGTGAGCACAGCCTTGGTGTTTGGGGCACTGGGGTGCAGCTGAGAGAACATCTCATTTTTTGCCCACTGTTGCCCAGAGGGCTCTTCAGTTCTCCATGTCAGCACCCTGTTCCCTGCCTTGGCCATCCTGTCAGGTCAGATTGCATCTTGCAATTTCCCTGCTGTATGTTTTGTTGGTTTTGTGCTGGGAAGATCATCTGAAAATCTGGTCACGGGTGAATTTATACACTTCCCTGTTTCCTGTGAGAGAATATTCCGTATCTTGTATATGCTATGATTGATTCTAGATATTTCTTCCCCTAACTTTGAAATACTCCCTTGCCTTTCTTTGTTCTTCTTTTTTACATTAACATTGTTGCTTGAACGATGTATTTTCATACAAGGAATCAGAAATGTCCATCTCATAAAGGACTTATAGATTACCTGCCCAAAGCCTATGGAAGAGGTGGGAAAAGTTAGCAGTAAAACTAAGACCAGAACTCAGGGCTCCAAATCCAGTGTCCTATCCAGACTATAAACCATACTGTAAAATAAGTGTTTAGTTTATCTAGTTTATCTACTCATAGACTATCAAAACTCAAGGCTCACTCTACCCAGTGCCTCCCTGAAATTCTCAGTAACTATTTCCATTAATTTTCTATGGAGCCCTAGAATTTTCCTGGATCCAAATACCTCTATAGATCAGTTGAGTCAAATAGCAACTTAATTATATACCATTATTAGGCCAACACTTGATGTTCACATTAAGGAAATAGACCTAATACTTATGTGCAAAGAACAATGACCTATTACATATATAATGATAATTTTATACTAAATAAATCTGTAGTCTGTATATTAAACAATATCAAGTTGCATAATTCTAGTAGTAACTTTCTTTTTTTAAAAAAAGTCCCTTATGTAAGTTTAACATTTGTTCATTTACAAAGCATTTTCAAAAACTACACTCCAGTATCCCTAAAATACATTTCCCATTTGGGGAAATGATGCCCTTTAGAAAGAGGATGTTAGATGAGAACGTTGACTTGTGGTCCTGGATTGTGGGCCCTGACTAAGGGCTTACTATGCACAAGGTTAGACTCTGGGAAAGACATACAGAAGGGAAGCTGTCCCCTGCCCTCTTGTTGCGTCTGCAGACTTGAAACCTCTGCAGAAGTAGGAATGACCCACTATCCTAGCAATCAAGCTTGTTCATCCTGTGGGTTCCCAGACATTGTGTCCTTACCTTCTCAAAGTAAGGGTCACACCAACTATACCGACCAACATCACCTAGGGAGACAGCTGAAAGAGATTTAGTCTAGGCTTCCCCTCAGATGTGTTGAGTCAGTATCTCTAGTTGTACAACAGGGAGATCTGCATATTTACAATCTCTATACACAATTTCAGTGCCCACTAGAGTTTGAGAACCACTGTCCTTGGAACTGAGGGGCCTCAGAATACATAGGGTTTGTTCCGGTCTGTGAAATGGTAAGGAGCACACAGCTGGAAAGAAAGAGCATGATGAGTGGACTGACACAGCCGAGGCCAAGTCCCAAAGGGAGTTAAGGAGGAAATGGGAAAAGCAATTTGGCTGGATTTAGAGGCTTTTAAAATATAAACAGGTGACAATATTGGGTCTCTAGTTATTAGCTTTATCAGACAACAACTTACATTCTGAGAGCAAATCAAACCTTTCATTATGGGATGACTGGAACTTGGCACCCATGACCCTGAAATTCACCAGTGTTGTCCTCCAATAAGGAAGTCAGAGTCCACTGATACGGAGCTCTCTGCTTCTTCTGGGCTGTATAAGAATGGCCTTATTGAACAGCAGATAGGTTTTTAATGTCTTTAAAAGCCAGGCAGAGCCCCACTTTCTTAACTCTCCCCTTATTTAACAGGAATATAATTACTCAGCAGTAATTAAAAGATTCTGAGCTATTCTGTTTGTTCTGTTATTTGCAAGATATTTGTAGTTTGGAACCTACTGGTACTAATTAGAGCCTCTTATTTTGCAATCACTCATAATTTGTTTCTTCCTGAGCTAATCTCACTCATGAATGTGTGATCAAGCTATACTCAGCTCTTCATTAGTGTGTATGCCGACCTCAATTCCAAGCACAGCCAGCACCCAATTGCAATTTTGTTCCTGTCTCCTTCCAGAGGTCTAAAATTGCCGTGTTTGAAAAGATGTGGACATACATGAAGTCAGCAGAACCATCAGTGTTTGTGCGGACCACAGAGGAGGGGATGATCCGAGTGAGAAAATCCAAAGGCAAATATGCCTATCTTCTGGAGTCTACCATGAATGAGTACATTGAACAGCGGAAACCCTGTGACACCATGAAGGTGGGAGGTAACTTGGATTCCAAAGGCTATGGCATTGCGACACCCAAGGGGTCCGCCCTGAGGTAAGTAGCCAAGATTTGCTTCCTTGGTACCCCCTCTCCCCTCCCTATCTCAGGAATGAAGCCACCATGTCTGCCACATGGCTCCAATGCCACAGTGCGAGCTGTCAAGAGGGCCTTTCTTGGACACCGGTGGGCCTGGAAGACTCCAGCCACCCAAGATCTTCAGCCCTGAGGTTGGAAATTGACCTGGGGGCCTCAGCTTGCTATGACTGTTGCTGGCTCTGTGTTCTTCCCCACACCTCGCCATACCCCTCCAAGTGTGTTGAACATCGATGAACTTTGTATTTCTGTCATGTGATCTGTGACACACCATCCCTTTACCAGACACCCCTGAATCCAAGTAGTCCACAAATAGAGTCCTCCAGAAACCTGGATTCGTTGACAGAGGTGGTTTGTAATGTTTGTCTCAAGAGAAACATAAACGCACTGTCCAAATGAAAAATCAAGTAGTCTGAGTCATGTGCAGATCAAAATAATGCCAAATGAATGGCAGCAACGATTCTTTCCTAGGTACTGATTTCTTTAGCAAGAAACAGGTAGTTCAGTATAGAGCAAAGTGGACTTTATGTTCACATTCAAAAACTCTGGTATTCATTCCAAACAGCTAAGATAAAGACTTATAGACATGAGGTCAGAAGACCTAGATTTAATTCTGGAATTTACTACTGACTGTCTCACAGAAGATAAGACACATCACTTCCCCTACTCTCAGTTTCCTCATCTGTAAAGACAGGATAATCATCCCAGCCTTTTTCAGGTCCAAAGTGATTGTGAATTCAAATGGGATAATTTATACAGAAGGTAACTGAAAACAATACAGTGCGAAGTCACTTGGGAGAAATTATGTTAATTGCAGAGGGATTAACTCATTTTAGGGAAGGTAGTGTCCATGAAAAGGTGAGGAGTGTTTTTAAAAGGTGCAAAAGAACGAAGAGGGATTCCTAATCCATTTGACACAACATCCAGGGCCACCTCTGCCTTCACTTTATTGAGCTCTACAGTGTTACAGGCAGTCAGCTAGGAGCTAGAGCTACAGTTATGAACAAGACAGACATAGTCCTAGTCCCAGTGGAACTGCAGGCTTACAAGGAAGACAGACATTAAACAGATGATTATTGTACTCATAGTACAGCTATGATAGGTACTCTGATAGTCTATATAAAAGGGGACCTGGAGGATATCTACTTCCAGCAATATGGCAGAACAAAACTTCCACTGTAAAACACCCACATATGCTGGATAAACATGTAATAAAGACACTTTTAAATGCAAGTTAGGAAATTCACAAGCCAAAAAGTGAAAAGGAAAGCAAAATCACAGTGAAAAGTATGCTGATTATTCTGTGGCTTCCCTAAATAGGGCAAAGTTGTAAATTATGTGACAATGTATATAAGGAAGAATCAGAAGTACAATTAAGCCATAAAAGTAACTAGCCCTGGCTGGTGTAGCTCAGTGGATTGAGCACGGGCCTGTGAACCAAGGGACCGCAGTTCAATTCCCAGTCAGGGCACATGCCTGGGTTGCAGGCCAGTTCCCAGAAGGGGATGCATGAGAGGCAGCCATACATTAATATTTCTCTCCCTCTCTCCTTCTCTTCCCCTCTAAAGATAAAGAAATAAAATGTTTTTAAAAAAGACATAAAAG
The DNA here is from genome assembly GCF_014824575.4 of Sturnira hondurensis. Classification (NCBI taxonomy): domain Eukaryota; kingdom Metazoa; phylum Chordata; class Mammalia; order Chiroptera; family Phyllostomidae; genus Sturnira; species Sturnira hondurensis. The sequence goes on along the minus strand of NW_028076783.1, from coordinate 4,026,535 downwards.
TAACTAACCCTCAAAGAATGACCACAAGATAGAAAGAAGCAAAAAAACATTAAGCACAGTGGAAATACCACTCTCAGCAATGATGAGATCATCAACACTGCCCAAAAGATGTGGCTCCGATCTTTGGCTAGAAAGCTCTCTGGAACCACTAAAGAGGTCTTGGAATAACCAGTCTGTGGGCTGCCACCCTCATGACATCAACAGTGGTGTAGTCGAGTGCCCGGCTAGTTAAGAACTGCAAAGGAAAATATTTCAATTAAAGATCACTTAGCAACCAAAAAATAAAATCAAATCACTTAAAAGAAAGACTCTGTCACAAAAGGCCAGACATATTTGGAAAAGTACAGTACTGATTACAACTTAGTGAAGTAAAAAAAAAGTTATTGATACAAAATCTCAGTGGAAGGGTTAAACAGCAATTATACAAAGTTGAAAAGAATATTAGTACACTGAGGTTAAAATTAGAGAAAATTCCCCAGAATATCAAACAGAGAAATTTTTAAAAGACAGAAAATATAACAAAAAAGATTAAGAGACATGAAAGACAAAAAAATCCTTGTGTATCATCTATGAGTTCCAAGAAGAGAAAGAAGAAGTTGGAGTGGAGGCAATATTTGGAGGGTATTTTTTTTTTCACAAGAAAAGACAACCAAAAGACACAAAGACATGGAGGCTAAATAACAAGTTACTAAACAATAAATGTCTCAACAATGAGATCAGGGAAGAAATCATAATTACCTTGAAACAAAGAAAATGAGGACACAACAACTGAAATCCATGGGACACAGCAGAAGCAGTCCTAAGCAACACAGCACTCCCCAAGAAACAAAACAAATCTCAGATAATCATGCTAACCTTACCTTTAAAGGAACTGTAAAAAGAATAGCAAGAAAACCCAAAGTGAGTAAAAGAAAGGAAATAATAAAAATCAGAGCAAAAGTAAACAAAACAGAGTCCTAAAAAATCAATACAAAAGATAATAAAATCAAGAAATGGTTCCTTGAAAAGATAAACAAAATTGACAAATTTTAACCAGACTCATCTAGTAAAAAAGGAGAGAGGACCCAAATAAATAAAATCAGAAGTGGAAGAGGAGAAGTAACTCCAAAGAAATACAAAATATTTTAAGAAAATATTTTTTAAATGGAATTTATTAATTTTTTTAAATGTGTATTTATTCTTACATGTTTAAACTTCAGTCACATTCAAAGCACTCTCCATTTAATGCAATACACCTATCAAGGGGTATTTTTCACTGCTCACAACAGTTTCTGAACTCTTTGATTTTGATGTTTTTTAGTGCTGCTGCCATTTTTTGTTTTACCTCTTCTACATCATCAATATGTTTCCCTTTCAGGACTTTTTTCATCCATGGTGGGTGTGGGGGGGGGCGTTGCTTGAGGCAAGACTGGGTGAATATGGTGGGTGGGGCATGGGGGCATGCTATTTTTGGTCAAAAAAAACTACTGAAGACTCAGTGTAGTGTGGGAAGGTATAAATCAGCCATCATGAAATGGCCAATCTTGTTGAAAGAGTTTTCAAAAAATTTCAGTGAAGCTGAACACAGCCTCTGACAACAATGTCAGCTGATACACTGATAAAGGTGGTTTCCTAGAACTCTCTCCTAGCAGTGGAAGCCTGTACTACAAGGGGCCCACCCACCAGAAGATAATTCTGGTTTGGAGGGTTCCCTCTTGTATGCCAACAAATTGAAAAATCTGGGCAAAAAGAATAAATTCCTAGAAATATATAATCTTCCAAAACTGAAGCAGGACAAGTCAGAGAATCTGAATAGACAGTTTATAACCAGTGAAGTTGAAGCAGTAATCAAAAAACTCACCAAAAATAAAAGTCCTGGACCAGAGGAAAGACTCAAAAGCTCATTTTATGGGGCCAGCATTATCCTGCTTCTAAAACCAGATAAGGACACTACAAAGAAACAAAATTATATGCCAATATCCCTGATGAACATAGATGCTAGAATCCTCAACAAAATATTAGCAAACCAGATCCAGCAACATATTAAAAAAATCATACACCATGATCAATGGGATTTATTCTGGGGATTCAGTGTTGGTACAATATCTGCAAATCAACATGTGATATACCACATAAACAAAATGAAAGATAAAAACTACATGATCATATCAATAGATGCAGAAAAATCATTTGATAAAAGCCAGCCACTATCTATGATAAAAACTCTCAGCAATGTGGGAATATAGAGAACATACTGCAATGTATTAAGGCCATATATTACAAAGCCAGATCCAACATTATATTCAATAGGCAAAAACTAAAAGTGCTTCCCTTAAGATTGGGAACAAGACAGGGATGTTCACTTTCACCACTCTTATTCAACATAGTATTGGAAGTTCTAGTCATAGCATTTAGACAAGAAGAAATAAAAGGCATTCAAATTGTAAGGAAAACATAAACACATCATTATTTGCAGATTACAGATACTGTATAGAGAAAACCATAAAGATTCCACCAAAAAACCACTAGAACTGATAAATGAACTCAGTAAAGTAGCAGGGTACAAAATAAATATTCAGAAATCACTTAGATTTTTATATACCAATAATGAACTATCAGAAGGGGAAACTAAGAAAATTATTCCATTTACAATTGCATCAAACAAATAAAATACCCAAGAATAAATTTAATGAAAAGTGAAAAAGACCTGTACTCAGAAAATTATAAGACACTGAAGAAAGAAAATGAAGAAGATACAAATAAGTGAAAGTATATACTGTATTCATAGATAGAAAGAGTTAAAATCATTAAAATGTCCATACTAACCAAGGCAATCTACAAATTCAGTTAAATTCCTATCAAGATACTAATGGCATATTTCACAGATCTAGAAAAAATATTCCAAAAATTTATATGGGATCACACAAGATCCTGAATACCCACAGCAATCTTGAGAAAAAACAAAGTAGAAGAAATTGTGCTACTGATATCAAACCATACTGCAAGCCCACAGTAATCAAAACAGCATGGTAATGGCATAAATACATACATAGGGATCAATAAAACAGAACAGAGAGCCCAGAAATAAAATCGTGCCTTTATAGTCAATTAATATTTGACAAAGGAGGCAAGAACCTATAATGGCGTAAATAAAGATAGTCTATTCAATAAATGGTATTGAGAAAACTGGGCAGATACACACAAAAATATGAAGCTAGACCACTTTCATATACTTACAGAAGAATAAACTCAAAATGGACTAAAGACTTATATGTTACCCTTGAAACCATAAGTATTCCAGATGAAAACATAGGCAATAAAATCTCAAACATTTCTTGTAGCAATATTTTTTCTGATATATTATCTCAGGCAAGGGAAACAAAAGAAAAAATAAACAAGTGAGATTATATCAAACTAAATAGTTTTTGCACAGCAAAGGAAACCATCAACAAAAGGAAAAGGCAACCCACTGAATGGGAGAATATATTCACCAATAATGCATCTGATGAGTTAATATTCAAAATTTATAAAGAACTTGTAAAACTCAACACCAAAAATAAAATAATAATCCAATGAAATAATGAGCAAAAGACCTGAATACACACTCCTCCAAAAAGGGCATACAGATGATCAACAAATATATGAAAAGATACATCAGAGAAAATACAAATTAAAACTGCAATATCAAATTTAAAATGAGATATCAAATTAAAAATGAGATATCACCTCACACTTGTCAGAATGGGTATCATCAATGAATCAACAGACAGCGAGTGTTGGCAAGGGCACGGAGAAGCAGGAACCCTCACGCACTATCAGTGGGAATGAAGACTGGTGCGGCCACTGTGGAAAGCAGTATGGAGTTACCTCAAAAAATTAAAAATGAAATTGCCCTATGACCACTTTTGGGAATATATCTGAAGAAACCCAAACCGCTAATTCAAAAACATATATGCATGCTTATGTTTATTGCACCCCTATGTTTATTATTTACAACAGCTGAGACTGGGAAGCATGCCACATGCCCATTAATAAATGAATGGATAAAAAATCTGTGGAACATTTACAAAGTGGAGTATACTCAGCCTTAGAAAAGAACGAAATCTTACCATTGGCTACAGCATAGATGGACCTGGAGACCATTATGCTAAGTGAAATAAGCCAGTCAGACAAAGACAAACACCACATGATTTCACTCATATGTGGAATCTAATGAACAAATGGAACTAACAAAATATGAACAGATTCATAGGTACAGAAAATAGACTTACAGCTATTTGGAGGCTGGCATGTTGGGTGAAAAAAGTAAAGGGATTAAGGGGAAAAAACACATAGACATAGACAACTGTAAGGTGATTACTGAGCAAAAGGGGTGGGAGGGTAGAAGAGGGTAAAGAGGGGATGAATGGTTATGGAAGGAGACTTGACTTGGGTGGTGAACACACAATGCAATATATAGATGATGTATTATAGAATTGTACATGTGAAACCTATATAATTTTATTAACCAATGTCACCTCAATAAAGTCCATTCAAAAACATTTTTAAAAATAAATAAATATAATGCCTATATTACTCAAAGTGGAAAAAGAAAAGAAAGAAAGGACCTTTCTGGCAGTCCTCCTCTACCACTTGTTCTCCATAAAGCCAGACACCCCCCCACACACACACCCCCATGAACACCTGTGGGGCATTCACTCCTTCTGGTCTGTCCAGAACAAGCTCCAGATTCCTCCAAGGCAGATCACCCAGCTCCACCTCAGAGAGCCAGAATGCTGATATCTAAGGCCCAAATGTTCCTCTAAAACTTTCCAAGTCTACTTGGCAGAAGCCAGCAGTGATTCCTACAAAGCGTTAAAAGGCTGTTAGTGACAGAATGGGTGTTGTTGTTTTGGGTTTGAGGGAATGGGGGCTGGTCTCTTCTGCTCTGGAAACAAATATTCTGCTGAAGCAAGGTGGTTTGGTGCTTGGTTTTCATTTGGACAGGCAGTGTTTCTTTGAAACAGACGCTGTTTGTTGGCTGTCACTGCATGTTTGGGGTTGGGCGAGAGGCTAAGTTATGTTTCCAAGCCCTTACATTGTGGATAAAGACCTACACAGCCAATGCCAGTCACTAGGGAAAGGCAATTAGTAAATCCACTAATTATGATCCATTGGCCCTTTTTTTGCCAACCAAATGTATCTGCTGATCTGAACTGAAGTCTTTTTGTTGTTATTACAATGAATACTCCCTTCAGTTAGAGACAGCATGTTCAAATTTCCTAAGTAAGGGCTCATGGCCTATGTTTTACCAGCCCATGAAGAAATCTGCACAAAATCAGCCTAAGTGAAAATCTCAACTACTGAGTCTCCTTTACAAACCATCTACCAGGAACTTAATGGATTTGCTAAGTCATGCCCTAAGCAGGACATTGGTCAAAGTACGGTCTTTTGCTGTGACTGTGTCACATGGAGTTTTTTCTGGTCTCTGTGATCATAACATGTTTGTCTTCTGTTACATGTCTTGTCCATGCCAGACGTATGGGCCAAGGGAACGGGTGCATAGTGCAGTGTGATACTGCAGCTTAATGGGTGATGGGCACCCAGGAGGGTCTGCTTCCTATGCCTTCCACTTACTTTCCCAGACCCCTTTCTGAATCCTTCTCAACCCAAAGAACTGTGCACAATGTTTAGGCAGCAGTGGTGACAGAGATGCAATCCCCACCCCTAAACGATGCAAAATCAAATACAGTTCATGAGCAGAATGACATAGACTCCTCTTATCCTATCCAATACCCAAAGTGAGTCAGAAACACTCGCAGGGACAGGCAACATTTGAGTGGGAGGCATGGGAAGATTTTGTGGCAGAGCTAATATCCATGGTAGGCCCCAAAGAACTGTGATAGGTGAGAAGCAGGGAGAGGGTCTTTCAAACAGAGAGGACGGAGTGAGTAAAGACAGAATTGTGAAGATGTACAGCTTGTTTTCAGGGACGAGGGGTCCCCTTCAACTAGAGTAGGCATTAATAAATAAGAACAATTGGTCAAGGTCCAGCTGTGAAGGATCTCCAACATCTCTGTAGGTTTGATCTGATGTCAGTAGGGGTCACTGAAGGCCACTGACTCAGAGGGAACATGACCAGACAGGCTTCCTGAGGATTGTGCTGGCAGTGATCTACAATATACATCACAGGGAGGGGGTCACAGGCAGGGAGGCTCTTTAGAAAGCTGTTGTGGTCATTTCTGTATGACATAATGAATGTGGCCACAGTCCATAATGGGATGGGGGCAGATGGAAGAAGTGGCTTTGTCACCAGTCATAGCCTTTAAGACTTGGTAGTTTGGGAAAGAAATCTATGAGGTGAACTTTCTGGGACTTTTGCGCTCCTCCCTAAGCCTGACCGGGCATGGCCTAATTCTGGCAAGGACAGAAAAATGGGCAGATCTGGGATTTACCTCCCAAAAAGGAATTCTTGCCACCCCCTCAGTTTTACCTCTGGGAAGCCTAGGAGGTTGAGAAAAGCTGCACTGGGGGGGGGGGGGGGGGGCCCAGGGTTCGGGGAAAAGAAACAGCAATGAAGTCTGCCCATCACCTTTCTTACTGCACTGACTCTGACTTGCTTGTATCTGTTATTTTATTGGACGTAAGATTAAGGTTGCTCATCAGCCTTTTAGTCTCATTGGCATTCTTGTTAAATACAGTTTTCTTCCTTCACAAAAGCCTATGCTGAAAAATATCTACTAAAAACCACTTGAAGTTCAGACCATGACTCAGAAAGAGATATCACGAGGTTTTGGGGGGAGACTTCTCACTTCCAGGAGTTGCCCACCAGCACACTGGGACCAAGCGACATGATTGTACCTTCAAGTTAGGTCAGTGGGCCTTTCTGCAACGTTTTTTTTATTTTGCCTAGCACTGGTCTGAGTATTAAAAAGGCCGTTAAGATAGTTCTTTGCTTTCAGAGAATCACACTGACCCAGAATGTAATTGGGAAACAAGCAAGTGCTATCTCATATGGTATAGAATCTTTTATTCTAAAAAACCATTCTCCCGCCTCAATATTTATCAAAATTATCTAAAGAAGGTGGTTTTTAACTAATGTCCCTTTCTAGACTCCAATTCTTGAAATTTTTGATTCTGCAGGTCAAGGGTGGGGTGCAGCAATGTGCAATTTTAACAAGTCCCCCAGGTGATTCTGTTACAGGTACACAGGAGCCCACATTGGAAAGACAGAACTAGAGGTCAGGGAAGAGAGATGTACAAATGGCCTAAGCAAGCAGAATGTGAGGAGGAGGCCCTTTTAAAGGAGAAAGAAGACCAGCAGGATGGGAGCATGACAGGGAAACTGTATGAATGGTGTCAAAACAATAATCTTTGGAATCATACAACTTCAGTTCAAGTTCAAGGGCCATTACTCTACCAGCAGCATGCCCTATCTTGATAAGCCACTGTAACTTTATGAGCCTCTCTTTTCTTTTCCATAATACTGGAATAATAATAGTTCACTGCAGTCACTTTGAGTTTTGGTAAAATAGCACAAAGTGCTTGTCACAGATGGTACTCATAAATGATAATTCTCCACCCCATTCTCTTCCCTTTATACCAACCAAAAACTCACTTTTGAACCAAATAACTTATTTTTTCTTCTTTGTGAAACAAACTGTATTCATCAAACATGCACATGAGCCCCCCATCTCAGCCACCTCACCACCTAACTGGTTGCATTAGAAATAAAATGTCTCTCTCTGAGAATAATTTGTGGTCTTCCCTCACAGAGAACACACTAAAAATATAAATAAATAAAACCCTGATATTTCTTTCTCCCCCTCCCTCCCACTCTCTTCCTACAGTGTGGTTCTGCTACAGGGCCTGCTGCTGAGAATAAATACAGTATGTGCCAGGGAAATGATAGTCCCTTTCAATTGGCTTTTGCCTCCTAGTGGGTAGCCAAGGATGCTTGTTGTCATGGTAACCCCATGAACTCTGTAACCCAGCTCTGACCTGATCAGAGAGGCTAGATTTTCCTGCATCCTCAGAAGAGTTGATGAGAAAGGAAAAGACGGAGGGAGTTGGGGGGTGAAAAGAGGTGAGAGACAGAAAGAAGAAGTGTGTGTGTGTGTGTGTGTGTGTGTTTGAACAGAGACTGGAGATTTTTCAAAGGAGAGCTACACCAATACACAGGTCAGAACATGTGAGATGAATCAGACAGAGTACAGAAGAAGCCTCCTGGGAGACTGGTGCCATAGCCCAGTGCAAAAGTCCAGGCAGGGGGGTGACATGGGCTTGATTTAGAGTATTTACTGGTGGTGATAAAACTGATTGTTAACAAAACTTATTTATCGAGCATGGACTCATCCTAGGCACTTCTATGAAGTATTTGATGTGCTTGTGTAATCCTAACAAGAAGGCTGTGGAAGCAGTATTGTTTTCATCTTGAATACACAGCTTAGAAAACTGAAGTGCAGAAAGACACCAGAATTTGCCCAAGATTACCTGGCATGGAAATGAGAGAGCTGGACTCTCAGCCCAGGCAGCCTGATTCCAGAACCTCTTCTGACCAGTAGGCAAGACTCCTCAAGGATATAAGGAGGGAAATTGTGATGAAGGAATGATTATTTGGAGAATAGAGATCACTTACTATCATCCCCCCCCCACCCGCACACACACTTTTATTTAGCCCTACCAATACACAATTTTAAAAAAAACAGGTTCCACAAAGGAAAGTGGAACCTGCCTGGGCTGCCTGAATTCCCTAGGGAATCCTTGCCTCATTTCAGCCCTGTTTGCATCTGCAGGGCACAGATGCCCTTCTGTTCTGGGCCAGGCCCTACCACAGGTTGATGTCATTGCCTATATGCAAAAGTGGAACGAGGCACAGCCAATAAGTATTATGGTTACCTGCTTGCCTGTGACAGGTGGAACCCAAACACCTGCAAAGATCTTAAACTACATAGTGCTTTTGGTTCCTTTCAATGATGAAAAGCAGATAATTTGAGATTGATCATACTTAAGTCTAGGGGTGGGGAAGAGGAGACATATTCTTTCATATCTTCTTACTGTGTGCTGGGCAATGCTTATGTATTCAGCACCCTAGGGATATTCAGGTATTAATTTTCCACTTACCTTCTGATTTAGGTATTATCATTTCCCTTTCTCAGGTGAGGAAACCATGATTCAGAGAGGTGACACTTTGCCCAGGTTCTTAAAGTGATTTGCAGGCTGGAGTTTAAACAAAAAACCTGACTCCAAAACCCCTCGTTCTTTGCACGTCCCAACCCTCATGCTAATGGAGGCACACCTCACTGCCTTCGCCATGTTTTACAGTGGCATCCTTAAAACATCAAAGCAAATGAGGCACCAGGTGGCCTCCACAACCAAAGTGCTCCCTCTTGAACTACTAGACTAGGCTGGAGCACCACAGTGCAGATTTATTTTGGAGGATCCTGGTGAAATCACAAAGACAAAGGAGCACTTAGTCACATTAGGGCTGTTTTTATCATGCCTGCTTGAGAAGCTTGTAAACAGTAGCAACACATTAATGAGAGAGAGGGAGATGAAAGGAAGGTGGTCAGACTAAGGTGGCGAGTATGGATAGAGGGAGATAAAGAGCACGGGTAATGAATGGTCTTTATCAAGGCAAGAATGGAGGAGATCCAGAGCTGCTTGTGATTTGCCTGCCATGGCACTGCTTTCCCCACTGATCTACAAATTGTCTTCTTTTAAGAGGCTGTTACTGTCAAAAATAGCATCTTTGTTTTTCCTTGCCTCTCATCAGCAACTTTATTTCAGACTTCCCATCTTTTTCCTGTTCTAAGAAGGCAGCTGCTCTGACACAAAGGCACACTGCAACACAACAGCTCTGGACACCTGTCCCAGCACTGGATATGTGCCCCAAATCTGCTACTAGGACTGGTGGGTGTGAGAAGCAAAAGTGCTTTGATGTTGTCAGACCCTCATTTAGGCCCTGCCTCCCACAGTTACAACCATGCAATCTTGAGCAAGTAGCAAAAAGCCACATGGACCATGGACTGATGGGTAGGGCCCTGAAGTTAGAACTGAGTTTCAATCCCAGGTCTGCCAGTTAATGGTAAAAGTGACTGAGACAAGTAATTTCACCTCCCTAATCCTCAGGTTCCTCAAATACAGCAAATGGAGGTAACACTAAATCTGCTTGGGAGGTTGTTAAATGATTAAGTGAGATCATATGAAGTGCTTAGCACAGCGCCACATACTGAAGTGACTAAGAAATTCAAACCATTGCTACTTATCTCTCTGAGGTTGTTTTCTCATCTTCCATGTGGAGACCCTGCTATAAGCTTCACTTATAAAATCTCTTATGAAAAACTCATGCTCCAGAAGGAGTTCTTGAATACTGATCCTCTTCCAGCCCCTCCTAACCGACCCTTCCCCTTTCTGCTCCCCCTCAGCACCTGCTATCTATTCCACTTGTCTGGAAAACTGACCCAAATAGGTGGTGATTGCCTTCTCTGGGCCGGACCACTCTGGGTTCCTTTTATCACAATAAGGTGGACACTTTGGAATACCGAGAGAGAAATGTTCAAATGTGTAGTTTTGTTCCCTTTTATACTCAGCGCCCAGAACACTCAGCTCACAGCCCTGTTGCTTCCACCCACATGTCTGAACAAAGGCTCCTGAGTGAAGCCTGGGCTCTGCAGACAGGCAGAAAGGCAGGGGCAAGGAGTAGCCCCGGGGTGAGCCTTGGCACAGAAATTCTGGGCCATCTGCTCCAACAACATTTTATGAACAGCACTGTGGGCTGAGATCATGGCTTGATAATCCTACCTAACCAGCCTCTTCTCCAGGAGGAAAAGGTGCAAAGGCCCAGGTAAATCCCTAACCAAAGGCACCAATTTCCTCGAAAACAGATGGAAGTTGGGAGGGTCAGGCAGGGAAACTGACAAGCATTATCCATCCCTCCTCAGCACAGAAACCGAGCAGAAAAAGAGTACAATGATGTCTCAATCACATTTTCTGTTCCCACGGAAATGAAATTTATTCCTCTGGAGGAATGTTAAAAAGAAAATAATTCATAGCACTACTTAAGCCAGTTTCCTTGTGGCCCACAAACACGACTTATTTCTACTCTATTGTCTTTCCTCTTACTGATTCCTTCTTCTCTTCACCTGTATTTCAAGGTACAGCTCAGTGAAGCAAGGGCTAAATGTCCCCAGGAAACTAACAGAATATTTAGCAACAAACTCTTGTTGATTGCTTGTCCCATGGACTGATCCCTCCCCTGCCACCTTCCATATATATGACAACTTTCTGAGCATCTTATCAAATCAGTTGATGTGTCTGCTCTAATTCATGAGAACCAGGAAATACTAGTCTTACTGTATTGACCACATAACACAGATTAAACCAACCAACTCATAACTTGTGGTCATTACTATTGAACATCCTAAAGGCAGCATGATTGTGCAATTTAATTTTACCAACATTTCAAGCACAGTATTTTCAAAGCACCAAAGTAGGTACTCTTTAAGAAAAGCAAAGATGAATAAATTATGACATTGGCACTCCCTGGATTCATAATCTAATACAGGGACTAAAACTTAAAATGCCCCCAGGGGCCAGGTAAAGAAAATGAGTTAAATGAACCAGGAGTAAACTCTCTGTGGTTTCCTTATTTTTAAAAGTCATGAATACAGGCAATTCTTCCTGTACTCTAAGCAACAAAACCACAGTGTGAACACTGTGGTAAATAATAAGTATAGCTGATATTATTGAGTGCTTGCTATATACAGCATGACTCAGTCTTCATATGCATCCCCTAATTCATGCAATACTCACAAGAACCCAGTGAAGTAGGCATTATTAAAACCTCATTTTACACATAATGAATCAGTGGCACAAAGAAGTTAAGCAAATTGTCAAAGGTCACAATAGCTAGGAAGCAGCAGAGTCAGAATTTGAACCCAGAGCCTATGGATTCAGAGCCCATGCTGTTATCCACTATCCTACACTATAAATGGAAAACTTCCCAGACAGACTGTGGGAGATCATGGGAAATGATGGGGACTTAGTGAACAGAGAACACATGTCTGTCTAAAGGGCACAGCTTCCACTCAGTCTGGTCTAATATCACCATGTGGGAATATTGCCAGATCTTCTGCTTTTAACAAGAAACTAGAAATCTCAATTTTGTGTAAACTATTTTAAATTTTGAGTGGTAGTCACAGTTAAGATAGAAGAAAAGAAAGAAGACACAAGCTCATAACAACTAACACTATTACAAATAAGGGCAAAAGACACAGCAAGCATAACAGTACACAGTGAAAAGAATTCATGCATTCTTTTTCAATCTTGTTATTGCTGTTTACAACAGGGAACCATTTTACCAAACCAAATATCTCATGGAACTCCATTAGAAAAGATAGATACAAGTGGAACTGCTGGAGCAGTTGTTGAAGGGCTGGAGGTGGTGGAGGAAAGGGAAAGGAAGAAGGGACAGTGAGACCTGGAGACAAGTTCAGGTGATGTAGGAGACCTGTCTTCCTCAGCAGCGACGCTCTATCACTGGGGGAGCAAATCTCCAACATTATGACGCTGTGTATTTTTTAAATATTTTATTTATTTATCTTTAGAGGGGAAGGGAAGGAGAGAAGGAGAGAAATATCACTGTATGGTTGCCTCTCATGAGTCCCCTGCTGGGAACTGGCCAGCAACCCAGGCATGTGCCCTGACTGGGAATCGAACCTCGATCATGTGGTTCACAGGCCTGCGCTCAATCCACTGAGCTACACCAGCCAGGGCACGCTGTGTATTTTAAAGTCAACAAGAAAATAATGGTCCTGCGGGCCTGCCCAGCATTCTGTTCACATTGATGTCTGGTTTTGGTGGCCAGTCTTTAGAACTGGCCCACTTTTTCTTCCTTTCATGAATTAGACGTGGCTATGATGAGACCAGTAGGCTGGCTCTTGTGGGGAGATTTTCATTCATTCTCTCCAATATCTTTTGTCAAGTATCTCTAAGGTGTCTGACACAAACCCATGTACCTGCTGTTGCTGGCAAGTGGTTTGTATTACAGGATCAGATGAGGTTGCAAATGAGCTGTTGACACCTGTTTCTCACAATAGGAGGTGGGCTGGGGACCCAACATGCTTCTGAAAGGCTTTCTGTCTGTAGAACGATTCCCTGCTTGAGGAGCTAGACTTCAGATTCCCGTCCAGCTCTCTGGGCTGGATCAGGGATCTCAGTCCTAAAGTTACAGGGCTAGAAATATGTATCACATATTCTAGCGTGCAACTTCAGGAGGTTCAAGTAACCTCATTATATAACATACATCTCAGAAACTTAAATCCACTCTCTCAGTCAACAACATTGATCAGCAGCTACTGTGTTACCTGTTGTGCTGGAAACATCAATCTCGATCTGGTTGGAGGAGCTGACGATGGGTAATGGATAATGGAGTGATGCATTTGCTGCTACAGGGTATACAAGTATGGCGGGACAGAAAGGAAGTCCCGTCTATTCTGCCTGGGGACAATGCATGAGAATTTCCAGAGACCAACATACAGGGCCCAGCACAAATAACACTGCTTTTTTATTACAAAACTTTTTATTACAAAATCATAGGCATGTAATTCTGTAATGTAATAATATCACACTCAGGCACACCATATGACATTTTAGATGAAATGTTCATATTAAAACTATAAATTGCAACACCCATATTATTGCTACCCTACCAACCACACTCAAGCAGGCCTTCCTTCTGCCACATCTGTATATTAAAGCTTGTAAAATGCACAGGGTTCCACAAAGCGGCAAAGTGTGTCTGGTAGGGCATGTGCCAATACACAGAGGTGTGGCTACAGTGGTGCTTCCAATCCAGCCACCTGCATTTGTCTAGAATTAATCTCAAAGCACTTTCACATTTGTCACCTCATTTGATCTTCACACCACAGGCAGCTAGAGCAGGAGCATGTAATTATTCCCATCACACAAAGGGGAAAACTAAGGTATAGTTTGGGTGACTAACTACCCTGGTTTGCCCAAGACCCCCTTAGGGGTTCCCAAGATGTGGGACTTCTAGTGCTAAAACCAGGAAAGTCCTAGGCAAACTGAGAACAGTCCATCGTTCTAGGTAGAGTCACAGAACTTGTCATATTACTTGTTTAGAAATGAGTAAGGGACTCGAATCAGGCCTTAGACCCTTTCCTTCAGAATCTTCAGAATCTTTCTCGGAGTGGAAAGATTAAGAGAGCTCTATATGTGTTTTTTGCTTTCTTAAAAATATAACAATTGTGTTGTTTTAATACAAAGCCCCTATCTTCTGGGTGAATCAGCACCTGACCACCATTTCGTCTCATAATATCACAGGACTGTTTCTTGAGAATACTCTGGAGGGGAAAATACCTGCAATGGTTACAGGTGAAGTGAACTTTGATCCTACCTATATCTCATAAGCAAATCTGGGGATGTACTGAGGCTCCTGATATAACCCTACCAACTCTTTATTTTCTTCTGCTTTGCCACTGTTTAACCTCTCCCACTCTACCCACCACCACAAGCTACGGGGTCAGCTGAGTCCTATGAACCCTTCGTGTTCTGCCCCATCAGTGATGGTGTTTACCTTATGTGGTCCACACTGACAATGTTGTAGACTGGAATAGAGACAGAAGGAGCACTTGAGAACATTGTCCAAAAGGGAGGTGATTAAGAGAGCACTGCCCAGGACCCAGATCCACAAATGCCCAGTTCTGTCCTGGACTCACCGTACTTCCACTCCAGCAGGGTTAATTGTGTTGCTTAGGACTGACTGCAGAGTAGATGAGCTCCCGGTCTGAATCCTCTCCCCCCTTACACACTTTCTAAACGTCCCTTGCCCACAGGTCATGTGCTGCCTTCCTAGCACAACATTCAACAATGTTCACAACTGGGACTAGTCAGCTGCGAGTTCACTTTTCCCTTTTCACAGAGCTCCTAGAAGGTTTTCTATCTCCCACCCAGTAGCAGAATTAACCACTCTTCTTTTTGGTGCTTCCACAACCTTTTATTTTAAAATTATGCCCAGTCTTTCATTAACTACAAAGAAGTTTTTCTGCCTCCCACAGTAGACTGGACATTCCTTGAAGAATGAGGTTGTAAGTTGTTCAATTCTTTATTCCTACTACATATTAATACCTAGCACAGTCCTTGTCACTTAATGGGCCCTCATAAACATTTGACCAGTTGATCCAAAGACATCAACTCTGTACTCCAAAGCCTTTATAAGCAAATTAAAGGCTTAGGCCATTACATATTAAACAATAGTAGGTAAGGCAATGAACTGACTGCTGGGTGCCAGGGAAGTTTAAAGGGAAGGTCAACAAGAAATCAAGTGTTCAAGGAAAACATGGGTAGCAGTGCAGGGCAAACAGGCATTAGGAGAGACATAACAGAATAGCAAGATGCGAGCACAAGAAGCAGGGAGAAACACCCTGGTTGAAAGAGAGCAGGATGCTCAGCAGCCTACTGTGGTCAAACTGAAGCTTCCTTTGGCAGAAGAGAGGCACAGTATATCATTGCAGGCGGGCTGTAAACTCCAACAGTTGTTTTATCCGACACTCCTCAGTTCTTGAATTCAAGGTTTTGAGGAAAAGAGTGGAAGTGTGGACAAACTGCTTTCAGAAATGAAGCCCAGAATTCAGTCCTTAGCCTTTTGTAAGTCAAGGCTCAATTAAAACCATCTGAAATATTGCCCTTGACTGCTTTTTCCAAACTTCATTTTCCCTGTAAGTATGTGATAATTGAGCTTCTTTCTTCACAGCAGTGAGTTGAAACTTAATGAGTACAAAGTTATCCTGGCGATTATCTTTCCAGAGTCCAAAGCCTTCCAACTTCCAAAGATAACTCACTGATTCAAATGCCTATGGACTCATCAGCTCCTGTGACTGAAGGTCAGGGCTCAGGGAGTTGAGTGTTCCTTCTGCTCCTTGGCCCTCTTGGAGAACAACAGCCATGCCCACCACCATGTCAGTGATTGCAGGCCTAGATGCACGCTCTGATGACCCAGGATCATCACCTCCCTTCGGCTGAACATCTGTCTGAATCTGAAAATTTTCAGAGGACTCTTATTCTGCTGAATTAGGATTCTGTTTTGTTGGCGTTACGTTTGTTTGTTTTGCTCTATGCCAAACACAGGATTTGGCATAAGAAAAGTTCTACTACAGATTTGTTTAATTAAATAAGCAATTGTTATAACCATCCTTTGAGCCCTTTATAAANCTCCCCCTCCCACTCCCCTGTTTCTAACCCTCCATGTGTTCTTCATTTCTATGGTTCCACTCCTGATCTAGCTGTCCTCTTGGTTTGCTTTTGTTTTAGGTGTGGTTGTTAATAGCTGTGAGTTTGCTGTCCTTTCACTGTTCATATTTTTCATCTTCTTTTTCTTAAATAAGTCCCTTTAGCATTTCATATAATAAGGGCAATTGTTATAACCATCCTTTGATCCCTTTATAAAAGCTTTGCTGTTGATAGTTGCAGCTCTTTTATTCAAATTGTAGGGGGAAACAAGAACAAGGTGTCTAAATTCATTCAACCTAAAAGACTTCCCTTATTCTGAAATGCTGCCCTTCCTAATTTTTTTTTGAGCTTCCTTAACTCAGTTAGAGGAAGGTGATGATAGATGATAGTTGCTCTCTTTAAGCATTTTCATACAGAAAAATTTGCTATACATTTACAGTGGTTCCCCCATCCCCACTTTACTTGTTTCCTCATCCATAAACTCTGCATGTCTGGGAACTACTGCTCATCTAGAGGATAGCCTCTGCTATGCAGGACCCTGGATTATCCAGGTAGCTGAGTTCTTACCTTTGTCAACCTCTTGGCTTTTATATTAATGTAACATTCTAAAGGGGAATATTTTAAAATCAAATTCATACCTCTTTAACTTCTGCTTTGAGTTTGTTGGACATAAACTTTCTTGAGGATTCCATCATTATCAACATATGATACTGGATGCCAACCCAGTGATTCTTCCAGAGGATATATACGCACAGGGCAGTTTGCCAGAAGCAGAACAGCCCCAGGCTACCATCCTTCTAGCACCATCTTCTTTGTCTCCAGGGAGAGCAAGAGAGAGAAAAGGAAGAAGGGCAGGGGTATGGGGAGGACAGAGAGGGTGAGAAAGGAAAAAAACTGCTTTGGCCCCTTCCTTATAGTCAAGTTGTAAATCATCACATTACAGAATAGCCTATGATGAAACTTTTCTCATTTGCTGCTTTTGCTGTCGTCTGGGAGAATAGAGATCCTTGGATGTTACAACTGTGTGCAAAGTAAGTTTTTAAAAAGGACTGAGTGAGTGGGGGTGGGGCTAAGTGAGTACTGGAGGGGACATGGCAATGCATACAGCACCCCATCTTTGGAAAGCTGGAAATCACAGCGGTTACATGGACGGACTTCAGTCACACAGACCTGGGCTAGGACATCAGGCAAGTTACATATTTGTCTGTGGAATGGAAATAGTAATAACATAACAACCAAATAGGGATGTGAGGATTAAATTAAATAAAGCTTGTATAGTAATTAATATAACATGTGGCCCATAGCAAGTCCTCAGTAAAACTATTGTTTACTACAACAATCGTCCTACAAATCCTGTGCATTTTCTTTGTATACTTTCTGGTCCTTTTCTGTTATATTCCAGATAGGTAAGTTTGCCAAATAGCTGAGTTATAAACACATCAGGGAATATTGTATTTAGGTTTTGTCCATTCATTCAAAAAGAGTAAAAGTATTTCTCAAACTCTTATACTGAATGAAATATCTTATACTGAATGGTGTTGGGAGGGCTCTAAAAATACAGGAACCCTCATCTCTGCTCTGAGGAACACACAGTCTATCACTGGAGATCCAGCCAACACAGGAATCAGCTGGAAAATAACATTATAACATAAGGGATCGGAGTTCAAACTCACAGAATCACCCCCCAAAAGGTTATATTTAGGGTGAAATTTGATGAAATGCCTTTCAGGTAGCCCCTTTTTAAATCTGATTGTGAGACCATGAGCCCACCAACATAGGACATACAGAAATTTTTCCCACAATTCCTACTATGGGGCTCATTCCATGAGGATCATCCACTTTTCCAAACATCTCTTCACCCTGCTGACCCCAAACTAGATCCTGTGTGTGAGGGGAACAGACACTAGAGGATTCATTTTATAAAGACAGAAAAGTTGTCTGACAACACACAGCAAAAATAACAATTAAGAACTTGGTGGCCCCCACCTTTCCTCTCCCTTTCAATGGCTCCTTGTA